>NC_092742.1:116119042-116451847 GCF_047496795.1 Chiloscyllium punctatum
TCCACAGGATTCGAATTTGCAGAATAGGCTTGGGCTTTATCAAAACTCTTTTTGAGATTCCATTCGTATGGCATTGATACCTTCTACATAATTCTACTAAAAGCCACTTTCTCAAATATGGTTTCCATTTCATAAATCTCTGTTGACTTTGTCTATGCCCATTAATTTCAGTCGAATACTTTCTCTAAACTGTTTAGCTGCTAATTTCATTCTATCCCTTTTTCTCACCAGAATAAAGTTTCCTCGTATTACTAGGAAGTTTTCTTTTTTGTTTTATTTTCTTCTGTGAAGGCATAACTGAAGTATTTGCTCAATAGTTCTGCTATTTCCCTGTCCTCAATTATCTCGTATCAGACGGTAAGAAATCTGCACCTTTTTGCTCTTAATTTTGCCCTTGACATATTTTCAGGAAATATTTCATGTTCTCTCTTATCAACTGTGTTAAGATATTCTTCAGAAACCCATCAATTCCTACCTTAAGCTACTCAATCATTGACCTTCCACAGCCATACAATCACAGAAGCAAAGTCTTTGTACTACCAGAAATACAGCACGGTCCACATTAGGCCCACTTTCCGACACATGACCATAGCCGTGAATCTTAAAGTATTTGAAGTGCACAGCTGTGTCGTTTCTAATGGGTAGAGGTTACCATGACAACTGTACTCTCAAGAAGTGCATTCCAGACCCCAACACCCTCTGGTTGAAAAACAATTCTCAAATCTTCACTGAATCGCAAACCCTTCACTTTAAAAGTGGGGCCCTTGACTAAAAGCAGCAGCTGGTGTCTATCCACACTGTCCATGTACCTCGTAATCCTATCCTTCTGAATCACAGACCTCTCAGCCTTCTCTCCTCCAAACTAAACAACCTGAGGTTATCCATCCTCTCTCTATCGCTGATATGCTCCATCCCAGGGAACATCCTGGTGAATATTCTCTGTACCACTCCAGTACAAGCACATACTTCCTGTAATGTTGTTCCCAGAACTACACACAGAATTCCATCTTGCCCTCATCAAAGTTCTGCATAGTTCTTATCATCTATGCCTAGATGAATAAAGGCTATGTTTATATTCCCCTATCCTGCCCCCAAATTGTGTATTAACCTGTTCAATCACATTCAGCGATATGTGGAGAAGCACCTTCTGAGCTTCCTAGTGTGCTGCCATACATTGAGTACTCCCCTGTCTGTTTCCTTCTCCCAAAGTGTATCATCTCATAGTTATCAGAGTTGCATTCTATCTGCCATTGATCCACCCACCTGATCATTCCATCTGTATCACCCTGTAACATAAGACCATCCTCCTCACTGCCAATCACCCGGCCAATCTTTGTATCAAACACAAACTTATTTATTACATACCCCACCCCTCATCCATTTTCACAGCTACATCATTTATGAATACCACAATTAATAAGGTTAAAAATCTCTCAACATCAGTTACATCACGTGGTTGTGCACATTTATGAAGAAGCAGTTTTTCGAAAGCTTGTGCTGCCGGATAGATCTGTTAGACTATAGTCTGGTGTTATACTATTTTTACATTTGTCCACCCCAGCCCAACACTAACACCTCCGAATCACAAATAATAAGGGACCCAGCACTGATGCCTGTGGTACAATGGCCCCCAGTCACACAAACAGCCTTCTACCACTCCCCTCTTTCTCCTACTACTAAAGTTGATTTAGATGCAACTTGACAAGTCACTAATGAGGCCTACCTATTTACTGGTTATTCTGTTACACTTGACACACTTATAGATTGTCTGGGGATTCTCCGTAATCTTGCCCTGCCTTTCCCCTGTGTTAGTCAGTCCCATCCACGTGTAGAATTTCCTCCTTATTTCAGTCTTCAATGTTCTGTCCTTATCCTGCCATTATTTGCCTTGAATGTGGATTAGACAGCCTGATAAACATCTGTTAATTTCCAACTTGTCGTATGTTTTGTGAGTTTTATAAAGTTGACAGTGACCCAACTCTCATTCTTTGAAACTCAAGAGAACACAGGCGGAGTTTCCTCATCACGCAATCTCCCATCTGAGGGATTTATCTGGATAATGTCCATTACACTTCCTCTGTGGTCAGTATATTCTTTCTCAGATTTGGTCACCAAAACTGTTCTCAATATTCCAGGTACAGTCTCACCAACACTCTGTGAAACTGCTTCAACATGTCTTTACATCTATATTCTGACTCCCTTAAAGGAAGGCAAACCAAACTTTAATTTTCCATTTACATATGTTCCTCCAAATACCCTTCACATCAATGCATTTTCGAACTCACTGTGTGAGTTCTTATAGAAAGCCTTCTGATAATCTAAAATATGCCAATTCTACTGGATCCCCATTATCTATGCTGTAAGAATCAACTTCAAACAATTCCAAAGTTTGTCAAGGATGATGCCCCTTTCAGAAATGCATACTGAGTCTCTCCAATATTGCTGTTAATGTCTAAGTATCCAATATCACATCCTATATAATAGATTCCAACAGTTTCCCGACAAATGTAAAATTAATTTGTCAGCAGTTCTCCACACTATCTCTTCTTCCCTTTGTAGATGCTTGGATCGCTACCATTCATCTATCGTGCTTGGATCATGTTTACTAATGTACATTTATCTACACCAGCTTCCAGACTCTGCAGAATGTACAGGAAAATAGAACGCAATCATCGACAATGCAATCGATACTTCTATTTGTGATTTATTTCTGAAGATTTTGGTATGAAGTACATCTGGTTTGTCAAGCTGAGCAATGCTCAATCCAGCTGCATGTTTAATATTGCCTTGTTACTGATATGAATTGGCTTTATGTCTTCACTTCCACAAGTCTTATACATTCACTTCGTATTTCTGGGTGATTTTCTGGATCTTACTCCATTAAGACAGATGTATAGTAAGTGGTCATTTGCTTTGCCATTTCCCTGTTATCAACCATAAACTCGTCTCTCCCGATTGAAATTTCCACATTTGACTATGTTTTTCATTCCTTTGAAATATAGATCGTAGATTTTTGCAGTCTTTGTGTTCCTGTTTGTTTGCATGCATGTTCGTTTTTTGATTTCCTGATCAGTCTCATGACCCTCCTTTGCTCGATTGCAATTTTCTGAGATTTCTCAGGATTCCACAAAGTCTGGAATTCTTCTGAAGTCACTTCCTATGATTAATATTTTCTTTAATTTGTTAATTTAATCATCATTAAGTCAGTTTCTCACTCTTTGGTGCTTTCACCTGAAATACGTAGACCTATCAGTATTTCTATAAACCTCCTGGTCCTGACCCGATATATTCAGGAACACTGCAGGAGGACAGAAAAGTAATCGCGGGGGCCTTGGTTGGTACTTTTGTATCACCGGTAGCCAACGGGTGAGGTCCCGGAGGACTGGAGGGTAGCGAATGTTGTGCCCTAATTCAAGAAGAGCTACAAAGAAAAACCTGGTACCTATAGACCAGTAAACTTGACATCTCTAGTAGGTATGTTTCTTGATAAGGTTCTGAGAGAGAAGATATACATGGATTTGGAAAGGCAGGGTGTGATTATGAGCAGTCAGCATGGCTTTGTACATGGGGGATCATGTCTCAAAAATTTGATAGATTGCTTTGTGAAATGACAAGTAACTTGGTGGTATACCTGGTGTATATGGATTTCAGTAAGGCCTTCTGTAAGGTTCCACATTGTACGCTGCTCTGGAAGTTTAGATCACATGGAATTGAGGGGGAGCTGGCAAATCAAATCCAAAATTTGCTTGATGGTAGGAAACATTGTGTAATAGTGGAAGCATGCTTGTCGGACTCGAGGCCTGTGATGAGTGGAATGCCTCAGGGGTCAATTCTGGGACTATTACTGTTTGTTTTATGCATGTTTACTGTATATATATTTACATATTACACACATCTATGATTTAGATGAGAATGTACAGGCATGAATTATAAGTTTCAAGGTGACACTAAAATAGACGGTGTCGTGGACAGTGAGGAAGACTATCAGGAATTTCAGAAATTACAGCAGTGCCTTGATCAGGTGAGGAAGTGGGCCGAGAAATGGCAAATGGATTTTAATACAGATAAGTGTAAGTTCTTGCATTTTAGAAAGTCAAAGCAAGGTTGGAGTTTCATGGTGAATAGCAGGGTCTTTAGGAGTGTATTGAAACAAAGGGACCTTGGAATTCAGGTTCAAAGTCCTCTGAAAGTGGAGTCACAGGTAGATAGGGCAGTGAAAAAGGCATTTGTCAGACTGGCCTTCATCAGTCAGAGCAATGAGTATCGAAATTAGGGAGTTATGTTGCAGTTATAGAGGTTGCTGGTGATGCAATACTGGTAGTGTTATGTTCAGCGTTGTTCACTTTGCTTTTGGAAGGATGTTATTAAACTGGAAATAGTGCAGAGGAAACTTACAAGGATGTTGCCTGGACTCAATGGTCTGAGTTATTGTGAGAGGTTGGGCAAGCTAGGAGTTTTTACTTTGGAATGTATGAGACTGAGGGGGATCTGATAGAAGTGTATAAGATCATGGGAAGCATGGATAGAGTGAATGCACTCTGTCTTTTTTCCCCAGGGTTGAGCAACCACGGACCAGAGGGCATTAATTTAAGATCCGAGGGGAAAGAGTAAAATGAAACCTGAGGGGCAATTTCTTTTACAAACAGGGTGGTATGCACATGGAATGAGCTGTCAGCAGAAGTGGTTGAGGTGGGTACATTCACGAAATTTAAAATGCATTTGGACAAATACACGGATAGGAAAGAATAAGAAGGATACGGGGCAAGGGCAGGGAAATGGGGTTAACATTTCGTTCGGAATGGACCAGTTTGAGCTGAAGGGCCTGTCTCCGTGCTGTCGGACAGTATGACTCTCACAATCATTGCTTCTCCCATTGAATGTTGTATTGTACTTCCCCAATTCACTGGAGTGTAATTAACTCTCTCGTCTGCCGGGCTTCCATGATGCGTGACCAGAACGTTCGAACATTCGATATTGTATTCAGACGCCGTGTAAAAATGCAACATATTGATGTCACTACTCCTCCAAAACTGCTTCAGAGAAAGGTTATTAATTAGTCCTCCTGACCACACAACACCAAATCTGAAATAACCTGCTCTCTAGTTTGGTTAACAACATACTGTTCAACCGACCTGATGCGGACTTATGGAAGTTATTCTTCACAGTGTTAGTAGTTCTTAGTTAATGCAGTTTCGGTGCAACTTGAGACAATCCAGTATTACTGCAGCACCCATGATTATTTGCTACTCATTCACAGGATGAGGGCGTCGCTGGATAACCAGCATTTATTGCCCATGGCAGAGGGCAGTTAAGAGTCAGCTGCGTTGTCTTGAGTCTGGAGTCACATGCAGGCCACACCAAGTAAGGACAGCAGTGTCCTTCCCTCAAGAACATCAGTGAACCAGACGAGATTTTCCAACAATCGACAATGGATTCCTGGTCATCATAAACCCTTGATTCCAGATACATATTGAAATCAAATTCCACCATCTGCCATGGCAGGATTTGAAATCATATCCCCAGAATATTACCTGGGTCTATGGCTTAAGAGCCCAGCGATAATATCACTATGTCATTGCTTTCCCTTGCATATACTTACACACCTAATTTCCAGAACATATGATGTAAAGTATTTGCGTGATAGATTTGGGTTTGATATATAACGCACTAATGTTTGCTTCACCTTGCTATTTGTAAGATCTACCCAAACTGATTCTTTTGGATGTGATGGAAAAGGTCTGTGGCGTTATTAGCGATAGATTTGGACAAGACGTTCAGGGAGATTCACCTCAACGCTGAGATGATCTGAAGAATTGGTCAGCAATACAGGACAAGCATCAATATTCTTTCCCCCAACTTTGCCAGGATAAGTGTCACCATATTCTTCTGCTCCCTCGCACTCACCGTATATCTGTTATAACACCTGCCTCCGAACAAGGCTCACACTCTATCTCCAAATAAGGCTCAAGCACGACCACACTCACTGTTGAATTCGCACCTTCCCTCCCCGACGTTTTCTCTCACTGACACAATAGCCGCGCACACGAATACCACTTCATGGATACAACACTGTGGTCAGACTCCCTCCGGACATCTCACCCTTCCCCCTTCCACTACACCAGCACTAATAGTAGGGGTACCCACTCCCACCCTCACTCCATCCCTCTTCTTCACCAATTCCAGGAGAAACATCCTGGAATAGGACATAAAGGGTGTTAGAATGACCGATATCTGTTCCCTCACGCACTACCTCGACATGTGGGGACGATCCTGGAAAGAGCCACAGAGGACCAGGTCACCTTGTGTGGAGATTGTGAAACATCGACATCCCACCAACCAAGTAAGCAGCAATATTCAGGAAAGAACAATTCTCAATTTAAACTCGCTGGCAGTTCCAATCTCATCTCTCTCACTTTTCAGGCTTAGTTAAAAGCATTAATGAAAGGCTAAAAATAAAAATAATGTTTATTCTCTTCAGTAAAAATGTTAAAAATAAAAAAAAGTGAACGGAATAAGTTCATTATGAAAAATCTAAAACATGACGTTCATTCAAAATTGTGGGCATTCCCTCATAAATACTCGACATCATTTCTCTCACCAAAACTTCTTACGAATGTTTGTATTCTTGCGTCTGCTTCTTTAATTTCAAAGGAATATCATGCCCTGCTACCAGATGCTCATCGTAAATGTCCCTTCCTCTCTGAACTTTTCGTAAACTGTCAATATATTTCCAAATAACTGGATGTTCCACATCAAGTTCGCATTGTCATCTCCTGTGGGTAGCTTCTGCATTATTGTTTGTTTTGTTCTCATTGTTTAATGTTCTTTCATATAAATTCCACATTCCAACTGGAAAAAGCGGTGGACGCCGACCATTTCCTCTGCGTAATCTTCTACCTCCATAGTTATCCTCGAACCAGTTCAGCAGCGGTTGCAGTTCATCTGGAAGCGAATCAGTCAAATGTTCAATCGCTTCATGAATGTTTTCAATCTGAATAAATGCAAGGCCAATTATCATTTTCGCTCTGAAATAAAACTCTGAGTCAATGTTACACTTACTCAAGTGTCTTTTTAACATTTTTACTGAAGGGAATAAACATTATTTTTATTTTTATTGCTTTGATTAATGCTTTGATCAAAGCCTGCAAAGGAATAAATATGAGCTGCGCTGAAATAGTTCTGCGCCTAAATGGGTCTGCGGCAAAATGGGCTGCACCAAACAGACCGCACCAAACAGAATGAAGTATTCAGTCAATTACACAGAACAGGGGGACGTCATATAACCATCCCAGACTGTTATGCAGAAGCAGGGACATCCTGGTAGCTGTCAGGAAATGCAGAGTAGAGATCATTAGTCATTTTGTATTTGGAAAGTTGCAATGAGTGGAATTCTTCAGGGATCTGTATGAGATCATCAACAAATTACAATCTATTCTAATAAACCGGATGAAAGAGATGGAGCTCAGTTTGCTCATGCACCAGAATAATCATTCAATAAGATGTCAAATGGAGACCGAGCGTCTGCAATGGGATACAGACAGTAGACGGAAGACAGTTTGCAGTGAGATACAGATGGAGGATGGCAGAGCGTCTGCAATGGGATACAGACAGGGCGAGGGCAGAGCGTCTGCAATGGGATACAGACAGGGCGAGGGCAGAGCGTCTGCAATGGGATACAGACAGGGCGACGGCAGAGCGTCTGCAATGGGATAGAGACAGGGGGAGGGCAGATCATCTGAAATGGGATACAGACAGGGGGAGGGCAGAGAGTCTGCAGTGGGACACAGACGAGGAAGGGCAGAGCGTCTGCAGTGGGATGCAGACAGGGGACGGCAGAGCATCTGCAATGGAATACAGACGGGGACGGCAGTGCGTCTGCAATGGGATACAGACGGGGAGGGCTGCGCGTCTGCAGTGGGACACAGACGAGGAAGGGCAGAGTGGATGCAGTGGGATGCAGACAGGGGACGGCAGAGCATCTGCAATGGAATACAGACAGGGGGAGGGCAGAGTATGAGCAATGGGATACAGACAGGGGGAGGGCAGATAGTCTGCAATGGGATGCAGACAGGGGGAGGGAAGACTGTCTGCAATGGGATACAGACGGAGGATGGCAGACCGAGGGCAGTACATCTATAATGGGACACAGACAGGGAAGGGCAGAGCCTCTGCAATGCGTTCCAGACGGCTGAAGGCAGTACGTCTGTAATGGGATACAGAGAGGGAAGGGCATATTGTATGTTATGGCACACAGACTGGGGAGGGCACAGCAACAAGCAATGGCATACAGACAGAGGATGGCTGTGAGCAAAGCTTCAGCAGAAAAAAATAACAGTGCAATATATATGTGATGGAAATTTTCTGTTTTGGGGAAGATGAAACAGCAGAAATTTATGTCAATGCAAGGAGAATGCAGAACTCAATGGTACAGAGAGATTTGTGTGTCTTAGTATATGAATCAAATCAAATTAACCTGAAGATGTAGCAAATGATTTGGAAGGTAAATGTCATGATCCTGTTTCGTGCAAGGGGTGTTGGGTATGATCTTAGCGATGTTTTCTGCATCAGTACAGGGCATTGCTGAGATTGCATCTGTTGTATTATGTGTAGTTATAACTGTCTAAACTGAAAAAAAAACAAAATTGCTTTCGAAATGTCTCAAAGATGTTTCTCTTTACGCATTCCTGGGCTGAAGGCATTACGTTGTGAAGAATTAACAGTTCGGCCTGAGAATGAGGGATGTTTTATTGACCATATCAGATCTTGAGAAGAGTGTAGTTGGTGAATACCGGATTGATATTTCTTCTTGTGTGGAAGAATAAAACTGGGGAAATACTTTAAGAATAAGTCAGTTCCAAAGGAAAAGTCATTGGACAGAAAAATTGAATTCTGAATTCTCTTCCTACATGCTGACAGACAGGCTGAACTTTTCCAGCAATTACTGTATGTGTTTTAGAATATTCATTTTAACACAGATATTGTGAAGACATGAAACGCTTATTTTTACATTATGCAAGCACATATTAACACATCTTCAAAATAAGTATGACCATTTATTGTGAATGAATTGATTCTGCAATAACGCACTGACCTGGAGTCGAGAATGTAATGGAGTCATATAGTTTGGACAATGTTCAAGACGAGCTCACGGAGTCCAGTGTGGGACTGATAACGTTATTGATTTAACTTACAGATGGAAAATGTAGCCTATCTGTGGAGAAACATTCTATTGCTCCTTTTCTGTTTCCCAATCGCTCATCACAGCAATGTTTGTTAGTGAAAAAAAGCCCAGCCGTCTTTCCCACTAATGGAGGATTCCTGATGAGGATTCATTGGAATCTCCCCATTGCCTGAAGCAAAACAATTCAGCCGAATTCAACTGTTTCATGAAGATTTCCCATTGTCAGAAGGCTGTGCAAGTAGAATAACAACAGAAGTAATTATTCGACTCGATAGTGAGGGGAAATGTGGCTGCAAATGGGAATCTGGAATGGTGTGTAGCGTTCCACATGCCAGGGTCCAGGATGTCTCAGAGCTGCTGCAGAATGTTCTCACCGGGGGTGGGGGTGGGGGGAAGCAGCCAGAGGTCATTGTGCACATTGGTATAAAGGACAGAGTGACACAGGTAGAAATAGTGATGACATCCTGCAGAGTGATTATAGAGAGCTGGGGAAAAGGAGAAAAGACAGGACCATAACAGTGGTAATATCGAGTTTACTTCCAGTTCTCCGTGCTAGTGAGGGTAAGAACAGGAGGATATGGCAGATAAATGGGTGGCTAAAGAATTGGTGCAGGAGGCAGAGATTTTTGGATTACTGGGATCTTTTGTGGGGCAAGATGACGTGTTCAGGAAGGATGGGTTGTACCTGAACTGGGCGGGGACCAATATCCTGGCAGGCAGGTTGCAACTGCTGCAAGGGAGGATTTCAACTAGATTGGCTGGGGTTGGGGAGTGGTGGGATCCTCAACAGCAGGGAGACAAGTGCGAGGCTGGAAGGAGATACAGTAATCAGAAACAGGAAAATGAAGAGACAGGTCAGGCTAGACAATGACAGGGAGCAAGGAATGTCTGTTGGATTGCAAATTGCAACTGTTTCAATGCAAGATGGCTGACAGGTAAGGCCGATGAACTCAGGGCATGGATCGATGTGTGGGACTGGGATATTATAGCCATTACTGAAACATGGCTAAAGGAGGGACAACACTGACAGCTTAATGTACCAGGGTACAGGTGCTTTATGCGGGACAGAGATTGTGGAAGGAGGGGACGGGAGTTCATTTTTTATTAAGGCGAGTAACACAGCAGTAAACAGAGATAAAATAACAGATGGATCATCCTGTGAGGATTTGTCTGGGGAGCTAATAAATAAGAAGGGAATGGTGATAGAATTTGGATTGTAATTTAGGCCCCCAAATAGTAAACGAGGATTTAGGCAAACAGAAATATGTAGACAGACTGGGGAGACTTGCAGGCCCAATAGCATTGCACTAGTAGGAGATTTTAATTTTCCTAACATAGACTGGGAATGACATAGAATTAAGGACTGAGATGGGGTGTATTTATTAAGTGCGTTCAGAATACTTTCCTCAAGCAGTATGTAGAGGGTGCAACTCAGGAAGGGACGAAGCGTGACCTACTCTAAGATCTAGGGCAGGACAGGTGACTGAGGTGAGAGTGGGGGAGCACTCTGGGACCAGTGACCATAGATGCATTAATTTTTAAATAATTATGGAGAAAATTGGTCCACATGTTCAAGTTCAAACTTGGGGCAAGGCGAATTTTGATGGAATTAGACAGGAGCTTGTCGGGGTTGGTTAGAGGAGTTTGTTTGCAGGCGAAGGGACCTCCTGCAAGTGGGAGGCCGTTAAAAGTGAAATGTCTACAGTTCAAGGTCTATATGTTACTGTGAGGGTAACAGGCAAGGTTGGTAGGAAGAGGGAACCTCGGATGTCAGGAGATATTGAGGCTTTGACCAGCAAAAAAGAGGCGTGGCTGAGATCCAGGCAGCTGGGATCGAGGGAATACCTGGAGGTATACAGGGGATAAAGGAGTTTACTGAAGAAGGAAATAAGGAGGACGAAAAGGGGGCATAAGGTAGCTTTGGCTGAGAAGATTAGGTTGAATGCAAAGAGGTTCTTTAAGTATACTAAAATAAAATGAATAACTAAATGAGAATATGACCCCTCAAAATCTAAAATGGACATGCATGTCTAGAACCGTAGGAGATTTGCGAGATTCTCAATGAATATTTCTCCTCTGCCTTTACCATGGAGAAATACATGAAGACTTCGGAGGTTAACAAAGGTCGTGGTGTTATCTTGGGGTGAGTCAATATCACAGGAGAAGACGTGTTGGATACATTAGAATGTATGAAGGTGGATAAATCTCCTGGTCCTAAACAGATGCATCCAAGAATACTGGAAGAGGCTACAGAGGAAACTACGGGGACCCTGGTTGATATTTTTGCATCAACGTTAGCGACAAGTTAGGTTCCGGAATATTGGAGAGTAGCAAATGTTGTGCCATTATTCAAGAAGGGAAGCAAAGAAAAATCTGGTATCGATAGACTAGGAAGTCTAAATCTGTGGTATGTAGGTTACTTGAGAAGACTCTGAGGGATGAGATGTACATGCATTTGGAAAGATAAGGTTTGATTAGAAATAGTCTTTTTGACAGATTCCCTACTGTATTTCCCATTTGGCCCAACAAGACCACACCGACCCTCCAAACTAACCCACCTAGTCTCATTCTCCTACTCTATATTTACCCCTGACGAATGCACATAACACTATGGGTAGCTTAGCATGGCAAATTCACCTGACCTATACATCTTTGGATTGTGGGAGAAAAGTGGAGCATTTAGAGGAAACCTGCACAAACACAGTGAGAATGTGAAAACTCCACACAGAGAGTCACCCGAAGCTGGAACCAAACCCGGATCCATGGCACTATGAGGCAGCAGTACTAGCCACTGAACCACCATGCCACCGTTGCTTTTTTCAACACAGTTTAATGACACAGGGACAAAATTTATTCTGCCCTTCACCCATGATGCACGTTCCAATATCACATACCATGGATAATTTATTTTCCACTGAAAATGTCATATTATTATTATTTATTATTTAGTTTGTTATTATTAATTTTAATAATTATTATTAATAGATGTTTTTAGACTGGAAAGATTGAATGGTTTTGTGAGTGGGAGATCATGCCGCTCAAATTTGTTTGAGTTCATTGATGAAGTGACCAGGAATGTTGATGAGGGCAGGGTGGTCGACATAGTCTGTATGGTTGTCATGGAGGCCTTTGACCAGGTTACCATTGATAGGATGGTCTGGAAGGTTAGCATCGCATGGAATCCAGAGGGAGCTGGCAAATTGGACACACAATTGGCTTCATGGTAGTAAGCAGAGGGTAATAGTGGAAGGATGCTCTCGGACTGGAGGCCTGTGACACATGAAGTGCCTCGGGGTCGCTGCTGGGCCCATTGCTGTTTGTTATCTGTATCAATTATATTCTTGCGAATGTACAAGGCATGTTTAGGAAACTTGAAGACGACACTAAAATAGGTGGTATCACGGACAGTGAGGACATATATCAGAATTTGTAGCGGGGCCGTGATCAAACTGGAGAAGTGGGCTGAGGAATATTTTGGCAACGTTAGATCAAGGTAGGAGTTTCATCGTGATTGGTAGGACCTTAAGTAGTGTAGCAGAGCAGAGGGCCCATGGAGTTTAGGTCCACCATTCTCTGAAAGTGGGGTCATAGTTATACATGGTAGTGAAGAAGGCTGTTTGCCACACGAGCATGCATCGGTCAGGACATGGAGGAGATCAGTTGGGAATTTATGTTGCAGTTATACAGGATGTTGGTGAGGCTGCACTTGTAGTGCTGTGTTCAGTATTAGTCACATTGCGATCGGAAGGATGTTTTTAATTTGGAATGTGTGCAGACGGAATTTATAAAAATGTTGCCAGGACTCAACAGTATGAATTATAGGGAGAGGTTGGACAAGCGAGGACTTTTTTCTTTCGAGAATAGGAGACTGAGAGGGATCTTATAGAAGTTTATACGGTTAGGGTGAATGGATCCAGCCTTTTTTTCCTAGAGTTGGGGAATCGAGGAGGAGAGGGCATCAGTTTAAGGTGAGAGGGGAATGAATAAAAGGGAAACTGTTGGAAACTGTTTTACACAGAGAGTGGTACACAAAGGGAATGAGCTGCCAACGGAAGTGGTTGAAGTATTTATATTAACGATATTTAAACGGCATTTGGGCAAGTACATGGACAGGAAAGAACGAGAATGCTATGGGCCAAGTGCTGGGAAATGAGGTTAGTGTGGTTGGATATTTGGGTCAGCATGGACAAGTTTGGGCCAAAGGCCTCTCTGTCTCTCTTCATGCTGTAGGACTTGATGACTCTGCAAATAGAACAGCATTTGAGTCAAACTGTCATTTTTCCTTTGGTTATGAATTTTAATCATATTTGGACAATATTCTTTCAAGTTAACTTTGCAGATATTTTGCTTTTCAGTTTGTTATCGACAATACGTGTGTGTGTCCGTGCGTGTGCATGTGTGTGTGTGTGTGTGTGTGTGCCTGTGTATGTGTCTGTTTGTGGGTGTGTGTGTGTGTGTGTGTGTTTCTGCATGTATTTCTCAGTATTTTTCAAAGAAAAATATCAATGTACATATTTGCAATATCCTCTCGTCATTCCTCTTTCCATCATAGTTTGAGCAACTTTATTTTGGTCATAAACGTGTTGTTTTAGCAGATTAAAGAAATCTGCCTGATTTGTTCCTAGCACTGACCCTGACACACTATGAGAACTATATCATTGGCCATATCACCAACATAGTAATAATTATTTTTTGTGGTCAGTATCAGCCAACGTTAGTGTCGAGGAGTTCGTTGGAGGAGAGTCTGAGGGATAGGATTTACATCTATTTAGAATGACAAGGACTGATTAGGGATAGTCAATATGGATTTGTGTGATGGAAATCATGTCTAATTAATTTGATTCAGTATTATGAAGAGGTGACAAAAAAGATTGAAGAAGACACTGTGGTATAAATTGTTTACATAGACTTCAGCAAGGCATTTAATAAGGTTCCCCATCGAAGATAGATTACTAAAATTAGGTTATATGTAATCTAGGAAAAACTAATCAATTGGATACAAAATTAGATTGAAGGTAATGGATTGTTTTCCAGACTGGAGACCTATGGCCAGCGGTGTGCTGAAAGAATCAGTGCTGATCTCATGCTTTTCATCACAGGATATAAACAGCTTTGAAATGATTATCGGAGGCATGGTCAGTAAGTTTACAGATAACATCACCAAAGTGGTGCAGTGGAGAGTAAAGAAGATGATCTCAGAATAATACGGGATCCTTGACCATCAATGAACCAAGAACTGGCAGATGGAGTTTAAATTAGATATTTGTGAGGTTTTGCATTTTGGTAAGTTAAAGCAGGGTTGTGCCCTGGGGAATGTTGCTGAACAAAGAGAACTACGGGTGAAGATTCATAGTTCCTTGTGAGTGGAGTTTAGGTCGGTAGAGTGGTGAAGAACGTAGTTGGCATGCTTGCCTTAATCGGTCAGAGCATTGAGTATAGGAGTAGGGGTAGGGTGTTGCGCTTGTACAGGACGTAGGTGAGGCCACTTTAAGAATACTGCGTACATATCAGTTGAGTCTGCTAAAGGATGGATTTTGTTAAGCTTGAAAGGGTGCAGAAAAGATTTACAAGGATTTTCTGGAACCTGAGGGTTTGAGCTACAAGGAGATGATGAACAGGTTGAGGCTTTTTCCCCTGGCCTATCAGAGACTGAATGGTGACATGACAGAGGTTTAACAAGTCCTGAGGGGCATGTATAGTCTGAATGGGCAAGATCTTTTTCCCAGTGTAGGTGCATCCAGAACTAGACGGCATAGTGTGAAGGTGACATGGCAAAGACTTAGAAGGGACCTGAGGGGAAACATTTTCATACAGAGGCTGGTGGGTGTACTGTCAGAGGAAGTGGTGAAAGTGGGTACAATTACACGTTTAAAATGTATCTGGATAGGTACATAAATAGAAATGGTTAAGAGGGATGTGGGTCAAATGCTGACAAGTGGGACGAGATCTGATTAAGATGCCTGATTGGCGTGGACAATTTGGACAAAAGGATCTGTTTCCACGCAGTATGACTCTCTTATTCTCACAGCGGGATGAGGGAAAATTCATAAAGGGCCATTCGAATGGGAATTCTCTTCCCCAAAAGTTTGTGGTGGGGATTACAAGTATTCACAGCTGAGTTAGCTAAAGTTTTGACAGAGAAGTGTTTCATGGATAATGGGACACAGGCAGGTAAATGAGGCTGAGACCACAATCTGATCAGCCATTATCTTCATGCCTGGTGGAGAAGGCTCAAATTCTCTAATGACCCACTTCTGCTCCTCAGTCCCATGATTCTGCCTTCCATTCAACCCCTCAAACCTGCTAGCAATGGCTTCCCCTCTCTGTAACTTGTGCTTCATTTGTTGATCATGTTGTAGACCCAGATTCATTGTGAATACAGCCCCCAAATCTCACCCAGCGATGGCTCACAAAATCCGCTGGTCTCGCTGATTGTAACAGTCCATAAAAGACCTTCCAGGAAAATAACACCAACTAACCTTCCAATAACAGAATGGGAGAACATCAGAAACAGAGGTAGGTCATTCACATCCTAAGCCTGTCTTGCCCTTCACTAAGATCAATCTGACCTGCTCCAAGTCTCAAATCTTCCTCAATGTCCAAGTCTTCTTGAGCACTTCCATAGAACACAGAACAAAGAACAGTACTGATTTGAAGATGCCGGTGTTGGAATGGAGTGTACACAGTTAAAAATCACACAACACCAGGTAATAGTCCAACAGGTTTCTTTGGAAGCACACTAGCTTCCTCAGCGTCGCCCCTTAATCAGGTGATAGTGGAGGGCTCAATCCTAACACAGAATTTATAGCACAAATTTGCAGTGTGATGGAACTGAAATTATACATTGAAAATTTGATTGTTAATCCTTTCATCTGTTAGAATACCATGATAGTGTCTCTTCGTTCATATGTAATCACAAAAGCTTTTTTTTTAAAGTTGCATTCTCAGGTTAACTGTTAACAATGGTGATGCCTAGACAATATGGTGCAAGTGTTGCCTCCCTGTGTTCTCTCTCTATGCCATGATGTTTACATTGATTCTAATCTAAAAAGTGAGATAACGGTGTTTTACATGAATTCATGCAGTTTTTGAGCTCAGAGTTCTACATGAATGCATACAGTTCGGACCTTCATCACTCGACGTTGTGCCATTTATCCTACTCTAAGATCAGACTAATCTACATGCTTCCGTTCACTTTGTTCCATGTGCCTATCCAAGAGTTTCTTAAATTTCCCTCACGTATTTGACTCTACTATCACTGCTGGCAGTGCATTCGACTCACCCACCACTCTCTGTGTAAAGAATCTACCGCTGATATCTCCCCTAAACCTTCCTCCAATTGCCTTAAAATTATGTCACCTACTCATAGATATTTCTGCCCTGGGAAAATGCTTCTGGCTATTCACTCTCTCTATGACTCTCATCATAAGACCTGCCCTCCAGTTCAGGCAACATCCTGGTAAATCTCCTCCTGGTAAGTCGCACTTAATTAGAATTAATTATGACCTCTCCACTTTTTAGAGTCATTCATTGCACAAGGGAAGATGATTATCATTGGTGGGCATCAATCATCTCAGCCGTGGGACACATCTGCAGGAGATCCTCAGCGTGGCTTTCTCAGCCCAGGCATCTCCAGTTTGTCATCACATAATCCCTACAGTGTGGAAGGAGGCTATTCAGCCCACTGAGTCCAAACTGAGCAGATTGGATTCCCGACAGTGTGGATACAGGCACTGCGGCCCAACCAGTCCACAACGACCCTCTGAAGATTAACCCACCCAGACACATTTCCGTCTGACTAATGCACCTAACATAATGGACAATTTAGCATGGCCAATTCACCTGGCCTGAACATCTTCGGACTATGGGAGGAAACCGGAGCACCCGGAGGAGACTTATGCAGACAAGTGGGGAATGCGGAAACTCCACACAGACAGTTGCCCACGGCCGGAATCGAACCTGGGACCCTGGTGCTGTGAGGCAGCAGTGTTAGCTGCTTAGCCACCGTGCCTGCAGAAAAGGGGGCATTCACTGAAATTTACAAAATTTCCAGGACAAGTTGTCCGTCTTCAACTCTTGAAACAGTCTGTGACCATGTACAGCAAGACGTGGACAACATTCAAGATCGTACTGTTAAAGTCTGGGTAACATTTATGTAACAGCACAGTACATTTCCACAGTAAAACGAGGATTTTATTCAGCACCTCAATCTGGTTTCACAAGAATATGGGGAAGCCATTCATCCATTCAAAACTACTGCGCAAGAAGAAGGATGGACCATTCAGTCCCTCCTGCCTGTTGCACAGGAAGACAGGGAGTCTGTTCTCTCCCACATGTGACGTACATGGGATCAGAAAGAGCCATTTCATACCCGGAGTCACTTGCAAAGGAACAGGAAGAGGTTATTCAGCTTGTCAAGTCACTAACGCAGGAACAGGAAAGTGTCAGAGATGCTCCAACATCACAAACAAATGGAGCAGGGGCTGCACAGACAGACTGCTCCAAATTGATCCACATACTCATGGTACATATGTGTTACTTTAACATGGGTTTCTGGCAGTCGGAAAGAAGCCAACACTTTTAGCCATTCTCCAAGTTATCTTCCATCTCCAAGAAGGCAGACCCATGGTCTCCGTGGAGGTCAGAAACCGGTGGGGACGAACTAACTGTTTCAGAATGAAGGTATTTTGGCTGCTGACAGGATTGTGTACAAAGTGACATTCAATGCAGTGTCACACAGTAACTGTGCATTAAAGTGTTCAGAGTTCATTCAGAGCCTGCACCTCTCTGTCAATCGACATGGGAGCTCTTCAGATGCACACAAACTGTCGTGAATCAAACATCCAATGAAAAGTATGACATTGTCACCCCATTCAGCTATTTGGGACATAATGAGTTTCTGTCCATACCCATCAAGCTTCAACTTCTTATTCTTTCACAGCGCAAAAGATTAAACACATAGTTACTGCACTCTCTCCTCATGGTAACATCATGCCAGTGTTTAGTCTGGTCAAACTCCTGTACACTCTCTCAGTGACAAAGGGATCATTGTTTATAAAGCAGACCAAACCTTTACACAAAGCACCAAATACTTTCTCAACAAAACACGGTCATTGGGAAAGATATTCTAACTTTGATACTTCAATCATTTTGCCTGAAGAGCCACATATCATTTACTTCCTGCCCCTGTATGAATTCTGTCAGTGACTTATGACCAAGTACATACAGGTCCTTTTCAACAAAAGGACTCGCCAACCTCTCTACCATTTAATAAATATAAATGTACAATGATATTTGTTGTTCACACCTGAATAATTCTTATACCTTGTGAACAGCTATTGCCCGAACACTGATCCTGCTGCCACCCATCAATCCTTCAGTCCAGAGAAAAACAGTATTCTTCTCATATCCCCATTACCCAATTTTTAATCCATGTGGTATATATTCCACCCCTACCTACCCATGGAATTTAACATTCCCCACTCACCTGTATTCAAACATGTCAAACGTCTTCTAAAAATACAAATACACCACTCCCATCGGTTCTCAACTGTCAATGTCACAACGGACAATCTCCATAAACAGGTTTATCAAAGATCATTTCCCTTTCCTGAATTTAGGCAGAATGTACCAAATTATATAATTATTCACCCAGTTTCTCGTTGTCACATTCCTTATAAAAGGTTCCAATTTTTTTTTCCCTCAGCTGACATCAAGCTATTTAGTTTTCTGTTTTCCCTCTCCACCCTGTTTTAAACAATGAAGTTTACAATAGTTGTTTTCCATTCTGCAGCATCCTTTCCAGACTCTAACTAGCTTTGAAGAATAATCAGTAATTCTTTCACGAGCTCTGTTCTCATCTCAATCACTCTGGGATGGAGCTCATCAGATGCAGCAACTTATGAAACTTCAATTCAATTAGATTTTCAATAACATACTCTTCATTAATTCTGATTTCCTGTAGTTTACCATTTTTACCAGTCACTCTTTTCCCCAATATTTCTGGAAATTAGCTTCTGTACCTTCCTCTGTGGAAATGGAACCAATGCATTCATCTCAGCAGGCAGATGGCTGCAGTCAGCTCGTGAATATATTGGAGGACTACACTTCAGAGATGGTGGATATATTACCCACTGCTGCCTGCAAAGTTCCAGAATCAATCCAGTTTAATTCATCGTGAGTGCCAGCACAGTCCTGTCCCTGGTATGAGACTACAGGTCATAATGAAGGAGGGGTTACAGCTCAGTGACAACCTCAAATTTGAGATAAGCTGGTATTACAATTTACACCTGAATAGGTGCAGCTTAGACAAATGTTCCTGGAAATCCCAGAGAGTATAGTACAGTGCCCTGCTCCTCCTAGTTTACACAGCTTCCCTTCTTTGTAGTCTCAGCTCCGTTTGTTTATCATGGACCCAGCCACACTGTAAATGCAGTATCCAGAATGGGATCCCCAGACCCTCGGGGTTCCCTGAACGAACCCAGTTGCTGAGATCACAATCCTGAGAACACCATCCACAGAACGTCCACTGACTTTCTAGATGACAGCAGCAAGTCAATTCCCCACACCGACAGTGCATCCATTCAGTGTTGAAAATGCCTCGGTCTCCTCAGTTTCTCTTCCTGGCTGAGAAAGCTGTTACATCTCCACACAGTCGCACAGTAACAGTTCCTCTCTCCAAAGAAGCAGTTGCCAATGGAACATTACGTTTCTATCTATCTCAGCGACTATAAGTATTGCTGATGAAGTTGATCACCACACTCAGAGACAAGAGATTGAGGAACATTACTCACGGTAAGCAGGGACATCCCGTAATAAATATGATATTCAGGAATATGTGAAAAGGGGAATTGTTAGAATAACTTCCCATTCTGTTTTCCTTCCAGTCCATCATCAGCAATCATTTTGCTTGCTTTTCGTTTCTCTCTCTCTCTCTCTCTCTCTCTTGCTGGACATCATCCACTCAACACAAACCTCCCACTCACCCTTCCAACCACCCCTGATATAATAATATTACTTTTCAGTTGTATTCAGTTTTGATAGGTTCACTGAACTCGAAACGCTATTTGTGTTTCTTCTGACAGACTGCCATACCTGCTGAGATTCTCCAACATTCTTTCAAACGGTGGAGAATTTTATTTCAGAACGCCAGCATCCGCATTTCCTTGGTTATTTCACCTTTAATGTTGTTGTTTCGCGGGATGCCAGCATCTCTGCCAAGGGCAGCATTTGTTGTCCATCCTAACTGCCCTTGACCACGCAGCCATTTGTCAAGGCAATACAGCGGCAACCATATTGTTGTGGATCTGAGGTAACATTAGTTCAGACAGGGCAAACATGTTAGGTTTCTTTACCAAAGATTATTAATAAACGAAGAAAAGAAATCCTGATGGTTTATCGTTGCCATTAGTGAAATTAGGTTTCATTACAATTTTTGTCATTGGAATTTAAATTTAGTCATCGACTGTGATAGGATTTCAGACAATGGTCTAAGAATCATAACCCGTGCCTCTGAATTACACAGTCAGTGACATTATTACTCTGTTTAAGATTCCCTGTTGTGAAGTAACTGTAGGGACAAGAACAAGTTTGTGGTCAAAATATTTGTAACTGGAAGAGAGGTCATAAGAGAACTGGAGCCATAAAATCTGTTGTTAACGAAGGGGTAGGTGATGGCGAAGTAGGCAACAGAACTCAGGCAGAGCTGGAGATTGGGGATATTATATAGGTGGGTGTCGGCAGGTTTGATCACAGAGAGAATATGGAGACAGAAAATAGTTCACGGGTAAAAAGGGACTCAAGTTTCCGAACAGTCTTGTTCCTTCTCAGATGTTTATGAGTAAGTAGTTTGGAAATGCATGAGAAGGAAGTGGCGTTTGTGACTGAAATTTTATGTATTTGTTAAATATAATCAACCAGAATAGCAATAACATTCAGAATCATTTATAGAATCGACAGAGATAGACTTACCAGGAACACCAATAATAGCGAGGATGGGATAGTACCCTGCTTGAATAATCATCAGTACGGCTTGTGTCCACAACTCTAACCGTGGCCAATCCTGAGAAAGCCAATAAAGACCCCAGGATAAACTCCTGTCCACTGTTGTAACATTCCATTCTAATGTTCCCAGATTCTGATCCATTGTTAGAAAATTCCAGTCTAATGTTCTCAGATTCTGATCCATTGTTGGAACATTCCAGCCTAATATTCTCATATTCAAATCCATTGTTGGAACATTCTAATGTTCTCAGATTCTGGTTTCGCTCTCTTTCTCTATAGCCGCTGATCCCAATCTTGTTGAGGTTAACTCTGCGCCGAATACTATGGCATTATAAGTTGAAAGAAGTCCCTAATTATGGAAGAGGGAAAGCCTCCAGTGACCCAGTTAGGTCCAGGAAGACTGATATTAATCACAGAGGATGTTGGATTCCTTGGATGCTGCCTGACCTGCTGCGCTTTTCTAGCAACACGTTTTCAGCTGCTATTAATCACAGTCACAGAACAAACAGCTCTAGTTAACCCATTTCACGGCAACTCTGATATATCACAATAATTGGTGAGGGTGGGATTTTGATATCGATGATTATTGGTCTAATGGCATATCTCCAGTTGAAAACATAGAGGTGGGGGAGCGAGATAAATCTTTCTCTTCACAAGCTCAATGATTCTGCTGTGTTTTGGCAGTGTAGGAATTGCTGAGCTCCCGAGGCCGTTTGTGTCTGATCACCAGGCCTGCTGCATCTTTTCATTTTATTTATTTATGTTTAACTTTGACTTTTGCCTGTCCAGCATTTAACGCTGAGGTGGGTTTAGGCATTTTTGAGAGACACCTACAGGGCCATAAACGATGTAGATACAGTCCATTCCTTGTGTTCTTGCAGCCGCTGCCTGGTCCTGTGGTGTGATGGTCGAACTCTCACAGAACCAGGATTCTTAGTTTTACCTTTCGGGAGTTATTGCGGGGGTCTCAGCAGAGTTGGAAGGCAGTAAATCTCTCTCGGGTGCTACACACTCTCTCTGTGATTTCTCTCAGAACTGTCTATTGATGGTCTTTACTCCTGGATTGGAGAACTGCATGTGAGACAATCTGTTTCCTGCATTTGTTTTTTGAAAAAAGTGTGCTTATTGGATGATACCATATTGGAGCAGTTACTGTATAGCTATTAAGTAAACTATTATTCTGCTAAGTTTTCCAACAGAATTAAGTTATTGCAAGTTCCTCTTCGTTTTGTTGTCTTTTTTCGACAGTATTCGAATAAATAGTGTTTTGCTTAATGTCGAATATTTTTACCAAATCAATTCTATCTGAAACACATCACCTCACATTTACCAGTGGAATGGGCCGAGCTGGAGGAGTGATACTCATGTAAGGAATTATATCGGATACTGAATCCACCTCTCAGATCCAGCCCGGAAACGTATTAGCCCTGATGTGACCCACTCAGCATGAAGCACTGCGTAGACCAGGCTGGTGTACCGCTCAGCAATCCGTCCAGGATCTAACACTGTTTAGAAATCACCAGCTCACGACTTATCTGTCCAACAGGCACTGATCTATAAACTTGGACTAGATAATCTTTTCAGCACAGGGCGCTGTGCAGAACACACAAAGGCGTTGTTCTATACAAACGGACTGGATATCTGTGCAGCATGGAGAGCTGTGCAGTGAATAGCAGTGAATCTATCTAATAATGTGGAGCAGTTGTCTTCCAAGCATACACAGCTATGTACACCAATCACTGCATTGCTGCGTAACACTGTGTGAGATCACTGCCCAGCGCGGGGGAACTTGCAGCTCATGCTGCAAATGAGAGGATGTGCAGCTTTCTCCATTTACAGCTCCATATCTACATTGTGGCATGACACAGGGGTGCTGTGGATGTGAAACTCACTGCCAGAGAGAGATGGCAGGGACATCAGTTTAAATACCAACAAATCGGAGGAGCTTGGTTAAAAGAGAGTGGGAGATTGAGAGAGAATTTCACAGAAGGATCTGATGGTAGGTTTAAAAATTGTGGAATGAGAACATTTCGATAGTATCTTGCAATATAGGTCACTGTTTCCAGGAATGATGGGTGAGCAGGATATTGGTGTAAGTTAAGATGATGGAGAGTTTTGGATAAACATTTGTCCTGCAGTGTTGCAACTGGGAGTAGGATCAGCAGAGTCTTCGACTCATTGGGCTGAATCGAACAATAATTTGTCTCAGTGGCATTTTCACTGAGTGTGATAGAAGGAATGTCTGCACGAGGCAGAGCTAGTTTCCTGGTGTTATCTCATCGAACTCACCTCATTACCTACCCACCCCACCCCATGGTGTCCCTCTCATTCAATACCAGCCCGATTTTCCCAGACATCATGGCTGGAGTTACACACCATCGCTCGAGTACCCCTGGATATTCAGTGATCTGTGCCACTGCTGCCGTCGTTAAAAGGCCAATGGGCACACGGTTGAGTTTTCTCAGTTTGGAGCTGCCCTGCACAGTTTACCCCGAGCATGGCAGATTGGGAAATTACACCACAGCTTGTCGACAGGGGCACGGAATTCCTGGTGAATTGTCTAGTATAGAGCGGGACCATTCTCTTCCCAGAGGGAGCCGCATCACCAGACTCATCAAACATGATCTGAGCACACCACCCAGCTGAGGTGCAGTATCTGCGGTCCAAAGAAAAGTCCAGCAATACAGTAAAAGCATCAATAACCTTCTCTGCTCTGTCAGGATAAGGGTCACCATATTCTCTCTACTCTCTCACACTCACTGTATATCTGTTAGCGCCTTACCCAGAATAAGCCTCCAGCACTCTCACCACTGCAATGCAGCACCTTCTCTCTCCCTCTCTCTCACCTACTCAATACCCCCACATGGTTATAAAATGTTCTTATGAGTGCTGTTTCTAGAATTCTCTGGATGCTGTTATTTGTACAATGCTCCAGATAATTTTCAAAATAATTCAACTTTAGCAAAATTTTCATCCTCCAGTATGTAACGCATCAGAGGAAGGAGCAGAGTTTTACTTTTTTCAAAATCACTCAGGATGAAAGTTCCTCATGAGGCCATTAAGCCTCTCAAATATGCTCCATAATTCAGACAAAGGGAACACCTAAACACTTGAAGACTCACTTTCTTCTTGAAGACAGGCGCCACTTTGGAGTTTCGCCAGTTTCACTGGAACACGCCTGTAATCCCGAGAGTTATGGAATATTTCACACAGTGCCACCAGTCACTCTGTAACCACTTCTTTTAAAGCAAGCTATGAATTGCTGATGAGTTGTTAACGCTTGGACTTTTCTGTTTGAGACAGGCCTTGTTTGTTTTGTTAGAGACTATGCAAAACTTTCATCTGACTACAATTTTTATTTATAATGGTGAACCTATTTGTGCCTACCCTGTGAGGAACGATGTAAAATACTGTTTTAAATTCTCTGCCTGTTCCCTGAAACCAGTTCCCCAGTCACATCCTCCCGATGTCCCACATATTCTCTCCTGCCTTTCTTCAAAGGGTCACAGATAGATCATGAACTTTTTGTATTTGATATGGGAAAACTCTTGCGGTTAGTTTCTTTTCATATATCATGCCAGTTTTGGAATATTTTTCTTTGTATTTTGTTTTATACAATCTGCTTCTGGTTCCAGAAGTAAACTTCCCAAATGTGGCCACGCCAGAGAGCCCCACTCTGAATTCTTCAGTTTGTGATTGATTAGCAAACTTCACAGTCTTTGTGCATCATGGGTGGTTCATCTTCACATCTTCATATCATCTTCTTTTTGACCAGAGTCTATCATTACTGAGCAGCTGAGGGTGTCTCCATTCTCCCAGTTTCCCTGACTCTGTCATTTCAGTGAGATGATGCCGTATTCCTTTGGGAAGCTTCATACATGTCATCCTTTTCATTCAACGAGAAAACCCTTCACTCTGATGGAGTGAGCTTTCAGCTGTGTCTGTCCCGTCTCCCTCATTTCTGCCCTCACTCCGTCCCCTCCTCCCCAGAACAATGATAGATCTCCATTGTCCTCACTTCCTACTGCACTAGGATCTACATTCACTGAATCATCCTCCACCGCTTCCACCACCTCCAGCAGGACAACACCATCAAACACGTCTTCCCCTCCCGTCCACTGTCAGTATTCCACAGGGACCACTCCTTCTGTGGCACCCTCCATCATCCCGTACACTTCGCCACACCCCATGACACCTTCCCATGTAAATGCAGAAGCTGCAACATTTGCCCATTCACCTCTTCCCTCCTCACTGTCCAAGGCCCTAAACACACCTTCCAGGTAAAGCAACATTTCACTTGTACACTTTCAATCCAGTCTCCTGTCATTGATGCTCACAATGCAGTCTCCTTTATACTAGTGAGCCAAAGCGAAATTGTTTTGAGGAACATCTCCACTCTGTCTGTATAAATGACCCTGGTCTTCTGATTGCACCCCATTTCAATAACCTACATTGCTCTCATGATTATGAGAATGCTTTGAGGAGTTAATGATGGGTTGGACCAGAGAGTGTTATCGATCTGAACTTCCAGAAGGCCCCTGAATTGGTACTGCACAGGAAGCTGCAGAGTAAGATAAGGACCCATGGAGTCAGAGGCCAGATACTACGATTGATAAAAGGTTGGTTCTCTGGCAGGATGCAGAGTGAGAATAAAATTGTCCCTCTCAGGACGGCAGCCGGTGCCTACCAGTGTTCCACAAGAGCCAATGTTGGGACCACAACATTTCACTTTGTAGGTTAATGATCTGAGTGGGGGTGGCAGAATGCATTCTGGCTACATTTACAGATCATGCAAAGATAGGTGGAGGGGCATGTAGTATTGAGGAGGCAGGGAGCCTGCAGAAAGATTTCGACAGTTTAGGAGAGTGGGAAAAGGAGTAGCAGATGGAATACAATGTGGGAGAGTGTGAGGTCATGCCATTTGGTACGAAGAATACAGGCATGTTCTATTTACTAAATGGGAAAAAATTCAGAAATCTGAGTAACAAAGGGACTTGGATTCCAAGCCCAGGATTCGCCTTAGATAAACTTGCAGGTTGAGTCAGTTAAGAATTCAGACACAAAGTTGTCATTCATCTCAAGAGGAGTAGGATATACTGGTGGGGAGTCTGAGGCTTTCTAAGGCTCTGGTCAGACCACATTTCCAGTATTTTGTGCCTCATACCTCAGGAAGGATGTATTAGCCTTGGTGTGTGTCAAGAGAAGGTTCACCAGAAATGAAAAGCTTAACACATGAGGAACGTTGGAGGACCCTGGGTTTATACTCGATGGAGATTAGAAGGATGAGGGGGGATCCAATTGAAACTTACAGAATACTGAATGACCTGGATACAGACAAAATTAGGAGGACGTTTGCACTGGCAGGAGGGCGCAGGCTTAAAGCAAAGGGAAAATCCATTAGAATGAAGATAAGATGAAACGTCTTTAGCCAGAGAGTAGTGAAATAGTGGAATTCCTTACCACAGAATCTGTGGAAACCAGATCATTTGGCACCAACGATATTGCCAGGAAAGGGACTGAGGATCTGAAAAGTGAGCTCAGAGTTAGTTTGGAAGCTGAAGAGCAGGACGAGTAGAGTAGTGATCTCAGGTTTGCTACCAGTGCCACGAGCTAGTGAGATGAGGATGAGTCAGCGAATGCAGCTTTACACGTGACTGCGAGGTTGGTGCAGGAGGGAGTGCTTCAGATACCTAGACCATCGAGATACATTCTGGGTAAGGTGGGACCTGTAAGTGAAGGACGGGTTGCACCTGAACTGGAGGGGCACAAATGGCCTGTTTGGGAGGTTTGCTTGTGTGATTCTGGCGGGTTTAATCTAGTTTGGCAGGGTGTTAGGAATAAGACCACATGCCTGAGACCGGGTTAGTTGCAGACGGGACAGTGAGAGGGTATATTGAACCTATCAGGAAGGTTTCTCACGCGATGAAACAAAGGGATCAGTTAAAGTGCGTCTGCTTTAATGCAAGGAATGTCCGAAATAAGAGTCTGAAATTAGAGCATGGATCAGTACTTGGGGCTACGATGTCATGGCCATAACGGAGACGTAGTTTTCACAGGGACAGGGATGGTTGCTTGATGTTCCAGGGTTTAGAACGTTTAAAAATCTTTAGGGGCGGCACGGTCGGCGCAGTGGTTAGCACTGCTGCCTCACAGCGCCAGAAAACCGGGTTCAATTCCCACCTCAGGGAAATGTCTGTGTGGAGTTTGCCATTTTCCCCGTGGGTTTCCTCTGGGTGCTCCTTTTCCTCCCATAATCCAAAAATGTGCAGATTGGGTGAATATGTCGTGTTAGATGAAGGGGTAAATGCAGGGGAATGGTTCTGAGTTGGTTGCTCTATGGAGGGTTGGTGTGGACTTGTTGGGCTGAAGGCCTGTTTCCACACTATAAGTAATCTAATCTAAAAAAGAACAGGGTGGGTGGAAAATGAGGAGACGGGAAAGCATTGCTAATCAGAGAGTGCGTCACAGCTTCAGAAATGAAGGTTGTTGAGGAAGATTTGTCTACTCAGTCAGAATGGGTGGAAGTTAGGAACAGCAAGGGAACAGTCACCGCATTTGTGGGTTTCCTATAGACCACGTAATAGCAGTGGAGAGATTGAAGATCTCATAGGCGGGCAGATTCTGGAAAAATGCAATAGTAGCAGGATTATTGTTATGGGTGATTTCAACTTTTCCAACATCAACTAGAACCTCCTAAGGTGCAGATGGTGTGGATGAAGCCGTTTTTGTCAGGTGCGTTCAAGAGGGTTTCCTTGCTCAGTATGTCGACAGACCGACGAGGGGACAGGCTATTTTGGATTTGGTGCTCGGCAACGAGCCAGGACAGGTGTCAGAACTCACGGTGGAAGAGCACTTTGGTGAAAGTGATCACAAATGCCTCACATGTAGCATAGTCTGGGAGAGTGAAAGGAGCAGTTTCCGAGGGAAGATATTTAATTAGGGCAAAGGAAATTATGATGCTGTCAGACAGGAGTTGGGAAGTACAGACTGGGAGCAATTGTTCCACAGAAAGGGCACAGCAGATATGTGGAGACTGTTTAAGGAGCAGTTGTTGCGAGTGATACATAAATGTGTTCCTCTGAGACAGGTAAGAAGGGGTAAGATTAAGGAAACTTGGATGACGAGAACAGAGGAACGTCTCGTCAAAAGGAAGCTGGCAGCTTACGTAAGATGGGGGAAGCAAGGATCTAGCACAGCTTTAGAGGATTACAGGCTTGATAGAAAGGAGCTCAGAAATGGACTAAGGCGAGCCATGGTGGGGCACGAAAAAGGCTTGGCAAGAAGGATTAGGGAGAATCTAAAGGCCTTTTTCTCATATATGAGGAATAAGACAATAATCAGCGAGTAGGTAGGGCCGATCAGGGATAGTGTAGAGAACGTATGCGTGGAGTCTGAGCAGATCGGGGAAGCCTGAAATGAGTTTTTTGCTTCGATTTTCACCAAGCAAAGGGAACTTGTTGTAAATGAAAACTTAGAGGAGCTGGGCCAGATCAGTCTTGACCAGGTCAAGATTGATGAAGTTGATGTGCTAGCAATTTTGGAAAACTGTAAGATGGATACGTCCCCAGGAGCAGATTTAACCTAGACTGCTCCAGGAAGCGAGAAAGGCGGTTGCTAAGCTGCTGGTGAGGATATTTGCCTCCTCATTCCCCACAGGAGTCATACCGGAGGATTGGAAGGAGGCGAATGTTGTTCGTTATTTCAAGAAGGGTAATAGGGTAATCCTGGCAATTAGAGACCTGTCAGTCTTACGTCTGTGGTCAGCAACGTTTGGAAAAAATACTGAATGATTTGATTGATGACTATTTGGCAAAGCATTGTGTGATTAAATCTGTCAGCATGGCTTTGTGAGGGACCGGTCATTCCTCACAAATTTTATTGATTTCTTTGACGAGGTGTCAAGACAGGTCGACGACCGTCGAGCAGTGGACGTGGTGTATGTGAACTTTAGCAAGGCATTTGATAGGGTTCCCCATGGAAGGCTCATTCATAAAGTCAGGAAGTATGGGATACAGGGAGATTTGGCTATCTGGATTCAGAATTCACTGGCTGGCAGAGGCAGACAGTGGTTGAAGATGGAAAGTATTCTGCTTGGAGGACAGTGTTGAGAGGAATCCCACAGGGCTATGTCCTTGGGCCTCTGCCCTTTGTAGTTTTTATAAATGACTTGGATGATGTGGTTGTGGGGTGGATTAGTAAATTTGCGAATGACACAAAGGTTGGAGGTGTCGTCGATAGTATAGAAGGTGACTGTAGGCTGAAGCGTGACATAGACAGGATGCAGAGCTGGGCTGAGAAATGGCAGAGGAGTTCAACCCGGGTAAATTAGAAGTGATGCATTTTGGAAGGTCAAATTCGAATCCTGAATATAGCATTAAAGATAGGATTCTTGGCAGTGTGGAGGAACAGAGGGATCTGTGTGCGCAAGTGCATAGATCCCTCAAATTTGGCACCCAAGTGGATAGGGTGTCAAGAAAGCATATGGTGTTTTGGCTTTCATTAACAGAGGGATAGAGTTTAAGAGCAGCGAGGTTTTGCTGCAGTTCTGCATGTCCCTGGTGAGACCACACTTGGAATATCATGTCCGCTTGTGGACCCCATACTATAGGAAAGATACAGCGGCTTTGGAGAGGGTGCAAAGAAGGTTTACCAGGATGCTGCCTGGACTGAGGGCTTGTTTTATGAAGAAAGGTTGAACAAGCTTTAACCTTTCTCTCTGGAGACAAGGAGGAGACAGGAGATCTGATCTGTGCAAAATAATGAGAGGAATAGAGAGTCAATACCCAGAGTCTTTTCCCCAGGGTAGAATTGACTAGTACGAGAAGTCATAGTTTGAAGATATGATGAGGAAGGTAAAAAGGAGACGTCAGAGGTAGGTTCTTTATGCAGAGAGTTATGAATCCATGGAATGCATTGCCAGCTCTGTTGGTGGAAGCAGAGGCATTGGGGACGTTTAAGCGACTGATGAACATGCACATGGATAGCAGTGAGTTGAGGGGTGCATAGGTTAAGTTACTACATTTTACATTAGGATTAAATCTCGGGACAACATCGTGGCCCAAAGGGCCTGTTCTATGATGTACTGTTCTATGTTCTATGTTCCATGTTCTATTTAGTATACTTAAAACAAACTCAAATAAGATCTTGCTTGACAAGGGGATCAAAAATAACTGACAGGAAGAGGGAAATGGGGTTGAAAATCTATCATTCGTGATCGAATGGCGGAGCAGACTTGATGGTCCAAATGGCTTCATTTCTGTTCGTATAGAGTTGTGGCCTTATAATATTTCGGTCCTGGATGGCACGGTGTCTCAGTGGTTTGCACTGCTGCCTCACAACATCAGGGAACTGGGTTCGATTTGCTCTGGGTGTTCTAGTTTCCTGCCACAGTTCAAAGTTGTGCAGGTTAGGTGAACTGACCATACTGAATTACCGATTGTGTTCAGGGATGTTAATATTAGGTGCAATAGTCAAGGGTCTATGTACAGTTTTAGGGTAGAGAATGGGATTGGTTTGCATACTCTTTGGAGGGTCAGTATAAACCTGTTGGGCTGAAGGGCCTGTTTCCACACTGTAGTGAATCTAAGAAAATGCAGGTTGCTGCAATGTTCCAGTGAAGTGCAACCCAAGCTCGAGTAACACCTCACTTTACACTTTGGTACGTTACAGTCTGTAGGAGTTAATATTCAATTCCATAAATTCACAGCCTGAACCCACTATGGCTGTTCTCCATTTTCCGTACACTCTCCCTCTTGGGCTCCCTAAGTTAGTGTCTTGTTTTGTTCCATTCAACAGAGAAAACCAATTTCTAATATTTATACATTTATTTACACCCATTATATATGTGTGCCTCTTTCACCATAATTTAAAGCCCATTTGTCTTTCACACTGGGCCTCCAAACACTCTTTCCCACCTCTGCCAAGATACTAAAACGCTCACTTTTCAATCCTTTACATGTCTGAAGAAGATTTGCACTGGACTTGAAACATTAACATTGTTTCTATGTCTCTGAGATGTTCCAGACCCCTGAGTTCCTTCAAAAATGAAAAGTTACAGAATACATTTTCAATATAGCAAAGATCATTGGATACAGGAAATCTGAAACAAAAACAAAAATTGTTGGACTTACTGGATGCTTTGAGGAACAGTCACAGAACACGAAAGATTAACTCTGCTTTCACTCCACAGATGCTGTCAGACTTGTCAGTGTCTTCAGCAATTTCTGGTTTTGAACAAGTTTCAAACATGTGTGTCAAAGCTGCTCACACGCCCTGTCCAACATGGAGCGCCATACACCGGGAAGGGAATGATAATGCAAGGTATACAAATTCATTTGCTCTGAAACCACATCAGGCTGTCATCACCAACACTACAGAGCTCTTAATCATGGTCAAACAGGGAAACACAGTCGCTTTAAACAGAAGATGGCATTACCGGAGGGGAAGAGATTCAGTTGAAAACGTTAAATGCTTTTGAGGAATGCGACAAATTGGAGGCATGGCATCATGAAGATACCCAAACAGGACGAGAATTTTTAAAAAAGAAAATTTTCCCACATCAGAAAGCGGGATAGGGCACTGTGTACGGGGGAGAATGGTGACCGGGACCCCATGCGAATGAGGACAGGCAGCAGAATTGTATTGCAGATATTGCAGCTCAAACTGTGCATTCATGTGATGCTGTAAATCACAGCAGCTGTCGTAGCAGCAGCAGCAGTAGAATTATATTCAACCACAATATAATCTCTCAGTCTACCATTACCATGAAGCCGATCTCCGCTTCAGTGATGAGTGTGGGTGAACATGCCACGGTCAGAACCGTCTGTACCTAAACCTGATGACAACCCATTCAAGCTACCGCACTTACTGCTTACATTAATAAACATCAGAACTAATATCTGGTAGAGAGGGCGCCATGATCCCAAGACTGTGACCACTTCTTTTAAAACCAGCTGTGAATTACTGCTGGCCTGTCTACTCTTACTCTTACCTGTTAGAAAAATCCTTGTTCCTTTTGTTAGAGAAGGTTCAAGAACTTCCCTCATATTGCCATTTTGTTTACATCATTGAAAAACCTACTGTACCTTCCCCTGTGAGGAATGATGCAAAACGTGGCTGTAAATTATTTGTCTGCTCCTTGTAGCCAATGCTTCAGTTACATCCTCCAATTATCCTCAGTATCCTTTCCTAATTAATTACACCTAAGATAACACTCATCTTGAACTTTTTTTATATGCTCAGAAAAGTTCTTGCTGCTTGTTTTTGTATTTCTTGCCAATTTACTACATCATGTCTTTTCTCCCCTTTTCCTCGCTTTCTAGATTTTTACAGTTATATCGCGCACAAACAGACCCTTTGGACCAACTTGTCCATGCTGGCCAGGTTTTCCAAACTAAACTAGTCTCATCTGATTGCATTTTGTCCATATGCCTCTAAACTTTTCCCATACATATGTTTGTCCTACTGAGTTTTAAATGTTGTTGCTGAACTTGCATCTCCCACTCTTCCTCTGACAGCTCATTCCATATACACACATCACCCTCTGTGTGAAAACATTGATCATTCGTCCATTTCAAATCTTCCCTCTTTCATTTTAAACCCATGCCTTCTATGGTTGAACTCCCCCGTCCCCGGAAAAGACCTTGGCTATTCACTCTATTCATACCTTTCATGATTTTATAAACCTCTACAATGTCACCCCTCACCCTCCTGCACGTTATCTGACACTAACTTTATGAACAAGCATTTACAGATAAAGCACTGCAAATTTGAAACAGTATTCAAATGACAGGTAAATTACATTCAGCCCAAGCTTCATACTGTGATTTGTTTTTTCTCCATGTTATAATACTAAGGCAGCAGGAAACTGTTACGAGTACCAATAAGTGGTCAAACACCTGAATTACTTTGTCCAAATGGGGTGATGATCTCTACAGTGAAAGCGCATCACAGGCCTGAACCATATAAGAAGGGGACTTCTTGTACCACACGGTCAGCGTGCAGTTGCCTTTAGCAGAGTGAGATGAAGGCTGATTATACCTTTTGAAATTTGGATTGCAGGGTGAATTCAGTGCAAAGGGGGATAGGTGTTTTCAATAAGGTTTACTCAAAGAAGTAAACTTTCCAGAGTGAGACGTGTGGGAGGTGGAAAACAGCATGAATGGAGAGACCGAGCCACACTGAAACCAAAGGCAAAGTGCAGCACTAAACGTAGCTTGATGCTACTGCAGAGTAGGTAGACTTGATTAGAGTTTCAGGTGAAGTGGGGAGGGACCATAATGTAAGAGAATGTACTCTGTAATTTGAGAGGGAGAACCTGGAATCACAAAGGGGACACGAGCAGGGAAGAGGATGGAGCAGCAATGGCAGTAGTTTCTGTGTGGAATTCAGGAAGCACAGCTGAAATTCATGCCTAACATCTGCTTCTGGTCCCTGCAATAAACATCCTAAATCTGGCCCTCCACTAATGCTCATCAGTTATACCCTTGAGAGCCTTTGTCAACCATGGGTGTTTCATCTTCTTATCGAGTTCTTCTTTTTGAACAGAAACAAAAATTACTGAGCGGTTTGGGATAACTGTTTGAATTTCTGCTCACGTATACTCACTGTCTTCCTCTGGGTATGTTTTCACATTCCGCTTCAGACCAGACGTGAGGCAGAAATCCTCAAATTAGATGCCTGGTTCTTTTCAATCATTCAGGGGGATCTTCTGCCTGTGGCTGAAAACAAGATCAGCGGAGGCTGACTCCATTCTCCAAGTTTCTACATCTCTGTTGTTTCTGTTTGACGATGCCACATTCCTGTGAGCTGCGTCTAATGTGACCTCCTTTTCCATCAAACCAGAAATCCCCGAACTCTGGTGGACAGGGCCTTCAGCTATGACTGTCCCATCTTCCACGGTGTTGCCCTCAATCCATCCCCTCAACCCCAGAACAATGATAGATTCCTCCTTGTCCACACTTCCTCCTGCACTAGAATCCACATTCACATATTCATCTAACGCCACTTCCATCGTCTCCAGCAGGACAGCATCATCAAACACATCTTCCCCTCCCGCCCACTGTCAGTATTTCACAGTGACCGTTCCCTCTGTGTCACCGTCCATCACCCCGAACGTTTCCCCACTCCCCCATCGCACCATCCCATGCAATTACGGAAGCTGCAACACTTGTCAATTCATCTCTTCCCTCCTCAATGTCCAAGGCCCAAATCATAGCTTCCAGGTGAAGCAGCATTTCACCTGTAACCTTTCAATCTGATCTCCCGTCATTGCTGCTCACAATGCAGTCTCTTTATATTGGCGAGACCAAACAGAGACTGCTTTGAGGAACACACCCACTCTTTCTGTAGAAATAACCCTGACCTTCTCATTGCTTCCCATTTCAATAACTTACCTTGCTCTCATGCTAGCATTTCAGCCCTGGGCTGCTGCAATGTTCCAAGGCAGCACAACCCAATCTCGAGTAACAACGCACTTTACACTTTCGTACGTTACAGCCTTTAGAAGTTAATGCACAATTTCACAATTTCACAGTCTGACCCCATTATAACTGTTCCCCAATTTCCGTACAATCTCCCTCCTGTCCTCCCTATGACCTTGTGTGGTTGTATCTTCTTTATCGTTCACTCAATAGAGAGAACATCTTTTCCCCATTCACATCTTAATTTAAAGCTATTTCACATGATCTTCTCGTTCTTCACTACTAAAAGCATGTTTATCTTTTGCCACGCCCTCTTTTACCTGTCAACCCACTCCCCACATCTGTCAAGGGATTATAAAGCTCATTTTCCAATTCTTTTCAGTTCTGAAGAAGTGTCATACTGGACTTGAAACGCTAACTCTGTTTCTCTGTCTCTGCAGATGATGCCATTCCTGTTGAGTTTCTCTAGAAATGACTAAGCTCAGAACAAGTTTTCAGTAAAACAAATTACTATGGATACTGGAAATGAAAATGCAAAAATTGTTGGAGAAAATGGGAGCTTTGTAGAAGAGTCACTGGTCCTGAAAGATTAACTCTGCTTTCACTCCACAAGATGCTGCCAGACCTGCTGAGTTTCGTCAGCAATTTCTGGTTTTGAACAAGTTCCATAGACGTGTGTTAAAGCTGCTCAAACGCTTTGCCTAACACGGAATGCACTGGGAAGTGACCGATAACGCAAGGTGCACAAATTCATTGATCTGAAACTGCATAAGGCTGGCATATCTGACACTGCAGAGCTCTTAATCTTGGTCAGGGAGAGAAACAGAGGGGAACACATTCACATCAAACACAGAAGATGGCATTGGGGGAATGGAAAAGATTCAGATGCATATGATAAGGGGTTTGAGTAAAGTAACAAATTGGAGGCCTGACACCAGGGAGAGACCCTCAGCACAATGAGAATAGGAAAATGGAAGTGTTACCACATCAGAAACCAGGCTAAGACACTAGTACAAGACTGATGGATGCATGGGTCTTGGTGTGAACTGGGGAACAGTCAGAAGAATTGAATTGAACATATTGGAGCTCAAACTGGGCATTCATGTGGTGCGATAGAATCACAGCAGCAGCAGAATTGTATTCAACGATAATGTGTAACATTTTCCCCAGGATAATCCCTCAGCCTACCATTAACATCAAGCTGATCTATGATTCAGTGATGAGTGCAGGTGAACATGATATGGTCGGAACCATGTGTAACTAAACCTGATGACAACCCATTAAAGCTACTGCACTTGACTGGTTACATTCGAAGCAGCAGGACTAACATCTGATACAGAGGGCAAAATGATCCCAAGGCTAACAGATCATATCGAAGTTCTGCAGTGCTGCCACATCCAGACATAAATGTCGATGGGCTATTAAACAACTCACTGGAGGAGAGGACTCCTTAAATATCGCCATCCTATATCACGGGACAGCCCTGTACGTCAGTGTAAAAGACATGGTTGTATTATCTGCACCGTCCTCAGCCAGAATGTTGAGTTGATGATCCACCTCACCCTCGCCATGCTGCCCGCAGAATCACAGATCTCAGTCTTTAAGCAATCTGATTTGCTGTATGTGACATGGAGAAACAGCTGAACACAGTAGATACGACAAAGGCATTTGGCCCTGACACCATTCCTGCAATGGGACTGAACACTTGTGCTGTACAACAAGCCGTGTCCCTGGGGAAGCTGTTTCATTCCAGCTCCAACCCTGACATCTCCCTGGCAATGTGGAAATTTACTCAGCTATGTCCAATCCTATAACAAGGGAATAACTACTGTCTGACCATTTACCACGCCCTTGGCCCCGTCGCGATAGTCACGTTGGTGGGAGTTCTTTTTGACAGAGCTGTCAAGCAGCACAGAAATAACCAGCTCAGTGTGCTTTCAGATAGGTTCCCATGTGGACATGGTGCTGTTGTGGAAAAGTCACTGGATTACTAATCGAGACCAGGCTAATGCTCTTGCAGCTGGTGGACGTTATAATTAATATAATATCGAGATGTAAATCCTGGAGTCATTAACAGTGACCTTGAAGCCAATGTCGATTGTAACCACCAATTTCCTTCCCCAATGTACTTTCAGGAAGTGAATCTCCCGTGCTTTCCTGGTCTGGCCTAAAAGTGACTCCAGACACACAGACATGTGACAAACTCTTCAATGGTCTCTGAAACAGCCAAGCAAGACACTCTATTGTCTCAAACTGTTCTGGGGTCTTAAAGGATAAAACAGATCACCCGACTCCACCCTCACTATTGGAACGGCAAATACTACTGTATTGACTCTGCAGAGATCTGCTTCCTAACATCTGAGAGCAGGTGGTAACATTTACAGAGCTTTCCCACAGACTGCACAGAAACATCGGGAAATGAGGAGGTCATTCAACACACTGAGCATCCTCCATTCTATTTCATGGTGAAAATCTCTTCAATTCAGTTTTCCCCACACAGTGTTCATATCCGCTAGTACATTTAAACATCATAACATGTAAAATGGGAACTACTGTATTCGCTTTGGTCCATCAATTTTGATCCTCCATTCAATATACAGGCAGTTATTCAATAAGGCGTGTTTATTAAACGCAAATTCGCTGCAACACAATTAGTGAATTGTGCCCCTTTCTTTATAAAGCGAGCTCCCGTTCACTGTTCTGGGAGACCGTCTCTGGCACCAGCTGAACAGTAAATCCCAGCCTCAGCATCCCTCTGTCTGCCAAATGCACCCTCAGTGTGTTCAGCTAAAGCAGGAATATAATCCGCTCTGCAAGCCTTGAAACTGAGCCTGAATGTGGGATTTGTAGTCTACATTTAGAAGGAAATTAATTTCAAACTGGGTGGGGAATATCTTGGAGAGAACTGGAATTCCGCATAGGCATCGTGTGGTCAGTCAGCTTGCGTGCTTTCTGGTGAAGATCTCGGTGAAAGATGCAGTGCTGTAGTCAGTGACTGTAGTGTTAAAGTGTGACATTTACACTACTAATTCATTACAGTATTTATTTATAATGAATTAGAGATTTATGTAGCCTGTGCTATTGTTTGCAGGCACAGGAAGAATGTGCAAACTCCACAAAAACAGTGACCCCAGACTGAAACTGAACCCAGATCTCTGGTGCTGGGAGGCAGCAGTGCTAACCACTGAGCTACCACTGTGGGCAACACAACTTGCCTGCACAATTCAATACTCGAAATATGGCAAAACAGTAGGGAGATTCCATAAGCCCCCAAACTTGTCATTAAGCAACAGGAGGAGGGACATTGAGATCTTGGGCGGCTTGGTCAGGAATAGGTGCAGGACATGCTAGCCATCGGGACTATAGTGTTGGAACATCAGGAGGACATTCAGCCCATCGTGTGTGTAATTCAGGAACAGAATGAGTCCAATCAGCCACCCATGCCCCTTACACAGCAATTGGAGCAGATCTTTTTAGCCTCGTGCCTATTTCACGGGAACTGAAATGGACTGTCGAGGTTATGGAAAAGGATGAACTTAGAATAACCAACTTCACTCGGGAATGGAAAGGTATGAGCAAACGATTGGGACTGAAGACAAATTGGTCGAATCTGTTATTAAGGAATGAACAACAGGAGACTTTGAAAGTCAAACCACAATCCATTAAAGGCAACATGATTTTATTAAGGATAAATCATATTTGAATGATTTTCTATTTTTTAAAAAAGTAAGACAAACAAGTTGAATAACGGGGATCTGAAAGGTGTATTATATCTGGACTTCAACAAGGCAATGCATAACATGCTTGACTAAAGATTAATATGCAAGACAAGAGCACATGGGGTTAGAACAATTTATTTGCTTGGAGAGAAAATTGGCTAACCAATAAAAACCATGATATGGAGGTGCTAGCTTTGGACTGGGTTGAGTAAGATCAATCATTACATGGCAACAATTTATAGTCTGACGGGTTAATTTGAAAACACAAGCTTTCATTGCCCTGCTCCTTCGTCAGGTGTTAGAGTGAAAAGACCTTAGGCACAAAATTTATAAGGAAAAGATGAAATGGTTGTACAACACATGCACATGAATTGAACACATCTAAGATGGCTGCTAAATCTTTAATTGCTGAGAATAGAGATGCAGGTATTGATTGTTGAATATGCAAATCCAAGAGTTCCTTTCAAGTCCTGCCTGGAGATACCTTTAGGTATTATTGATATAAAGGAGGTGATCCCTCCAGTCAGACAACGTATTTTAGGCAAGCGATCTTGTTTGGAGTCTGTATGCGTCTTCACCTGGAAGTAGTTTGGGTTTATTTCCAAAATAGGAGCTCATAAAATATCTCATTGACTGACTCTACAAATTGTAAATATTTTTGAAAAAATATAATGCATCTGGAAATACAAACTGGCAAATGAAAATTCATCTTACAGATTAGATGTGTGTGTGTGTTTGCATGCACGTGCATGGGTGTTTGAAAACAAGGTGCAGTGTCTGTGGAAGGGAGAGACACAGAGTGTGTTTGTGAGAGAGTGAAGGGGAGTATGTGTGTTTTTGGGAGGGAGAGAGAGGGTGTGCATGTGTGAGAGAGAGGGGAAGTGTGTGCACATGTGAGCGAGGGGGAGTGTGTTTGTTTGCGGGAAGGAGCGGGTGAATTTGCATGGGTGTATTTAAAGGGGAGAGGGAAATGATGTGTATCTCCTTGTTAAAACACGGGCAGATTTGACAGATCCCTTTCCCCACACACACTGTGTGGTTTCAGAGCTTCCCGTCTCTGCAGCCTCTTTTCCATTTCTTGTTGATGTTACAGACCCAGATGCTGTAACTACAGTCTCTATGCTCCATCCAGAGTTGGTTCACCAAATCCTCAGGTCTCCCTGAATTATTGTGCAGCTCACAGCACAACCTCTAGCAAACCATTCCCATCACCTCCACTAACCTTTCCATAACAGGAGTCAGTCAGAACCCCATCCAGTCCAAGTTAGAGACCTGTGCCTTGACAATAATTCTCGACGGGTTTCCTTATGTTATGGCCCGCACAATTATCTGAGAGGGACAAACAGAGGCCATCAGAGGTCAGGCACAGACCAAGTTTCAAAGACGTGTCTCAAAGCTCCTGGACCCCCTTTCCAACATGGAGCAACAGCCTGCCACATACCATTGCATTTTTACTGAGCTTCACAATGCCAGCACTCGATACACTCGGGAGCCAAAAAACAAAATCAGGGAAAGGTACAGAAACACATAGAATTAATTAACTGATAACATGTTGTGAAAATATTGATAAGGAGACGGGAGTGGGAGTAACTGGAGAAGTGAGACAATGGTGTGTCCAATCACATAAATGAGAGCATTCAATAAAATTATTGCCAGATCACTTGAAATGGTTAGTTACATCAAATTATGAATCTGCCTCACAGAACCATCCCAGACACCATAAACTGGGACAAGGGACCAGCCAGAATGGAGAGCTATGCACACCATGCTCGTGGACTACTCTATAAACGGGACTACCTGCCCAGCATGGGGACCATTGCAAACCTTTGCCAGTAGATGGCTAATATACTTGCACTGCAAAAACGTCTTGCACGGGAAAATTTGTAGCCCAGGCAAGAGATTGTGTGTGTGTGCGTGTGTGTGCGTGTGAGTGTGTGCGTGTGTGTGTGTGTGTGTGTGTGTGTGTGTGTGTGTGTGTGTTGGTGGTAGTAGATATGAAAAGTACTATTTGAGAGAGAATAGACAGATAGGAAATCTGTTTAAATGTGAACAACTGACAGGGCTTTGTGTCATTAACAGAGGGAGACTGAGGACCGTGTCATAGACAGAGGTGACGACGTGCTTTTGAATATTAAAGTAAAGGCATTGCCAGACCCAACAACAATATAAAGCAATCCGTACAGGATTGGTGGGATTTTGGTTTGCCTTTAGATACAAGCCCTGGAATACCGACTCAGATTTGGTTAAGCAGCAGCAGATTATTGGCTTTATTAAGATTGTGTATCATAGCTGAAGGTTCAAACAGCAGATGGGATGAACCAGTGAAGTATCTGCAGTTGTCAATAGTTAAAATTAGGAATGGTCAGGATATGGTGTCAGTAATCAGCTTGTGGCCAAAGGGATCACCGTAGTTGTGACTGGTCTGTTTCAGCCTCAGTTCCTGGCCAGGGATGAGATGGAGTCAGAGGAAGGAAATGGAGTTTGCATCCAGAACAGAAGACAGTGACCTCCAAGCTCTCAATATTTAAATAGCAAGGGCAGTGATGCAATGAATCCTGGTTCATACCTGAAAGTGAGTAGGTCAACCAACAAGGCCCAGTGCTAGACATTAAGAAGGAGAGAAAGAATGAACAAGTTCACTGTTGTTTGTTGTGGTTTGGAGCGTGAACACTTACAGAGGAGAGTAAATGAAAAGAACATTAATACAGTCGCACATGGTTAATGAAAATAATATATCGACAGTGAAACTTACCAGGGACACCAACAACAGCCAGGATAGGATAATAAAAATATTGAATAATGTAAAGTGCATATTTGATCCGCGCTGTTAACGGCCACCAATAATATGTAGAAAAAATCCAAACATAATAGGATAACCTCCTGTCCATTGTTGGAATATTCCAGTCTATTGTTTCCAGATTCTGATCCATTGTTGTAACATTCCAGTATAACGTTCTCAGATTCTGATCCACTGTTGGAACTGTCCAGTCGAATGTTCTCAGTTTCTGATCTCTCCCTCTCTACTGGAGCAGCCGATACCTGTTAGTGCTATCGGTGGTGCTCCCTCCCATACTATGGGATAACGTATTGAATCGAGCCCTTTTGTCATTAAAAGATGGCAACTCTCCACTGGGATAATTAGAATCCAGGGAGACTGACTTTCGTCACACTCACCAAACAAAAAGGTTCAGTTAACCAGTTCCTTACATCATTTTACATAACACAATAAAAGGGAACATTTACTAGGTTTGGATGGAATGAATGAGAGTTGCTGAGGGATAGACCATAAATCTTTCAATCTATTTCATCTGTCTTCCTTTTATATGTGAGTATTGTCGGAACCCTGTTTATAAAAGGAGACAGGAATAAAATAATAGGCGAGCTGCATAAAATGTTTGGTGGAGATGTTTCTAGATACCTTTGCGTAATGCTGCTCCAAGTTAGAAATTCCCTGTTATCAAGTTCTTTCTTAACCTTGTGACATCATTCAGAGCATTGAAACTGCTGCTCAGGAACAGGGAGAAACAGGAGATAGTCACTCAACTGCTCGAGCCTGGGACAGAGGAACAGGAGGCAGTCACTCAACTGCTTCAGACTATGATACAGGGAAATCTGGAGGCTAGTGTGGCCAAGATTTCTGTTTCCCAGGAACAGGAGGTGGTGACTCACAACCCACCACTGTGAAACACTGGGAGAGAAAAGGAATTGGCTTGGTACTAACAGAAATATCTGATTAAGTTGCATGAACGAGCCATTCAATCCTGCTCCAACATTCTTCAAAACCATGGATGATCTGATTGTAATTCCCTCATTCCATTTTACAGAGATTCCCCTCTCTGCAGCCTCTGCTCCATTTGTCGGTCATGTTGCAGGTCCAGATACTGTAACTACAGTCACCATGTTTCATTCCGAGTTGGATCACCAAAGCCTCCAGTCTTCCTTAATTTCCACAGCAGCTTAAAACACAGCCTCCAGGAAACCATCCCCAGCATTTCCACGAACGTACAAAAACTAGATTCTAGAGGGCGGCACGGTGGCACAGTGGTTAGCACTGCTGCCTCACAGCACCAGAGACTCGGGTTCAATTACCGCCTCAGGTGACTCTCTGTGTGGAGTTTGCACATTCTCCCCGTGTCTGCGTGGGTTTCGTCCGGGTGCTCCGGTTTCCTCCCACACTCCAAAGATGTGCAGGTCAGGTGAATTGGCCATGCTAAATTGCCCGTCGTGTTAGGTAAGGGGTAGATGTAGGGGTATGGGTGGGTTGCGCTTCGGCGGGGCGGTGTGGACTTGTTGGGCAGAAGGGCCTATTTCCACATTGTAAGTAATCTAATCTAATCTAGAGTTAAGTCAAATGTCAGTCAAAGGCAAATGAGAAGCCTCGTCTGAATTAGTAACAGTTATGAGGATTCCTCATGTTACTGAGCACATGAGGAGCAGAGAGTGGTTAACACAGGCGTTCAATGAATAGGCACACAGCAAGTTACAAAGGTGTGCCTCAAAACTGTTAAAACCCCATTATACAACATGGAGCACAGGGCAGGGCACTGGGAAGTCAAAGAAAACGAAAGCATTGCTTTTTTGAACACTGTTTCTAAGCTTCTTCGTGTTGGAAGCTGATGCTCTTGAGTGAGCAACATTCAAGGACAGGAGAAGATATAGGACAGTGATTCACATTGAAACTGGACACTTAAAACTAGATGGCGGGGAAGCAGTTCAAACACCAACAAATGGGAGGGATTTGGGAAATAGACAGAGGGAGAGAGACTCTGAGTCAGTGTTATGGAAGGATGTGTTTGCAGGTTTCAGAATGCTGTAATGAAGACATTTCGATCATATCTAACAACATAGGTTAGCATGTCCGGGAATGATGAATGAATACGATATTGGTGCAAGGTCAGATAGAGTCAGAGTCTCGGAGATGTACAGCACAGAATAAGACGCTACAGTCTAACTCGTCATGGCTGATGGGATATCCCAAATTAAACTAATCACATTTGGCCAATGTCGATGTAAACCCTTCCTCTTCACGTACCCATCCAAATATCATTTAGACGTTCTAATTGTAAAAATCCTCCACCACCTCCCCTGGCAGCTCATTCCACACATGCACCACCCTCTGTGGGAAAAAAGTTGCTCCTTAGGTCATTTTTAAATCTTTTCCCTCTCATTGGAAATCCATGCCCTCTAGTGTTGGGGAAAAAGACCTTTGCAATGCATACTTTACATGCTCCTCACGCAACAGGAATAAAATAACCCAATCATCAAAGTTTGTGAGAACCCAATCTACTCGCACTCTCCCTATAGCTCCAATCCTGGCAACATCCTTGTAAATCTTTTCTGACTCCCTTCAAGTTTCACAATTTATTTCCAAAAGGAAGGAGACCAGAATTGAATGCAGTACTCCAAAAGTGGCCAAAGTAATGTGCTGTACTGCAGCAACATGACCACCCAATTCATATAGTCAAAGCACTGGCCAATAAAGGCAAGCATACCAAATGCCTTCTTCACTATCCTACCGAACTGCGACTCTACTTTCAAGAAACTATGAACCTGCATTCCAAAGTCTCTTTGTTCAGCAACACTCCCCAGGACGTTAGCATGAAGTGTACATGTCCTACCCTGAATTGCATTTCCAAACTGCAGCACCTCCCATTTGTCTAGATTAAAAAAACACCTGCCAATTGTCAGCCCATCTGCCCATCTAATCAAGATTCCATTGTACCCTGAGGAAAACCTTCTTTACTGTCGACTGCACCATCATTTTGGGTTTCATCTGTAAACTTAGCAACTATTGCTGCAATGATCACATCCAAATGATTTATGTGAATAGTGAAAAGCAGTGGAGCCAGCACTAACCCTTGCAGCACACCAATGGTAACAACCCTCCTTTTCGAAAAACAGTCCTTCACCACCACCCTCTGTCTCCTGCCTTCGGGCTAATTCTGTATACATATGGCTAGTTCTCCCTGCATTTCATATGAACTAAACTTGTCAACCAATCTACCATGCAGGAAGTTGGCAAATGCCTTACTGAAGTCCATACCAACAATATACACCTCTGCCTCAATGAATCCTCATAGTCACTTCTTCAAACATACTCAGTCAATTTAGTGAGACACGACTTTCCATGCGTCGATCTATGTGGCCTATCACTTATCAGTCCTTGCTTTTCAAAATCCATGCAAACCTTGTGCCTCATAATCCTTATCAACAGCTTGCCCTCCACTGAAGTCAGGCTCACGAGCTTTTCCTTACCATCCTTCTTAAACGTTGTCAATAATCGCACCAAGTTCACAAGCCTCCTATCTTCCGGTACTTCATCTGTGACAATTGACGATACATATATCTCAGCAAGGGGCCCAGCAATCACTTCACTCGCTACCCACAGAGTTCTCGGGTCCATCTGATCAGGTGCTGAAGATTTTCGCACCTTTATGGGTTTACGAACTCCAGCATCTCCTTCTCTGTAATACAGGCACTTTTCAACATGTCACGGTTTATTTCCTAGTTCTTTAGCTTGCATATCCTTCTGCACAGCCAAGACTGACGCACGATGCTTGTTTAGTATCGGCTCCACCTCCTGCGGTTTTGTACATCGGCAACCTTGCTGATCTTTAAGTGGCCGAAACTCTCATGAGTTATTCTTTTGTCCTTAATGTATGTGTAGAGTCCCTTTGGATTCTCCTTAAGCCTATTTGCTAGAACTATCTCATGTCCCTTTTATGGCCTCCGGATTTCCCTCTTATGTATACTCCTACTGGCTTTAGACCCTTCTCGGCCGTCACTTCAAATCTGGAATTAAGAGCCAATTGACGATGATGAATCAATTTTCGATTTTTGGAAAACCCTTCAGGTTCGCTGATGACCTTGAAGGAAGCAAACTGCCTCCTTACCAGGCCTGGGTTACATGTGACTCCAGACCGACAACAATGTGTGTGACTCGTAACTGGATTAGTGGTGCTGGAAAAGCACAGCAGTTCAGGCAGCATCCGAGGAGCAGCAAAATCGACGTTTCGGGCAAAAACCCTTCATCAGGAATAAAGGCAGAGAGCCTGAAGGGTGGAGAGATAAGCTAGAGGAGAGGGGAGGTGGGGAGAAAGTAGCATAGAGTACAATAGGTGAGTGGGGGAGGGGATGAAGGTGATAGGTCGGGGGCGGGGGGAGGGTAGAGTGGATAGGTGGAAAAGAAGACAGGCAGGTAGGACAAGTCAGGACAAGTCATGGGGACAGTGCTGAGCTGGAAGTTTGGCACTAGGGTGAGGTGGGGGAAGGGGAAATGAGGAAACTGTTGAAGTCCTCATTGATGCCCTGTGGTTGAAGTGTTCCGAGGCGGAAGATAAGGCTTTCTTCCTCCAGGCGTCTGGTGGTGAGGGAGCGGCGGTGCAAGAGGCCCAGGACCTCCATGTCCTCGGCAGAGTGGGAGGGAGAGTTGAAATGTGACTCGTAACTGCTCGCTGGGCAATTAGTAATGGGTAATGAATGTAGGTCCAACCAGTGATACCCTCAACCCGTGAATGAGTACTGAAAAAAACCTTGACTCCTGCTCTCCCTACCTGACATATGCTTCCCTCTTATCTTTGACCAGACACTCAATTGCTCCCGTCCTCCAGCATTCCTTACACCTACCAGCTTTACCCTTCACCCTAACAGGGGCAGACTGTCTCTGTGATTTTGACATCTCCTTTTTGAAGGCTTCCCTCTTCTCAGCTGGCCCCGTAACTGCGAATATCTGTTCCACTCCAGTTTGGAAGTTCTTGCTAATATTTTCAAAATTGGCCTTTCTCCAACTTAGAGCGTTACCTTTTAGACCCAGTTCATCCTTTTCCATCTCTATTTTGAAACTAATAGAATTATGATTATGTGTCTCAAAGTGGTTCCCTACTGATATCTCAGTCTCCTGCCCTGCCATATTTCCCAAGGGGAAGATGACGTTGAGATCCTTCTCTGTGATGGAGAGCATTGATCAAGCAGCTGCAGCGTTGTAACTGGGATTGGGGTCAACATTGTCTTCGTCTCATTGGGCTGGATTGAATCATAAGTTATCTCAGCGCCATTTTCATTGAGTGTGACAGAGGGATTGTCTGCACAAGGTCGAGCTAATTTCCTGGTGCTACCTTATCGAACTCACCTCATTAACTACCTACCCCACCTCATGGTGTCCCTCTCATTCAATGCCAGCCCTATTCTCCCACCCATCATGGCTGGAGGCACTCACCATCGCACTGATGCCCCTGGGTATTCCGTGATCCCTGGCACTGGTGCCATCTTTAAAGCGCCAGTTGAGCTTTTTTGATGTCGGAGCTGTTTTGTACAGTTTACCCCGAGCATGGCAGATAAGGGGCAATTACACCACAGTTTGTCGACAGGCGCACAGAGGTCCTGGTAGATGGGCTAGTACAGAGGAGGACCATTCTCTTCCAAGAAAGGGTCACACTATCAGACCCACCGAGCATGGTCTGAGCTCCCCACCCAGGTCAGTGCAGTATTTGAGGTCTGAAGAAATGTCTAGCAATACAGGACAAGCATCAATAACCGTCTCCGCTCTGTTAGGATACGGGTCACTGTATTCCCTCTGCTTCCTCACACTCACTGTATATCTGTTGCAGCAGCGACCCAGAACAGCATTCATGCTCCACCACTCTCACTGCTGCTTGCAGTACCTTCCCTCTCTTTCTCTCTCCCCATTATTCGCCCCCACCACACACACACTAATAACATTGCATGGATACAACACTGTGGACTGACTCCCTCCAGAAACCTCACCATATCTCCCCCCACCTACACCAGCACTAACAGCAGAGGTACCCACTCGCACCCTCCCTCCCTCCGTCCCTCCCTTTCTCCCATTCCAGAAGAAACAGCCTGGAATAGGACAGTAAGAGTCAATCCGAGTGATGGAGTGCCCGATATCCGTTCCCTCACGTCCACCCTCCCCCTGCCATTTTCGGGGGAACCTGGTACAAGCTGGAGAGGACTGGGACACCTCGTGTGGAGATTCTGAAACATCCACGTCCCACCAACCGAGTAAGGAGCAATATTCAGTGAAGGGCATTTCTCACTTTAAACCCACTGGCAGCTCCGTTTCCCCCCGGCACAACTTAGAAGCCGTGGCCCTGATGCCATCTCCCTTTTGTGTCGAGCTGGCACAAATGGAATCCCCACGGTCTCGGTGGGTGGGAGGGTGGGCTCACAACACATCGTCACCACCACCTCCCAGGAAGGGAGCACGGAGGCTCCCTCCTACACCTCCCCCTGTAAACAGCTCAGATACTGAAACTGATCTGTGATAGTTACTGCTCTCCCCACTTGTCCTGACATCTTCAATAACCTGTTCGCATATCCATCCTGGCCCTTTGCTCCTGCACCTCCTTTATAACGGTACAACCTGTTTTGTATTGTCTTTCAATGTCCTTCCTACTAAATAGCATCACCTCACACTGTGCTGCATTGATCCTCATCTGCCATACACCTGAACAGTACATCAACATATAACTTTCCTGTTGGAGTTCCACACCGTCCTCAACAAACTTTACAATTCTTTCAGGTTTGGTATCTGCAAATATTGAAATTGTCCTACAGTCACACTCCACTCAAAAATACTGACACACACCAAAGAGAGCGAGTGAAATATTGACACACTCTCCAGGTCTATATTACTGTCAATGTATACAGAGTGCTTCTATGTGTCTGTATTCGTGTGTGTATCTGTGTGGGGTGGGTCTGGCAGTCTCTGTGGTGTTTAAAGTGATGTAATATCCTTCAATATGAATTCTGAGGAAGGATCACTCGATCCAAAACGTCAACTTTCATTTTTGTCCAAAGATGCTTCCAGAGCTGCTGAGATTTATCTTGTTTTCAATCTCTGTTGCACCCCCACCCCGATCCCCCACCCCCCACCCCACTGTAATCGTGGTGCTAAAGTGTGTAAACGATCAGGGATTCAGTCTGGGAGGGAGATAGGGAGGGCAGCAGCTCGCAGCAAAATACAACCTGAATTTTGATTGCACCAAACACATACACACGTGCATACACGCGCGCGCACACACTCACGCACATGCACACACTCGGTTGGTTTGGAGAGGATTGTCATTGTACTTAGGCCCGCAGAGTGGAACATGTTGGTGTGGAGAAATGTCTGCGCTCCTTCTGCAATGTGGAAATGATTTGTCACTGGGTAGTATTTCCAACACACAGTTTACAGATTAAAGCATATTTCCATTGCAAGTATATCCAAGCAGTTCCGAGTGAGCCACTTTCCAAGGCGATGAGATTAATTTTAATGCACTTCCTGTAACTTGGAATTTTTAATGTTTTACTCTTACAAGTAATCTTACCTTTGAGAAAGGATTGAAAATACCTAAACCAGACCAGCAGAGTGTGGGCTTGTATCACTTTTAGAAAAGAGGGAAATGGAGAGGAAGGGAGAGTGGTTTTGACCCAGTTTCAGTGATTCATACCAAAAACAAGAAGAGTTCCCATTGCATAGAGATGCAGAGACAGAGATCCATACACTAATGCAGGAACACATGAAACAAGCACAGAGAGATAGACATGCAAACAGAGGTTAACAGGGACATATATAGACACACAGGAATAGACAAACACGAACAGAAATATGCAGACACATACTTGAACATGCAAACACACATAGACTCATCGAGTTATACAGGGTATTTGCAAACAGGCCTTTCGGCCCATACAGTCCATGCTGACCATAATCCCAAACTAAACCAGTCCCACGTGCCTATGCTTGGCCCAGATTTGTCCAAATGTTCTCTTGTTCTTGTACATAACCAAATGCGTTTTAAATGTTATAACTTCACCCACAATCCATCACTTCCTCAGAAAGTACATTCCCTTCACGAACTACATCTGGTGTAAAAATGAATCACCTCACAGGTCCTTATCAGGTGGACCCAATAAATTTGTAGGAAGCTAAGGAAGTGATTGCTGGGTTCCTTGCTGAGATGTTGTCATCATCAATAGCCACAGGTGAGATGCTAGAAGTCATGAGTTTGACTAAAGTTTAGCTATTAAACAAAATGGAAAGAAAAAGCCAAGAAGTATAGATTGGGGAACCTGACATCAGTGATGGGCATGGTGTTGGAGGGAATAATGAGCTACAGGATTAAAATGCATTTGCAAAGGCAAGGACTGATTAGGGATAGGCCAAAGTGAGGACTGCAGATGCTGGTGATCAGTGTCTAGATGAGAGTGGTAGTGGAAAAGCACAGCAGGTCAGGCAGCATCTGACGAACAGGAAAAGCGACGATCTGGACAAAAGCCCATTATATGCATCGTGAAAATGGGGGTGTGCGTGGATAATCATGTCACACTAATTTGATTTTGTTTTTGTTGAGAAGTAAAGGGCACGATTTTTTACGGCAGAATGCTGGATGTGATCTATATGGACTTCAGTTAGGCATTCGACATAGCTCCACATGGAGACTGGTTAGCAAGATTAGATCACATGGAATACAGGGAGAATTACTCACTTGGATACAGAACTGGCTCAAGGGGAGACGACAGAGGGTTGTGGTGGAGGGTTGTTTTGCAGACTTGAGGCCTGTGACCAGTGGAGTGCCACAGGGATTGGTGCTAGTTCCGCTACTTTTCGTCACTTATATAAATGATTTCGATATGAACATAGGACAGTTCGTACGTTTGCACATGACACCAAAATTGGAGGTGTAGTGGCCAGCAAAGAAAGTTACTTCAGATTACGACGGGATCTTAATCAGATGGGCCAATGGGCCGAGGAGTGGCAGACAGAGTTTAATTTAGATAAATGTGAGATGCTGCATATTGGAAAGGCACATCAGGGCAGGACTTATACACTTACTGGTAAAATCCTGGGGAGTGTTGCTGAACAACATGATCTCAGAGTACAGATTTATACTTCCTTGAAAGTGGATTAGCAGGTAGATAGGGCAGTGAAGAAAGTATTTGATATGTTATTGGTCAAGTCCATTGTGTCTATGCGTTCGGAGACTGGACTGAGACTGTACAGGACATTGGTTCGGGCCACTTTTGCAATTCTGGTCTCCCTGCTCTGTAGGAAGCATGTTGTCAAACTCGAAAGGGTTCAAGAAGGGTTTACACTGCCATGATTGGAGGGTTTGAGTTACAGGGAGAGGCTGAATAGGCTGAGCCTGTTTTCCCTGGAGAATCAGAGGAGGTGGGTTGATTTTCGAGGTTAGTAAAATCATGGGTACAACGGATAGATTGAATAGCCAAAGTCTTTTCCCTAGGTAGTGCAGTCAAAAACTAGATGGCAAAGGTTTAAGGTTGGATGGGAAAGACAAAAAAGGGCTCTAATGGACAATATCTTCATGTAGAGGATGTTTCGTGTGTAATGAGCCTCCAGAGGAAGGTATTGAGGCTGGCACAATTACAACATTTAACAGGCATCTGGATGGACAGATAATGGGAAGGGTTTAGATGGAAATTGACCAAATGCCGGCAAATGGGAGCAGAATAATTTTGGCTGTCTGGTTGCCATTGACACGTTGGATCAAAGGGTCTGTTTCCATGCTATACAGCTCTATGACGCCATGTCTTTTAACACACTTTCTCCTCTTATTTTAAAACAATCCCCCACTCCAGGGAAAAGACACCTACCATTCAACATTACCGATACCTCTTATGATATTCTAAACCTCTAAAAGGTTAATTCTTAGCCTCCTACGCTCCAGGAGAAAATGTCCGAGTCTGTTGAGCCTGTCCTTATATGCAAACACTCCATTCCCAGCAACATCCTGATAAATTGCTTCTGAACTCTCCCGAACTTGATAATATTCTCGATATAACAGGGCGACCAGAACTGCATAAAGTCCTATCGGACATGCCTCATGAATATCCTGTGCAACGTGAAAATACCGTCCCAACACCTGTACTCAAAGGACAGTCCACTGCTATTCGTCATTTATGTAAATGATTCGAATGAGAACATAGGAGATATACCTAGTAAATTTGCAGATGGCATCAAAATTGGAGGTGTAATGAACAGTTAAGAACGTTACCACAGAGTAAAATGGAATCTTGTTCAGATAGGCCAATGGACTGAGGAGTGGCAGATGGAGGTATATTTAGATTAATGCGAGGTGCTAAATCTTGAAAAAGCAAATTAGAGCATGACTTATATATGATAAAGTCCTGGACAGCGTTGCTGAACAAACAGACCTTGGAGTACAGGGTCATATTTCCTTGAATGTAGAGTTGCAGTTAGATAGGATAGTGAAGTAGGTGTTTAATATGCATTCCTTTATTGTTCAAACCACTGAGTGAAAGAGTTGGGAGGTCATGTTGTGGCTGTGCAGGACATTGGTTAGGCCACTTTTGCAATATTGCGTACAATTCTAGTCTCATTCCTATCGGAAAGATGTTGTGAAACTTGGAAAGTTTCAGAAAAAATTGACAAAGATGTTGCCAGGGCTGGAGGATTTGTGCTGTAGGGAGAGCTGGAATAGGCTGGGGCTGTTTTCTCTGAATCATTAGGGGTTGAAAGGTGAATTATAGAGGTTTATGAAATCATGAGAGGCATGCATAGGCTAAATAGACAATGTTTTTTCCCCAGGGTAAGCGAGTCCACAATTAGAGGGCATAGGTTTAAGATGAGAGGGGAAAGATTTAAAAGGGACCACAGTAGCAATTTTTATGCTTAGAGGGTTGTATGCGTATGGAATTAGTTGCCAGAGGCTGGTTAAGGTAAAGTATTTAAAAAGAAACATCTGGATGAGTATATAAATAGGAAGGGTTCAGACGGATATGGGCAGGGGTTGGCAAAATTGACAAGATGAAGTTAGGGTATCTGGTCGACATGGACAAGTTGTACCAGATGGTCTGTTTCCTTTCAGTACATCTCTATGACTATGTTTATACAGTGAAGAACATCAAGTGAAACACCTTCATAACCATCCTGTCTACATATGAAGCAAACTTCAAAGAATTATGCCTGAAACCCCAGGTTGATCTGTTCTACAACACTACCAATGGCTCAAAATTTAATTGTATATGTGTTTTTTTTTGTTTGTTTTACCAAAGTACAATACCTCGCATTTATCAACATTACACTCCATCTGCAATTTTTTTAGCCCAGTGAGTGATAATATTGGGGAAGAAAGGCTGGAAAGTAATCAGTTACCTTGTACCATTTAATGGTTTTAGGAAGAGGGCAGTCACACGTTAGAGCTGGGAAACAGTGATCGGTGTTTCAGGCCTGAAAGTAAGCTCTGTTTTTGTCTCTGGTGTTCAGTGTTGATATTTATTCGAGATCCTTCATAGTGCAGTGGTGTCTGCAGGATTTCATTCCCTCATATTGCAGACTACAGATAGTATCCATCTAATCTGGAAATAATAGACAAGTATTTAAAGATGTTCATAGTTTATCTCGAAGGCAGAGCTCATAAACTCGACATCCTACAGTTGAGGCAAGTACCTTGCATTTTTTAAGAACGTTATTATTTTAACTGGGTAATTCAGTAAAGTGAACCAGATTTCAATGAATCCATACCGATCTGAAAGCTGGCATTTAAAGTTAAAAATTTGGGCATGGTTTAGAATTTGTGCAGCCGGTAGTATCCCTGCCTCTGAGGCAGAGCTCTGGATTCTATTCCAATTCCTGAACGTCCCTGGAAGTGTCCCTAGCTCGAGACCAGATTGTCTGGATTCAGGTGCAGCGTGTCAGAACAGGCTGATGAACGAACACACAGGAGAATAATGCTGCAACTTTTGGGGCTATTGTGGAGTGGTGGTAGTGTCCCTACCTCTGGCCCCTATAGGGCCAACTGGAGGCCAACTCATCCAACTAGAGGTGTTTAATAATATGTCTGAACGCATTGAGTAAAATGATTTTAAAATTGTGGTTTGATCGCGATGGATTAGGTGTCAGTATTGAATTTCAGAATTTAAGCCCCGGATGCCTGAAAGCACAGACCTTGGGTGGGAGACATATTTGCACCTTCTAGAGGTTTATAAATTCATGAAGTGCATGGATAGGGGGTGAATAATCAAGATATTTTCCCCATGCTTAGAAGTCCACAATTAGAAGGCATAGATTTAATGTGAGAGGGGAAAGATTTTAAAGTGACGTCGGGGCAACGTTATCACTCAGAATGTGGAGCGTGTACATAATGAACTGCCAGAAGAAGTAATGGAGGTAGGTATAATTACAACATTTAAAAGGAACCCAGAGGATATATTGATAGGAAGGATTTAGAATGATATGTTCCAATTGCTGGCAAATAGATTAGATTCCCTACAGTGTAGCACAAGTCCACACCAACTCTCAGAAGAGTTACCCATCCAGAACCATCTCACCACATTTACCCCGACTAATTCACCTGACATTATGTGCAACTTAGCATGGCCAATTGACATAAGCTGTGCAACTTTGGACTGTGGGAAGAAACCCACGCAGACACAGCGAGAATGTGAAAACTCCACACAGTCAGTCAGCTGTGCCAGCAATCAAACTCAGGTCCCTGGTAGTGTGAGGCAGTAGTGCTAAGCACTGAGCCACTACACCACCCCAAGTAGGGCGCGACTACTTTCAGAAATCAGGTTGGCATGGACGAGTTGGTCAAAAGTGTTTGCTTCGGTGCTGTACAAATCTTCAGATTCAGCAAGCCATTTGATCATGGTCCCTGTGTAATTTTCATTGTCCACTATATCGCCAAACTTGGTTTCATCCACAATCTTTCTAACCACGCCTTCTATAATTCTCATCTGAATCATTTGTCTAAATGTCAAAACAAAAATGGATTGAGCAGAAGTCCCTGTGGAACACCACTGTGCACAGTGTCACAAAGCTGGTCCCTTTTCTCTAAAAGCTTCCCTTTCTCAAAGATACTGTGTCCTTAATTTTTTTTTCAGTGGCGTCGTATTTTTTTTCCTGTTTTTTTTTATTTTATTAAACAGTTACGAGACAGTTTATCAAAAACAGTTAACATTTAAAGCTGTACACAACAGCAATTTTACAAGGGAGAGGAACAGCAAAACCAGGCCCCAAACCCTACCGTTCAACCAGTTTACAGGGAGATGAGGACAAACCCGAAATCGCAGTTCCACATATAAAAGACAGCGACAATGACATTGTACATTAGACAATACTGTTACATACAAAAGTGCAGACAATACAGACCCAGCAAGCCCCCGCCCCTCCCACCTTCCGACCACTCTAAGGTAGCCCGCCCCTTCCCACCTTCCGGCTCTCTGTCCACTCCATGCCCCTTCCAGTTCTTGGTCCGCCCTGACACACCTTTCGACCACCTCTAGGACAGTCTGCCCCGGTACCCGCACAGGGTGACAGTGGTCAGGACGGCCTGCCCACCTTCCGGCTTCACTAACCATCCTCAGCACCTTTCGACCAGCTCTTAGACAGCCCGCCCCGGTACCTGCCCGGGGTGACAGCGCTGAGGACGGCTACCCACCTTCTGGCTCTCGGTTTGCCCCTATGTACCATTGGGCTCTCACCCACCCCGATGCACTGTCTGGCCAGTGGGCTATCCTGGCATACCTTCCGGCCACCTCTAGGACAGCCCGTCCCCTTCCCCGGGATGACAGCGTGCAGGGTAGCCCACAAGCCTTCAGTGGCGTCGTAAATAGTTCTCCGCTCCAAGGTGATTGGTTTGGTACAGAGATTGAACGGTTTGGTGAATAAAGGTATAATGAAAGGGGAGTGGTCAGCTCTCGAGGTGAGTAGTTCAGTCCAGAACCAGTTTGCAGTTTAGCTCTGTGGACAGGCTGTCTCTCTCTCTCTCTCTCTCTCTCTCTCTCTCTCTCTCTCTCTCTCTCTCTCTCTCTCTCTCTCTCTCTCCTTCTGCCCTTCTAACTTTAACGTGCAATCATTTGTTCCATTTCTACTGTTTTTATGGGGGGTTTGCTTATTGGGATGGTTGTGTACTTCCAGAACAGCTGATTAAGTCTAGTTTGAATAGATTGAGTTCTGTAGGGGTTCTTTATTCTGTTCTTTGTGTTTCATTGTGTAGTTTTGTGAATATTTTTTGTCTATATAAAACCTGATAATTTTCACTGTGCACTTACTGAAACAAATTACAAAGTTATAGTCTGCGCTGCCTGCTCAAGAATATTTTGAGTGGTCTGGCCTAGTCCATAACAACAGGCCTCCAGTCCGAAAAACAACCGTCCTCGATAATGTTGTCTCCTGCTATTAGGAGACACACACATACACAGACACGTACACGACACACATACACATACACACGCACCCAGACATACACACACAGACACACAATCCTGAAGAAGGGCTTATGCCCAAAACGTCAATTCTCCTGTTCCTTGGATGCTGCCTGACCTGCTGCGCTTTTCCAGCAACACATTTTCAGCTCTGATCTCTAGCATCTGCAGTCCTCACTTTCTCCTCGAAGACACACACAGACACGCACACACACACACAGACGCACATACACAGAGACACAAAGACACGCACACAGAGACACACAGACACATGCACACGCACAGACACACACACCCACAGACAACACATGCACACACACGGACGCACAAAGAGACATACACACACACACACAGATACACACGTGCATGTGCGTGCCGCACACACACACATCTTAGAGTCTAGGATATAACTCGATAAGTTATGATTAAAGATGGGTTCAAGGCTTGTTGTGAGAGGGTCGTAGAACTGGCTTGAAAAACGTGTCATCAATGATCAATAGTTCAGTTGACTGGATGGGCCAAATGGTCTTTTTACTGCTCTAATTTTGTACACACTATAGTACATGCATTCGTCTGTGTTAGTGTGTGTATTTGCGGGTGCATGTGTGTCTGTGTGTCCGTGTTTTTGTGTTTCTGTGTTTTTGTGAGGTTGAGTGTGTCTGTGTGTGCACGTCTGTGTGTGTCTTTGAGTTTGTCTATGTGTGCCTGTGTATGAATCTGTGTGTGTCTGCATATGTTTGTGCTCCTCTCTACTTTTAGTAATGGAAATATCAATGTACATTTTTGTAATTTCTACACTGTTTGTCATTAACCTTTACATCATAGCTTGAAGAACTTTGTTTTAGTCATGAATTTGTTATTTTAACAGAGAAGGAAATCTACATGACTTCTTCCTAGGACGACCCTGACCCAATGTGTGACCTATATTATAAGCCATATCATCAAACTGGTAACACCGATAATTTGCTGTGACCAATAGAGGAGTGGCAGTAGAAAAGAAAACAGTTACTCAACAACCCAGGGAACTCTGGACCGGTGAGCCTGACATCAGTGGTGGGTGAGTTGCAGGACGGGATTCTGAGGGATAGCCAATTGCATACATGTTCAAAGGCAAGGCTTGATTGGGGACAGTCACCATGGCTTTTTGCATGAGAAATCGTGTCACACTAATTTGACTGAAAATGTTAAAGAGGTGACAAAGCAGATTGATGAAGGCAATGTTGTAGATGCTTTCCATATAGACTGGAACAAGTTCTTCGACAAGATTCTGCATATTAGGCAAGTTAGCAAGGTTAGGTCACATGGGAACCAGCGCACCCAAGACAATTTTATAAAAAATTAGATTGAAGGAAGGCGACAGAGGTTGGTAGAGGATTACTATTCAGACTGGAGGCCTGTGAACAGTAGTGTGCCACAAGGATCAATGCTGAGCCCACTGCTTTTCGTCACTTCTATAAATGATGTGGATGTGACCATAGGTGGTAAAGGTAGCAAGTTTGAAGATTACACCAACATTTTTGGTGTTGTGGGTAATGAAGAAAATTATCTCAGAGTGCAATGAGACCTCGATCAGATGGGCCCATGGGCTGACGATTGGCAGATGGTGTTTAATTCAGAAAAATGTGAAGTGCTGCATTTTGGGAAGCAAATCGGGGTACTTAATGGAAATTTATTGGAGGATGTTGCTGAGCAACGAGACGGAGAGATGTAGTGCAACACTCCTTCAAAGTGAATAGTATATTGAACAAGGTGTTTGGCATGTTTGCCTTCATTTGGCAGAGCATTGAGATTCGGAGTTGGGATGAAATGTTCCAGCTGTCCAGGATGTCAGTGAGGCCACATTTTGGAATACTGTGTGCATTCTGGTCTCCCTGCTGTACGAAGGTTGCTGTGAAACTTGAAAGGGTTCAGAAAAGATTTATAAGGATGTTGCCAGGTTTGGAGAGTTTGAGCTATAAGCAGAAACTGAATAGGCAAAAGCGGTTTTCCCTGCAAAATCACGTACTTAAGGCTGACCATATAGAGGTTTATAAAATCATAAGGGGCATGGATTTTGTAAATAGAAAAGCTCTATTTCCCAGAATAGGGGATTCCAAAAATAGAGGGTATAGGTTTAAGGTGCGAGGGGAAATATTTTAGATGGAACTTAGAGGAATTGTTTTCATACAGAGGGAGGTGTGCATATGAAATCATCTGCCAGAGGAAGTGATGGAGTCTGGCATCTTGATGGGTATCTGAATAAGGAGGTATAGAGGAATATGAGCCAAATGCTGGCAAACCAGACTCGATCAGATTGGGATGTCTGGTCGGCACGGACAAATGTGCATGCGATATGACTCTTATAAGAGGGATGAGGAGATATTCTAAACAGGCATTTCATGTGGGAATTCTCTTCCCCACAAGTTTGAGATGTTTCTTTGCTTACTTTGATTCAAATCTGAGTTAGTTAAATATTTGGCAGAGAAGTGAGTCATGGATAACGGGATACAGTCAGGGAAGTGGGACTGTGACCATAACCTGATCAGCCACAATCTTAGTGCCTGTTGGAGAAGTCTCAAAGTGTCTAATGGCCCACTCCTGCTCTTCAGTTCCATGTTTCTGTGTTCCATTCAGTCTCTCAAACCTGCTTGACAGGGACAGTTAGAGGCTACTTACTGTGATACCCTAGTGCACAGAAACACAGGAGAGCATTCAGCCCCTCAAAACAGTCACACACAATTTGGGCTGGTTTGGAAAATGTAATTGGAAAGCCCAGGTTGGGTATCAAAGAGGTCGCTCATCTCTCTTTATAGAGCTTCCCCTCTCTGCAACATGTGCTTCATATGTTGGTCATGTTGGAGACCCAGTTTCACGTTGAATACAGCCCCAACACCTCAGCCAGAGATGGTCCAGACAATCTGGCAACATTCAATAACAGAGCATCCAGGAAAATAACACCCTCTACTTTCCAATAATAGAATGTGAGAACCCCACAACCAGGGGTATGTCATTCATCCACACGCCCCCCTCCCCCCGCAAGCATGTCTTCACCCACAATAAGATCATAAGGTATAATATCCTCTTTCATGTCCAATTCTTCACAGCCCTCAACTCTGATTGGTCAAAAAGCACTCATTACCCCCACACTGTGACCTATTGATATGAGCAAAAGACGTGAACACAAGGGCTCAGGGAAGAGTGACCGGCCCTGACATCAAGGCATCATTTAACTAAGGATGGTCTCAAGGAGCCTGAGCAGGATTGCGCTTAATGGGAATGAGTTGGAAACTTCCCTGGTTAGAGTGATTTAAAGCATAAAGCACAATGATTGTGGTTTGTGTACAAAAATCCATGCAGTCCTGGACATATCTGCAAAAGATCCTCAAGGTAGCTTCCTCAGCGCAAACATCTTCAGCTGCTTCATAAAGATTAGAAGTGAGGGTGTTCATTGAAGGTCACACAATATTCAGGAAAAATGTCCCCCTTCAGCTCCTGAACTAGTCTGTGTCCATGTGCAGCAAGACCTGGACAACATTCTGGCTTGTTCTGTTGGAAGTATCGGTAACATTCATGCAACAATGCTGCTGGACACTGCACATTTCCACAGTTAAAAGGAAGAGATTATTCAGCGCCTCACGCTGGCTTCACAGGAATATGAGGAAGTCATTCAGCTCAATGAAAATATTGGAGAAGTTTATAGATAACCCATTTAGTGCATCCAACGAATTATACAAGAAGAGGAGGACTCACGTGTTATAGAAGACCGCAGAGCTCCTCAAAAATATTTGAAGGCTTGGCCTAGACTCTATCAGCAATGAAATGTTCTGATACAGTAATATCCCATAAACATGTACTTGGCAAAAAGGAAAGATCAGATACAGATTGTCAGATGCAGTTCTCCAATCTAGGAAGGAAAACAAATCCACTGAAGCTTCCAACTCTGTGGTGACCCCAATAGCTTCTGATGTTACTGAGAAACCAAAATACTTCCTGGAATGTGGCTGCCAGAACTGCACACAGTATTCTATCTATGGCCTAACCAATGGCATGTTTAACTCATATTATGTCGCCTCGATAAAGAAACACTATGCCTACAGTCCCGTGTGATTTCTTAACGGGCTATTATACTGTCCAGTCACGTTCACGGATGTGTGGAGAAACACCCTCTGACCTTCCTAGTGTTCTGCTATTTATTGAATTCTCCCCTGTCTAGTTCCTTCTTCCAAAGTGCATCACATCCTATTTATCAATGTTCCATTCCATCTGCCATTGATCTGACAATTCCACCTGTATCTTCCCGTAACATAAGGCTTTCCTCCTCTTTGCCAACCACCTGGCCAATCTTTGTGTCAAACACAAAATTACTTATTACGCCCAGCCCCCACCCCCCACTACCCACTCCAGATTAATATTTACATCATTTATGAATACCACAAATAATTACATACACTACACTTCTCGCTGTGGTACACCACCAGACACTGGTGTATCGCTACCTTCTTCCGAGTGACTTGGGACCACATAGCTGTTCTCCAGTCCTCTAGCACCTCCCTTGTGTGGTCAGATTCGACTAAAACATTTAGGTCAGGACATTTCCTCTCTTGTCTCCAACAGCATCCTGCGATACAACTCATCTGGACTTTACATCATCCAAAACCATTAATCCCAACTTGCATCTTATATAAATCTGCTCGAGAACTTCCCAGTCCATCTTCTTGAATTCTGTACCAGCATCTTCCTTTTTCAAATAAAACAGATGTGAAGCTCTCATGTCACAGTCTATCAATGTTCCCCAGTTTCACATACTGATTACCCCATTGGTTTCGATATGGGTCCGAATTTTTTCCTGGTTATTCTGTTCAGCTTGTTTGTGTAGAACATCTTGGGTTCCCCCTAACTTTGCCTGCTGCACTTCTCCATGTCCCTGTATTAGTCAGTCTGCTGTGGGTGAATTTTCTAAGTTCCCTGAGATCACCTCTCATTCTTTGAAACAGTGCAGAACACAGGTATAATCTCATCCACACTGCATGCAGTCTGTGCAGAACACCTTTACTTCGATATTCCAATTTCCGTTAACTGAAGGCCAACTTCACTTTTACCTTTCCGTTTCCCAACGTCGCCCCTGAATGAACCACGTTGGTTCAATTTTATTTACTATTCACTTTCTGAACTCGTAAACATCCACCTGAATATCTAACTATATCACATCCAATAGTTCTCCACTGTCTCCCCCTACAAGAAACATCTTCAAACCATTTCAAAAAAAGTTCGTTAACAGTGATTATTCGGGTGATATCCAAGATGGCGGCGATCTAGTAGGTGTGCCCTGCTGAGCTCTGCACCAGAACCCAGACAAAGTTTTGCATTCACCATCTCTTTCTTCCCTATTGTGGTAAAATCGGAGGTTTTTGATCCCCAGTATTGCTCTATGCCATTTCAAGTGAGTAACGGAAAATAACTAAGGGAAAAGGATCATGAGGATCACAACCAGCAGGGCACCGCAGCAATGGATACACCCGCGTCTGTGACGTCGGCCTCTGCGAACGCTCCAGGAGACTTATCTGTGGAGTAGAGCCTGGCCTCAGAGTTCAGAGCCTGCGAGAGAAGATTGATTCAGCGATGGAGGAGACCTGAACCAGGCTGGAACTGATCTCAGCCAAGCTGCAGAAGCCGGATCAGGAGACCCAGTGTCTCGAGCCATCCATCGTCGAGGTGGAACAGCGGATCGCGGCTTTGGAAACCATGGCAGAATCCTCGGCGGGTCGTGTCGAAGCCCTGGAATGGTAGCTAAGGGCCTTAGTAGAGTAGGTCAACGACCTCGAAAATCAGGGCCATCAGAAGGACATCAGCCTGGTCGGGCTGCCAGAACGAGAAGAAAACGGCCAGCTCGTCAACTTCTTTTCATTTCTCTCACTTACCGCCGAATGAGAAAGTGGGTTTAGGGATGGTGAGGGTGGTTACATTTTGTTTCACCCGGACTGCCTGAGGTCAAAGTATGGATGGGACGGATTTAATTTTCTTGTTGTAAGACGCATGCAACTTTTGAAAACATTGTTTTGCCTGGATTTGATGAGCGGCTTCAGCTTGTAAGAGCCACGAATTTTAATGGGTGATACGTACACCCTCTGCAGGAAGGGGGAATCTCTCCACTTATTTGCGTTATATGTTGGCTCATTTTAGAAATATTTGTGAGAAGGTTTGATTTGGTTGTTATTGTAGTTATAGTTTTATGTTTGTATGAACTGTTTACTGCTTTCACTTGACGTGCTATAAATGGGTTCTTCTCCCAGTCGGTCATGGGCTGCTTCGGATAGTTATGGCTAACCGCTTGTTTAATGGTGCACGTGGAACCTTAAGGAGAGTCACTCACTCATTAAGGGAAAAAGATACTTTCAAGCCTCAGAAAGGAAGGGGTCAATGAGGCCTTGCTGCAAGAAACACATCTAACTGATAAGGAGCACTTAAAGTTACAGCAGGAAAGGTTCGGTCCGGTGTTTATTTCATCCTTTAATTTGAAAAGTAGAAGAGAAGCTTCACTCATTCATACAAACCTTCCGCTTCAGTTGTTTGACCAAATTAATGACGAACGTGAGTGGTTTCTGATCCTTAAAGCTTTAATACATGGAGAGGAATATGGGACATTGTATAATATTGCCCCACCACACCCCCTCAAATGCGCACTCCAGGTTGATGACCCTTGGGGAACATTGTACAAATAAAAGGGAGACTTTAACCGCCTTATGGACCCCGAAGTGGATAGGATGTCAAGGGGTCTCTCGGGTATTTCCCAGCCATCAAGGCAGCTGGTGGACCTGAACAGGGAGCTGCGTTGGTGAACGTTTGAGATGTCTTCACCCTGAAGGTAGGGGCTTCACGTTTTTCTTTATCCCACGTAAGTGCTATACCAGGAGTGACATTTGTTTGCCCCATTGGACTTTTTAAATTCGATGCTGCCCTGCAAAATTCTGATCATACATCAGTGTACGTGGATGTTAAGGCCGATGGCGATGGGACAGGCTCGCAGCACTGGCGCATGGGTCCTTGCCTCCTGAAAGATAGCAAATTCATTGAGTACTTTTCGCGGGAATTGAAGTTTTTATTGGGACATTAACTTGGGTACGGCCAGTAACCCATCTATGTTCTGGAAGGCTGCCAAGGCCTATACAAGGGGTTTGATTATTTCTTACTCGGTGACTCAAAAGAGGCAGAAGGGACAGCAGTAGCGTATGCTCAAGGCTTGGCTGAAGGCAGCTGAGACAGCATTCTTTGACAGACAGTCTGTAACTAAGTTGCAGCAGATTACAGCCCTCCGGGCAGCTCTGAACACTGTGCTCACCCAGACTGCAAAGAGAGAGATTTCCTTTGCGAAACAGAGGTTATTCGAGTATGGTGCTTAACTGAGAATTTATTTGGCGCACTTGGCCAGAAAGAAAAGTGCCCCCAATCTATTACATCCATTAGAGAGGGTGCTGGTACTATCACCTGCCGTCCCAAAAGGTTCCCTGCAATCGGATGTGGCTTATTGAGCTTGCAAAGACCTGCGGTCAGTTTGGCTGGACATTGAGGCATCCCCGGCAAAATGTCCCCTCATTAATCTGTTCTTCATGGACAAGACGAGGATTGTTATGAACCATTGCAGAAATCCAATTGTCCATAAAATAGTTAAAGCCTGTAAAATGATGCGACAAAGTGAGGGCAATGTACAAAAATAATCTTCCCCTTTGACTCCCATTGTAGGATCGGTAGGATCCCAGCTGGGATTGATGGATTATGGCTTTCGGCTTTGAGAGTCCAGAGGAGTTTCCTGTTTGGGAGAATTATTTGACGTGGTGGTCATGGTGGTTTTAGAGCAGCTGAGCCAGAAATATGAGTTATCTTGGAGGGGCCACTTTCACTAATTTTAGATGAGGAACTTTAGACAGAAAAAAAGACTCCATTAATGGTTAGTCCCCATAGATCGGAAATGGAGGGAAGAGTGCTTCGTCCACAGGTGCTCTCTTGGTCAACACCCTGTATCATTTATTAAGAGGTAGTGTCTCAAATGATACAGAGCGGCTACATGGAATCTGGGCTCAGGAATTGTGGGTGGAGATCTCACCAGAGAAGTGGGAAGATATTTGGGAAACCGTAAGGAAGATTTCAATTTGCAATAGGATGTAGGCTATGCAGTTGAAGGTACTCCGCAGGGTTTAATTGACACCCGAGTAGCCTGTCAAATTTAAGACAGGAGTCCCCAATGTCCCCCAAATGTACAATAGATGTTGGTACACTTACGTATTGCTTGTGATCATGCCACAAGCTTCGTTGGTATTGGTGCACTATAGCAAGTGTTTTGGAAGGGGTTTTGGGAACCGAGGTCAAGGCAAATCCGGTGCCCCTCCTCTTGTGTTCGCTGAATCTTCCCTCTTTGGACTTGCATGGGAATAAATTGTTTAGTATTCTTTCATTTTGTGTGAGGAAGAACATTCTGATAAACTGGGTTCCAGGAAACCTCCCAGGACTCTGATCGTGGTGTAGGCTAGTTATGGAGCCAATTCCCCTCGACTTCCTTATGAGTATGGGCACCCAAGAAATGAACATTGTCATAGGACGTGGCGGCCCTATTACAACCATATACACATGGTTTTATTGGCTATATTGGTCAAGACATTTGTGTAACAGTGAGGGCTCTGAGAGGAAGAATTCTGAACAAATACGGGTATGGCAACTCATGCTACCGGTGATGGGGAGCTTTGGTAGGAATGTGCTGGGTGTTGTAACTTCATGTAATTTAAGTTAATTTGCCTTGGTTCAGCTCGGTTTAATCTATGTTTTGTTTTGATTTTGTTTTGACATCAGCCCATTGATTTTGTGCACAGGGAAGAGAATGAGTGCATTCAGCCACTCATGCCTCTTACACAGCAACCAGAGTAGGTCATTTCACACCATGTGTCAATTATACAGGATTGGAGGGAATGAAGAGAATATATAAAGGTGAGACTACAAGCTTACCACATTCACGATGGAATATAAAGTAGTGAGAAAACTGCTGGAATTTAAGAAAATTATGAAAATCGATTATTCAGGAATTAATGAAAGGACATTTCCAAAGTGAAGCCACAATCCATCAGAATCAACATAATTTTACAAAGGATGAATCATATTTTCATTATTTATTTGAGTCTTTAAGAATGTGACAAGCAAGCTGCATAATGAGGATCCTGGAGATGGAAAATCAGGACTTGCAGAAGACATTGAAGAAGGTGTGCACAAAAGATTAATCTGCAGAATAAGATTGCATATGGTTAGAAGTAATTTATTCACTTGGATGTAGGCTTGGCGAAACAAAGAATTGCATTGAGTTGGAATAACTGGTTCATTTTCTGTTTCCAAAAATACCATAGGGCTCAGTCCCCAGGCCCCGACTATTAGCAATCAATACTATCACCTATTTGAGGGGATGGACATGCTATAATCAGTTTTTCAGAAGACACTGACTCAGTTGAGAAATTGTAATGAATGTTTAAGGATAGGTTGCAGATGAAATGAAACAATGAAAAGTATGCGGCCGTTTTGGTCAGTGTAACAGAAAGGCAACTTACTATCCAAACAGAGGGAAACTACGTAGTGCTTAGGTACAGAGGGATCTGTATCCTCATCCATATCGCAAAAGACACAGATGCAGGTGTAGCAGATAATGAGAAAGGCAACTGCAAATTTGGTATTTATTTCTGAAAGAATAGGTTTTAAAGCGAGGGAGGTACTGCTGCAATAATGCCAGGCATTTGTGTGATCGCAATAGAGTACTGTGTACAGTTTTGGTGTCCTGACTGCAGGAGGGATGTAATTACCATGGAGGCAGTTCAGAAGAGGTTTACTAGACTGATTCCAGAGATAAGGAGTTTGTCCTCTGAAGGGAGATTGAGCAATTCAGGCCTATAATCTCTGGAGTTTAGAAAAATGGGAGGAGATGTCACTGAGGACTGGACAATGCCAAAGGTGATTGAGAATGTCGACATGCATTGGGTATTTCCTCATGTGGGGCAAACTACAACAAGAGATCAGAGTTTTAGGATAAGTGGAGAGGAATTAGAACAGTGATGAGACAACTTCTCTCAAAGCATTTTAAATCAGTGTAATTCACTGTTCCAGAGTGCAGTGGATGCTGGGATATTGAGTAACTGAGGGGATATGGAGAGTGGGCCGGAAAGTGGGACTGAGACCGAGATGACATCAGCCATGATTGTTTTCAATGGTGGAGCAGGCTGACATCAGCCGTGATTGTATTCAATGGTGGAGCAGGGATGACATCAGCCGTGATTGTATTCAATGGTGGAGCAGGCTGACATCGCATATGATTGTATTCAATGGTGGAGCAGGCTGACATCAGCCGTGATTGTATTCAATGGTAGAGCAGGCTGACATCAGCCATGATTGTATTCAATGGTGGAGCAGATTGACATCAGCCATGATTGTATTCAATGGTGGAGCAGGCTGACATGAGCCGTGATTGTATTCAATGGTGGAGCAGGCTGACATCATCCATGATTGTATTCAATGATGGAGCAGGCTGACATCAGCCATGATTGTATTCAATTATGGAGCAGGCTGACATCAGCCATGATTGTATTCAATGGTGGAGCAGATTGACATCAGCCATGATTGTATTCAATGGTGGAGCAGGCTGGAGGAGCTGGATTGCTGACTGAGGTTCCTCGTCTTTCTTCAGTCCATCGAACGTGTTACACAGGAATAGGGGAGGGCTGGTTAATCGACAGAAAGCAGGCATCAGGTTTAATCAGTTTAAAAGAATGTAACCAGCAGGGTCACACAGTGACCAGTGCAGGGTCCTCAGCTATTTACCTTCTATATCAATGATCTAGAGAAGTGGAACAAATGTACTGTAACTAAGTTTGCCGATGGAAATAATATAAGCAGGAAAATAAATAATCAATGGAAGTTGAAGGGTCTGTAACTGAATATGGACAAGTTAATCAATGGATAAAAGTTTGGCAGGTGGGATTTAACGTCATATATAACCTGTCATTTTCTTCCAGGAAGAACGGCAAGCAGTATGTTACTGAAATACAGAGGGATTACAGGACTTAGTGATACCGTGTGTACTGAAGGGTTTACTCTGAGCCGTGCAGACGTGGCATGTGTTGCTCCATCATCCTGAATGTCTGCTGCCTGATGTACCCAGCGGGCCTATTGCTCTCATCCACCATATATATCCTCCGTCACTGAATGATGACACTTATGTTGAGACCGGAGAGTTGATGGAGCTGTCACCCAGTCCTGTCTGGAAAGTTCTGGAACATAGAAGCTGAATGAAACTCTGACCCAAAAACAACTGGTAGCACGGTCCTCCCCCTGATATGAAGCTGCAGGTCGTGTTGAAGGAGGTGACACCGCTCTGTTACCAGCTCCTTGTTCAGTCAGGGTTCCCTCACACTCTGCTCCTTGGTTAGGTGGAGCTTGGGAAGCTGTTCCTGGAAAACCCCGGGGTGGATCCAGCAGATCCCTTTCCCCAGACACACGCATTGCGTGGTTTCAGAGCTTCCCCTCTCTACAGCCTCTGCTCCATTTGTTGTTCATGTTACAGACCCAGATGCTTTTACTATCGTCCCCATGCTCCATCCACAGTTGTGTCACCAAATCCTCAGGTCTTCCTGAATGTCTGAGGAAACTCACAGCACAACCTCCAATAAAACATTCCCAGCAGCTCCACCAACTTTCCAATAACAGTAGTCAGTCCGGAGTCCCTCACTTCCAAGTTTGATGCCTGGTAATTAACAATAGTACTCGAGGGGCTTCCTCGTGTAATTGACCGCATGATCAGCTGAGAGGGACAAACACAGATGATCATTGAACAGGCACAGACCAAGTTTCAAAGACGTGTCTCAAAGCTGCTGGGACCCTCTGACCACCAAGGAGCAGTACATATGACACATGGGGAAGTGAACAACAGCCCAACACACACTCCACTGTTCATGGAGCACCACATGGGGCACACCAGGCAGTGAAAAGCCCGAGACACACCATTTCATTGTTTCTGAGCTTCACAGTGCCAGCTCTTGATACATTAAGGATCCAAATGGGATCCACAGCCGTGATGTGTAGAAGAGCATGAGCCGTGCACTTTGCATGTTGTTTCTGAACTTCATAATTACATCCCCGGGGATTCAGGAATATTAGCACCAACGGTCAGGTTAAGGTACAGAAAGACAGATACTCGTGTTATATTTGGAAGATTACTTGATCAACAAGTTGAATAAACACGGCTCCTCTCAGAGAAATGGGATTAGTCGGAGGAGTCAGATGCTGACGGGTCCAATAACAAGAGTAAGAACATAAAATAAATATGCTGACAGATCAGCTCAAATGGTCAGTTATGCCCGATACCAACTCCACCTCACAGAATCAGACATCATAATCCAGATGAGATATATATTCAGCGTGAAGCACTGTGCAGATGAGGCTAGTATAGTGCTCAATACAAACCAGCAATCTGTGCAGACTGTGCAGACCACATCAGTCCACGGGGGGCTGTGCAGTGAATAACTCTGTAAACCTGGAGAAGTTACCCTTCCAGCATGTAGAGCTGTGTCCACCATCCGAGTGCATTGCTCAGTAATACTGTATTTGATCACTGCACACTGTCGGGAAACTTGCAGCCCATGCTGCAAGTGAAAGGATGTGCAACTCCCATCCATTTACAACTCCATATCTTCATTGTGCCAGGCGCTTTAGAAGATCTAATCAAGAGGAAGGATGAAGCTTACATAAGGTTGAGGAGTCAAGGGTTAAGCAGTGCACTAGAAGGTTGCAAGGTAACCAGGGTGGAAATGAAGAATAAACTCAGGAGAGATAAAAGTGTGCATGATAAAGGCTTTGCGGGTAGAATTAAGGTAAAACCTAAGACGTTCTACACTGACATGAGAAACAAGAGGATGGCCAGAGTGAGGGTAGGGAGATCAGGGATAGTGGAGGGAACTTACACCAGGAGTCGGAGGAGGTAACGGAAGTTCTTAATGAATATTTGCTTCAGTATTCACTAATGAGAGAGACCTTGACGTTTCTGAGGACAGCATGAAACAGGCGAATATGCTAGAACAGGAGGATGTGTTGAAAAATTTGAGAAACACATGGATAGATATAGTTATTTGGCCAAACAGGATATGCCCTATGATACTATAGGAAGTGAGAAGAGATTGCTGCGCATTTTGCGATGATCTTTGCGTCCTCACTGTCCACTGGAGTCGTGCCAGATGTCAGGAGGCTGGCAAAAGTTCGTGCCTGTTTCAAGAAAGGGAATAGGGATAATCCTGGGAAGTATTGGCTAACCAGTCTTACACCAGTGACGGGCAAAGTATTGTTGATGATTTGAGAGACAGGATTTATGAATACTTGCAAAATTATAAATGATTAGAGACAGTCAACATGGCTTTGTGAGGAGCACGTCATGCCTCATAAATCTTATTGAATTCCTTAAGGATGTGACAAAACACGTTGATGAATTAGAGCAGTGGATGTGGTATATATGCATTTTAACAAGGCGTTTGATAAAGTTATTCACGGTAAGCTCATTCACAAGATAAGGAGGCATGGCTTACAGGGAGGTCTGGATGTCTGGATGCAGAATTGGCTGGCCCACAGAAGACAGAAGGTGGTGGTAGATGGAACAGATCCCGCCTGGAGCTTGGTGACTAACTTGATGATCTGTTCTGGGACCTCTGGTCTTTGTGATTTTTTTTATAAGAGAGTAGATGATAAATTGGAAGGGTGGGTTCATAGGTTCGCCGATGTCACGAACTTTGGTGGAGTTGGTGGTTAGTGTGGAGAGCTGTTCTAGGTTACAACAGGACATTGACATAACTGAGCTGATGAGTGACAGATCGAGATAAATCTGGAACGGCAGGATCTTGGGTTCATGTCTATAGATCCTCAAAGTTGCCTTCCAGGTTGGTGCTGTTGTTAAGAAAGCATATGATGTGTTGGCTTTCACAGCCGGGGAGATCAGTTTCAGAGCAATGAGGTTATGCTGCAGCTCTATAATCCCACTGTTTAACCCACTGTGATAAAGTTGAATGTTGTTCTGCATTGAGATCTTCCAAGTACTTGTCATATGACTAGCTAATATTTTCAGAGTTTACTGTACTGAAACTATGTAACATCTGGCTGTGAAACAGATATGTTGAGCTTTGGTTGCTCTTTTAACAACTATTCGAATTTAAACAACCAAGTTTAAATAATGTCCCACTATACTAAACCCAATCGATTTTAAATTTATTGTTTTGTCAACATCAAACCAAGGAGATGAGCTGATGTTGAGGGAATAAAGAGGCACGCATTTTGGAAGTTAGACAGAGAGTAAACTACCATCGTGAGAGTCTGCCATGAACAACATTCTCTGTGTAAGATTCATTTTTTGAACGAAATATCCTTGCATTAAAAGACAGAACATGACCCAGGAAGATATTCAGTGGAAAGAAGGAGGGCATTGGAGACTACAGCCACTGTCTGGTTTAAGTAATTGTAATACAGTTTTTCTTTAATTGGAAGATTATATTGTTAAAGGTGGAGAAAGATAACAAACAGTTCAGAGAAAGGGAAACTTGGAGTTGGGAATAACTGTTGTTGTTCAATGTTCACTTTTCGAATTAAGGGATACATTGATATTATTTCCTGTTAAGTAGCGGAATTTGTGAGCTCTCTGTCACTCGACTTTAACAGATTATGAGCTTTTCTGAGTGTTTGGTTTCATTCACAGAAGGTTTCATTGCCGTGACATAACACCACACTTGTAATACCGTGTTCTCGTCACCTCATTAAAGGAAAGAGGTGGAAGCTATAGAGAGAATGCAGAGAATTATCTATGGAACAGCAGAAAGGTCGACACAAGCCACACAGAGTGAGTGAAATATGAGAAAGTCACCACGTGAAAAGTAAACACTGACAGATTCCCAATGTCTATTTAAACGTCGGTGTGGCACTGGCTGTAGTGCGTCTGTATTGATGACTGGGTATCTGTGTGCGCATCTGCATCTGTGTATCGGCATTTGTCTCTGTGTGCTGAAAATGTGTTGCTGGAAAAGCGCAGCAGGTCAGGCAGCATCCAAGGAGCAGGAGAATCGATGTTTAGGGCATGAGCCCTTCTTCAGGAATTTGTCCATGTGTGTCTGTATATGTGCTATTGCATCAGTCTCCGTGTGTGTCTGTGCATCTATATTCATCTCTGTGTGTCTCTGCATGTCTGATTTTTTCACTGTGTGTATCTGCGTTTCTGCATTCATCGCTGTGTATATCTGCATGTCTGTATTTGTCTCTGTGTGTATCTGCATGTCTGGATTTGTGTCTGTGTGTATCTGCATGCCTGTATTTATGTCTGTGTGCAGCTGTATGTCTGTATTCATCTCTGTGTGCACCAGACTGTCTGTATTCAACTCTGTGTGTATCCGCGTGTCTGTATCCATCTCTGCGTGTATCTGTGTGTCTCTATTCGTCTCTGTGTGCATCTGTGTATCTCTGTGTGTATCAGCACGTCTGTTTTTGTCTCTGTGTATATCAGTTTATCTGTATTCAACTCTGTGTGTATACGTGTATTTGTATTCGTCTCTGTTGTTATCTGTGTGACTTTATTCATCTCTGTGTGTATCTGCGTGTCTATATTTATCTTTCTGTGTATCCGTGTGTCTTTATTCGTCTCTGTGGGCATCTGTGTGTCTCTATTCGTCTCTGTGTGTATCTGCATGTTTGCGTTTGTCTCTATTGATATCTGCATGTCTGTATTCTTCTTACGTGTATCTGTGTGCCTCTATCCGTCTCTCTGTCTATCTGCGTGTCTCTGTGTGTATCTGCGTGCCTGCATCTGTCTCTGTGTGCATCTGCGTGTTTGCATTCACGTCTGTATCTGCGTGTGTGTATTCGTCTCTATGTCTATCTGCATGCCTGTGTTCATGTGTGAGTATCTGTGTGTCTGTATTCGTCTCTGTGTGTAGCTGCGCGTCTGTGTTCATCTCTGTGCGTATCCTTGCGTCTGTATTCATCCCTGTGGGCACCTGTGTGAGTCTATTTGTCGTTGTGTGTATCTGCGTGTCTATATTTGTCTCTGTGTGCATCTTCCTGTCTGTATTTGTCTCTGTGTGTATCTGTGTGCCTGTATTTGTTTCTGTGTGTCGCTGCACGTCTGTATTCATCTCTGTGTGCGCCTGTGCATCTGTATTCATCTCTGTGTGTCTGTATTTGTCTCTTTGTGTATTTGCGTATCTATTTTCATCTCTGCATTTTGTCTGCGTGCCTGCATTCGTCTCTGTGTGTATCTGTGTGTCCTTCTGCACAGCGGATCTGTCAGCCTCTCTGGTGCTTAAAGTGATGCAATGTCCCTCTCTGCTGGCCTTCACACTCCTCTGCGTTGACAGCACCGCAGGGTGACAAGCATCAGGGGATTCAGTCTGGGAGGGAGGGGGAGGGAGGCAGCTCATAGCGCCATCCAAACTGACAGAACCATCTGCACACGCACACAAACACAGTTTGGTATATGGAGGATTGTATTCGTACTGAGGACACTTAGAGTGGAGAATGTTCATGTAAAGTTATGTCTATGGTCGCTCTTCAATGTGGAAGTGATTTGTCTTTCAAGATTATTCATGACACAGAGTGCGCAAATCAAAGTGTTTTTCTATCGCAAATGCATCCAAGCAAGATTGACGGAACAATTTGTAAGTCAATGCAATGAACATATTTCACGTTCATTATTTTGACATGTTTTATAATACACTCCTACAAATTATAAATGAGAAAAGATTGAAAATCCTGAAATGGACACAGTGGTAGTGGTAATATCTCAGGAACGATATCGTTAGGTATCAGACGAAACTGCTCTGTGCTTCCAAAGACGTTATTTGAAAAACCAAATAGCCATGCAATGTGAAAGATTGACAGTATTTGATGTCCTCTGAAAGAAACAAAAACAAACTGACACTAGTGCAAAGGCATGGGGAGGCTAGCAGAAGGTGGCATTGCATAACTATAAACTAAACAGGGACAGACGTAGAGGTGTGGGGGGGGTGTGGTGGTGGTGAGGGGGTGATCTCAATTTCAATGGATTTACCCCAAAAAACTGCAGGACATCATCTCACGGAGATACACACAAACATACACAGACACGTTAAACACACAACACATATACATACAGATATGGACACACAAACAAACACACACACTCCTGCACACAGTTTCTTTAAGATAGAGTTGAATAAGCTTTTCATTAATTTGGGAATCAGTGATCATTTGGCGAAGGCAGGAGAATGTAGGTGAGAAACAGTTCAGCTGTAATCCAATGGCACTGCAGATCCAATGGGGTCAGTGGCCTGATTCTGCTCTATTTTCCCATATTCAGGAGAGAGCTTTCAAAGGTTGAATTTGAATGCAGATTGCAGGGTTAACGGTAGGCTTCTTGGCAGTGTGGAGGAACAAAGGGATGTTGGGGTCCACGTCTGTAGATTCCTCAAAGTTGCCAAAGCCCTCAAGGTAAGAATGTGTATGATGTGTTGGCTTTCATAAACTGGGGGATTGAGTTAAGAGCTGCGAGGTTATGCTGCAGCTCCATAGAGGCCTGGTTAGACCACACTTGGAATATTGTGTTGAGTTCTGTTCGCCCCATTAAAGGAAGGATGTGGAGGTATTAGAGAGGGTGCAGACGGGAGTTCCCAGCACATTGCCTGTCCTATAGGGCATGTCTTATGAAGAAGGGTTGAGGGAGCTTTAGCTTTTCTCATTAGAGTAAAGAAGGATGAATGGTGACTTGATAGAGGTGTGCAAGATGATGAGAGGCACAGATAGAATGGATTAGGAGATTCTTTTTCATAGGGTAGAAATGGCTAACACGAGGAAAACATAATTTAAATGTGATTGGAGGAGGGTTTTGGGGAGATGTCAAGAGGCAGGTTGTTTACACAGGTTGTGATAGGTGCGTGGAATGCACTGCCAGCAGTGGTCGTAGAATTAGCTACATTAAGGACATTCAAGTAACTCTTGGATAAGCACATAGATGATAATAGGATGAAGGCTCTGCAATTTAGTTTAATCTTAGAGTCGGATAAAAGGTCGCCACACCATTGAGGGCTGGAGAGCTCTTACTGTGCTGTACTGTTCAATGTTCGCAGTTCTAATTTCTTGAAATCTTGTGAAAATATTGTACCTGGAATTCCTTTAACTTCAGTGGAGGTTAATCTGATCAGTATTTGATTGTTGAGGGTTAATGGAAATTTGGGGAGGTTTGAGGGGCTGAATGGTCTATATCTGTTCCTAACCGTTGTGTCAAAAGAATAATGTTTGGTTTGAGGGGAACTCATTTTGAGAATAAGGGCATTCCTATTTCAGACTGGGAAAGGGATGTTCCTTTTTCTTTAGGATTGTATGGTCTGTGGTCTTCTCATGCCCAAGGATCAGTGAAAACTGGGTTAATGAAAACACTCAAGGAGGAGTTATATAGATCGTTGATGAAGAAGAGAATCAATTAATTGTTGGGAACAGACAGGAAAGGGATGCTTAGTTACCATCACATCAACAATGAGCATTCAGAATTGTACAGCAGGCTCGAGGGGCTGAATGGCCACCTGCTGCTCTTGCTTCATGTATTGTTCACTCACTCATCCCCGCGATGCTGTTACAGAAGGTGAGGAAGATCGCATTCAGCCATTCAGGATCGATCTGCACCTCTAAGTAATTATAAAGAAATAGGATGAAGCTCTTCAGCCATTTCAGTACATTACGCAGCGCAAGAAGAGGTCACACCTACTTTCTAGATTGCTACACAGGAACAGGGGAGTCCTGGGTAACTTTGACGAAATAGATAGTCGGGAGAAATGTGTATTTTCGGGTTGGAAATCTTTAACTTGGTGAAGTGCCTCAGAGATCAATGCAACATCAAAAGCTATTTAGAATCTGTGAATAATTTGCGTGTGGGAACTGATTGGATGGAAATCAATTGGCTCAACCACTAAGATTCGATAAGATGTCATGTGGAGCTAGAGAGTCTGTACTGTGATATAGACAGGGAAGGTTAGTGTGCAAACCTTCAGCAGAAACAGGATAACATGGGGTACCGAAGTTTGTGCTGTGGCAGAAGGGAAAAACAACAGTAATCTAATTCAAAGAAGAGTGATCACAAACCTCAGTTGTACAAAGGCATTTGTTCACCAGGGTACATACATCACACGGGGTTAGTATGCAGATGCAGCAAGTAATTAGGAAGGTAGATTGAAATATTACTTCATGAAAAGGCTATCGGGATGTTTTACCGCATCTGTACAGAGGATTTCTGAGTCAACATCTGATGTACTGTAGGCAGTGATGATTCCATAAACTGAAAAATAAATATACTCAATAGCTTTAGAAGATTTTGCGAATATGTTTCACTGCACTTGTTCCTGGAGAGAAAGCCTTATCCTGTCATACAGCACGGAAACAGACTCTTCACTGCACCATGCCCATGCCGACCAGATGTCCTAAATTAATCAAGTTCCATTTGCCAGCACTTGGCCCATATCCCATAAAACCTTCGTGTTCACTCAAATGGCTTCATTCAAATGGCTAAAAATGCTGTAGCTGTCCTAGCCTCCAACATTTCCTCTGGCAGTTCATTCTATACACTCTGTGAAAAGTTACCACTTTTGTCCCTTTTATATGTTTCTCCCCTCACCTTCAATCTATGTGCTCTAATTGTGGACTGCCCTAAGCTAGGAAAATGTTCTTGGATCTTCACCATTTCTTTTCTCCTCATAATGTTTTAAACCTCTATAAGGCGAGAGCACTTCAGGATTGAGAATGAGAGGCGTTCGTATTGAACTGTATAAGATATTGAGGAGAGTGTATCTGATGCATAGCCTATGGACATTTTCTCTGGTATATGAGTCTCGAACTGAGGATTCAAATCTAAGAAAACAACATGTATATGTTATATACTCTTTTGATAGTATAAGAAAACAAACACTATGAAGGCATGATTTTATTGGACAAAAATATGAGGACACATACAAACATAACGTCATTAAAACTCCTACATGGAGCAGAGAACAGGGACATAGTCCTACAGTTCCGAGAATGTTCAAGGAGGCCTCACGTGGTCCAGTTTGGTGTTGAGATAACATTATTGTATATTTCTGCTCCGAGATGGAGAAAATGCAACATGCTGGAGAAGCCACTGCTTATTGCTACCTATCTTTCCTTGTTCCTTCTCGCAGCAATGTATGAGAGGTGAAAACCGTTCAGTCATCTTTATCATTCATGTAGGATTACTATTGAGGAATCAGTGGCATCTCCCCACTGCCTAAAATCAAAGGTAATTCAGCCAAATCCGACTGTTCCAGGAATAAGTCCTGCTTGTGTGAGCAGAACAACTTCAGAGGCAGAATAACATTTAATTATTTTACTTTTGTCTTGAGTTTAACTATTGCTTGGACAAAGCTCTTTCAAGCTGATATTTTGCAGCTTTTTTTCCTGCTTGTATTTAGGTTTGTGTATGTGTGTGTCTGTGTGCACTTGCGTGTGTGAGACACTGTGTATGTCTTAGTGTGTGTGTCTGTGTGTATGCACAGACTGCATCTCAGTATGCGTTCAAAGATAAATATTAATGTACGTATTTATCCAAAGTGTTTGCCATTTATTTTTCCATCTTAACTTTGAGTAACTTTGCTTTGATGAATTATCTTTGCAAATGTAAGATATCGAGCTGACTTGTCCCCAGCAAAGAACTGACCTAGTCTGAGACCTATATCATTGGTCATATCACCAACCGAGTTACATTTAAAATTTATCATGATCAATGGAGAAACGGGACTAGAAAATGAAACAGTGGTCCATCCAGCCCCAGTCTGAACACGGATGAGGAGAATTTCACAATGGGTTGTTTGAGTGGGAATGCTCTTCCCCAGAAGTTTGTGGTGCCTGTGTGTTTGCATTTAGTCAAAGCATTTAGATATTGGACAGTAAAGGACAATGAACCACAGATATGGGAGTGGGGTTGAGAACACATCCAGCACAGCTACGACCTTACTGCCGAGTTGAGAGGGCTTAAAGTGTCCTCAGTCCTACGTTCCTATGTTCCATTCAGTTCCTCAAAACTGCAAGACAGGAGCATTTGGAGTTCATTTATTCTGATAACCTGGTGCACAGAAATAGAGGAGACCATTCACTGACTGAAGACTCGAGAGTGTAGCGCTGTAAAAGCACAGCAGGTCAGGCACCATCCGAGGAGCAGGAGAATCGCCGTTCCTGAGCATAAGCTTCTGCCCGAAAGGTGGTTTCAACAGAATACAAGGACGCTATTGAATCCATTGAAACTATTGGATAAGAATAGTGGTAGCCCATTCAGACCCTCCTACCTATTACACAAGGAGGGAAGGAGTGTAGTCAGCACATCGAGATGTTAAACAGGAACCGGAGTCGCCAAGTCAGGTCCTTGAGCTGCTTCCAGATGACCAGGAGGTGGCCATTCAGCCTATCGAACCATGTGTACAGAAATAGGAAGATGTCTTTGATGCCCGAACATAACAAAGAGTGAAGCAGAGTCTACTCAGATAGACTGCTCCATGTTGTTCCTCCTGGTTCCTTTGCTCGTGGTACATATGTGTCACTTTAACTTGGTTTCCTGAACGTGAGAGGGAAATGTGAGAAGTGAAAAGTTTGTGCGAAGTCTCAAGGAAATGCCTTCTATCTCCGAGAAGACATTATTGTACTCCTATAGAGGACAGAAGTTGGTGGGAATAGCGAACTATTTCAGGAGTAAGGCATTAAGGCTTCTGATAGATTTATGAACAGTGCAGAGACACACACCAACTGCACACTGAGACGGTGAGAATTCATTCAGAGCCTGGCGCAGCCTCTCAACCAACATGGGGTCTCCACACTGGTACATGAACTACTGGGAATTACATATCATCGGGAAAATGCAATTTCTCACAAAATCACCATCTTTTTTCCGTACATAATAAATGTTACTCCATAATCCTCAAGTTTAAATGTAATTGAATGTTATTCTCTTGAAGTGCGACGGCTGTTGCTGGATTATACTCTTATACCTTTTATCAGTTAATTATCGTTTACGCAATGTAATTCAATAATTTACTTGCAAAGGTGCAAACATCTTATCGCACAGTTGTATGCCGTTTCTTTTTTAGGTTTATTGTAGCCTAAGCCCAAAAGTACATGTCTTGTTTACTGAACAGCCTTGGGAAACTGTCTGTGTGGCGTTTGCACATTGTTGCCTTGTCTGCGTGGGTTTCCTCTGGGTGCTACGGTTTCATCCCAGAGTCCAAAGATATGCAGGTTAGGTGAATTGGCCATGCTAAATTGCCCACAGTGTCAGGGGTGAATCGAGGGTAGAGGAATGGATCTAGGTGGGTTATAGTTCGGAGGGTCGATGTGGACTTGTTGAGCCGAAGGGCCTGTTTCCATACTGTAGGAATACTAAAAAAAAACGTTTTTCGGGATTCAAGGGTCAGACACAGTATGCATTTTTCATGGGCTAAGAAACAGAAAGGAATAGAAGACAGTGACTGTGGAGACTGATGAGGAGTAAAGTGACATCCCCCCTGTCCCCAATGTCTTCTTGACAGAGAGAATAAAATCAAATGTAGAGAAAGAAACAGATATATTCGGAAGAAGGAATTACAAGTGACAGTGTAAATGAAACAGGATAATTTGAAATGGAATGGCCGAACAATGATTGATCGGTGTGTGTGTGAGAGAGAGAGTGTGTGTCAGTGTGTGTGTGAGTGTGTGTGTGTCAGTGTGTGTGTGAGTGTGTGTGTGTCTTAACAACCCAATACACACCTTCCAGATGAAGCAACATTTCATTTGTACTCTTTCAATCCAGTCGCCTGTCATTGCTACTCACAATGCAGTCTCCTTTATATTGGGGAGACCAAACAGAAACTGTATTGAGGAACACTCCCACTCTGTTTGTGGGAATAACCCTGACTTTCTCATTGCTTCCCATTTCAAAAACTTACCTTACTCACACGCAAACATTTCAGTCCTGGGTTGCTGTAATGCTCCAATGAAGCATAACCCAAGCTCGAATAACACCTCACTTTAGACCTTGGAACGTTCTATCCTGATGGAATTTGTATTCAATTCCATACTTGCACAGCCTGATCGCATAATGGCTGTTCTCCATTCTTCACATATTCTTTCTCCTGGTCTCCCAATGAACTTGCCCTGTTTGTGAATCGCTTGTCTTGCACTTAATTTACGAACCCAATTCCCCCTTCACAATCTAATTAATACTCATTTTACATTTGATTCTCTTTTATCAGAAATAAATGTCAATTTGTCAGTGGCATTGCTCCTCCACACCACCTTGTTTCTCATCACCCCTCCTCTACCTCGGTCAAGGGAAAAGTCCATTTTCCAATCCTTTTCTGTTCTGAAGAGTAGTCACACTTGAAAAGATTCAAGAAAAACCTCCTCTCCATTGTTGTAATGTTCCAGTCCGCTATTCTCAGATTCAGATCTGTCCTCTCTCTGTCTACGCAGCTGTTGATCTCTGTTACTGTTGGAGCTGATGCATCTGCTACTCCCGTGGGATAGCGCACTGAGTGAAGCCCTTCACCAATAGGAGAGGGAAACCCTCCAGTGACACAGTTACATTGCATGGAGACTGATATCAATCATAGTCACTGAGCATCCAGTCCCAGCTTTTAATCCAGAACATTCATTTCACAATATAACTGGTCTCGACAACATGTCGACATTGCTGGCTATTGGTCAAATCTCCCATCACCAATTGCTCTAGTGAAGTCAGTTGTGAGGGAGAATGATGAATGTTATCTTTTCGTAGGCTAGATGATTCTGCTCGGTTGTCCATTTACTATGCTGTTAACATCTCTCCCCAAATCCCTCCACCCACCAAAAGAAACACAACCAGGATGTTGTTTCTGTGCGGATCTCTCCTCCACGGGAACAAACACCAGCCAACACACTGTCACTGGGCACAGCCGCCTTGAACATAGACAGGAAGTGTGGACTTCTCTGAATGTTCCTCTCACTGCTCTAATAAGGCAACTAGAGAATATGCTTCAGTAATTTATTTATACAAATTGACAAAATTCTAAATGCAGTTTTATTTGCCTAAAACCGTACTTTTTTACGCATTTTGGCCTCAGTCGAAACCAAAAGTGATAATTACAATGAACGTATTTATTAAGACTTATGAATTAATGAGTCAGGTTCGAATGAACATGACAATCGCTGGGAGATAGGACGGAATGGGATAGTGGCTGTGGAGACTGTATGGCGGGGGGGGGGGGGGGGGGAGGGGGCGGGGGTACAATGATATTCCCCAGTCATCATCACGCTTTCTGCCAGACAGAATTAAATCTAATGCACAACAAGGAAAGAGCCAACATTTGAGAGATGCAATGCTGAATGACAATATGAACTGAACAGGATCATTTTAAATGTGATAAAGTGAACTATATTTAATATACACACCACTTAATCATTGGGAATACAGTTCGATTTGGATCACTGGACCAGAAACATTAACTTTGATTTCTCTTCACAGATCCTGCCAGACCAGCTGAGCTTGCCCTCTAAGTTCTGCTTTTTTTTTGTTTGATCTTGATCATATTGTTCATATATGGCAGGATACTTAAAATGAAAAGCACACACTAATAACAAAATGTGGAGGGCTATGGGGACAGTGCAGCAGACTAACAGTAGAGATATAGTCGTTCCAAACTGGAAGAGACAATGGGCTGAGTTTCCCCCACTTTTGCTGTAAATAATTCTGTGATATGTAACCAAAGCCTTTGGGAGGGGGTAGACAAGCTAGTTCAACGAAGGACACAGAGTGCTCCACCATCAATAATTTATTCCTGTTATCTCATGAAATTTCAGCTGCCTCTAAAATGTCTTTTCAAACAAAGTGGAGTTCCTGAGATTTACATGATATTCAGAAAAATATATATTTTTTTCCTTTGAATCTTAAAGAAGAAACAGATTTCGGCCGTAACACAGGTGTCACAGACACACCAACTATAATAGGAACAGGAAAGGACTACATTGTCCACATATAACCAAATTCAGCATGGAGCCCTGCCAAGAAACATGAAATATAGTGATACAGAAACATGAGAAACAAATAATAAATGGTGAAGAAGCGCCACGGATCAGGAAGTATCTGCAGAGATAAACAAAGTTAATATATCGAATATGATGTGACACTGTTCTGAAAAAGTCATATTGGAATCAAAGGTTAATTCTGCGTATCTCTGCTCAGAGCGTGCCGGAGATGCTGAGCTACCCTCTATCGATTTTTCTTTTCTTTCTGAACTGTGACAAATTGACTGATCTGAATGATATAAGCAACGCTGCTATCTGAGTTGAATCTCGAGTAATTTGTAAAAAAAAGAGAAAGTGCTGGAAAATCTCATCAGGTTTGGCAGCATCTGGAAGGAGAGAAAAGAGCTGACGTTTCGAGTCTAACTGCCTCTGTGCAGAGAAATCAGAATTAAAGTTTCTAGTTTAGTGGCCCTTCCTCAGAACGGATGGTAGCCCTGAAAATGTTGATTAATATACAGAAGATGCTGAGTAGCTGTTAATGGAGACTGTTAGTAGCTAACAATAGGGGGTGAGTACAAGGCCTGGTGGTATAGGTATGGGGCATTGAGGAGTCCAGTCCCTAAAATTATTGAACATTATTTTGAGTCTGAAGGGCTGCAGGGTCCGCCCGCGGAAAATGGGGTGTTGTTCTTCCAGCTTGCGTTGAAATGTCCTGGAACACTGCAGCAAGCCTGAGGCAGAGATATTGGCCAAGGAACAGGATGGGGTATTAAACTGGCAGGCAACTGGAGAGTCAGGGTCTTTTGCATATGTCCAGCTTGGTTATTCTGTGAAGTGTTCACCCAGTCTACCTTTAGTTTCCCCAATGTAGAGCAGACACAATGTGAGCAGCGAATGTGGGAAATGTTGATAGGATGCTGCTTCAGCTGGGAGTTATGTTTGGCCCTTGGTTAGTGAGGAGGGAGGAGGTAAATGGGAAAGTGTGACACCTCCGGCAGGGGAAAGTGACGTGGACCTGTGTTGGGGGGGCGGGGTGGTGGAGGTGGGGGGATGTGTTGGCAGTGAATAACGAGCGGACTAGGGTGTCGCGGAGGAAATGGTCACTTCAGAAGGCGGAAAAGGGAGAGGAGACAAATATGTGCCTGGTGGTGGCATCTCGCTGGAGGTGGGGGAATGCAGACTGATGATCTTCTGCATGTGAATTCTGGTGGTATGGTCGGCAAGGACAAGTAGAACTCTAACTCTGTTGCATGAGGGAGGAGAGAGCGTGAGGGTAGAAGTGCAGGAGGTGGGCCAGAACTGGTTGAGGGCCCTGCCGAGAACAGTGCTGGGGAATTCTCGGTTGAGGAAGAAGGTGGACATTTCAGAGGCCACATTTTTGAACTTGACATCATCAGAAGCAATGCGGTTGAGATGGAGGAACTGGGGGAATGGAACGGAGTCTTTGCAGGAAACAGGGTGTGAGGGTGTATACTCCAGGTAGCTGTGGGATTCGGTGACTTAATACTGTAGAACAGTGACTGGTCTATTTCCAGAAATAGAAGCAGAGATATCGAGGAAAGAAAGGGAGGAGTCCGAGATGGACCTTGTGAAAGTGAGGGACTAGTGCAAATTGGAAAAGATTACCTTTTCCAATTCTGGACAAGAGAGAGGAGCAGCAGCTATGATATCATCTACATATCGGAGCAAGTGTTGTGGATGGGAGGTGGAAAGAACTGGAACAAGGAATGGTCTACGTACCCCATGAAGGAACAGGTATAACTAGAGCCCACGTGTATATCCATGCACCCCCCTCTGTGAGGCAGGAGCAGGCTGAGGCAATGGGTCTGCCCAGGCAGCTCTGTTTGTGGATTTTCAGGAGGACATAAAAGCGAGCTCTGCTATCAGAGGACCATCAGCTTCGGGACTGTTATGTGGGGGCGAGTGGGTGGGAATCTCCAGATGAAATGTTGTCAGATTTCGTTAATAAAATGGCCTGATGTGCCATCGCAGGGTTATGGAGGAGCAGGTGATGTGTGGAAGTATCTGAGAGCTGGAACTCAGCCTCTGAAATGGAGAGATGAGTCCACCAGACTACAACAGCACCACCCTTATCGGCACAGGCTGAATAACACAGTCAGGGTTGGATCGAAGCATACAGCTTATAGACTGTTCAGTGGGTGATAGGTGACCAGTGATACGTGGGATAGGGTGAGGGAGATGCAAAGAAATTAAAACACCCAGTGTGACATTGAAAGTTCTCAAAGAACAGATTGAGTAAAAGTAAACGCCAGAGAAATGGGTCCAGGTGGAGGGAGAGTGTTGGAGCTGGGGGAAGGGTCTTTGGGATGGGGAGTGCACTCTTGCCCAAACAACTGGACACCGAGGAGAAGACAGTGGAAGAGGAGTTCAACATTAAGTCGTTCCTGAAATTCATTAAAGGGGGCGCAGAGGGATAAAGCTGAGAACTTTGCTGAGTACAGAACATTCAGCATTACAGCGTGGCAGTTTAGGAGGAATGGTGAAGACACGACAGGAGGTGGTTTTGGGGGAGGGAAATGGACTCAGAGCGCAGGGCATGGGTGGGGTGACAGGTTCCAGAGGCTCATAGGCATCTCTCAGTTATTCCACGTTGTAGTCCTCATATAGCTGGCGAGCACGGCGAATGAGCTGGAGAATGATGTAAAATTGTGGAATGGTGCAGCCTTGAGTCAATTTGATGAGATGGTATTGGACAGAGAAAATATTGATCTCAGTGGCACTGACATTGCACGATCAGTCCACAGAAAGTAACTGATTGAAAATTATCGTTATCTTATTGTAATACTCTGATTTCATTGGGGTGAAACTCAACCAGCAAGGACTTACTTTTCTGAGACTTTAGACTAAACCGTGAAAACAAATGATGTTATTAATAAGACAAATCCATCCATGATTTTGGAAGGCAGTAGCAAAGGCAGAGTTTATTTGTCATTTCCAATAGCTCTCGGGAAGGTGTCATTGGTTCATCGAGGAAATTACCAGCACAGAATTTCCTCTGATTCCCGTTAACTACAGTTTTCTGAGGGTGAATGATGCTACATGAGTCAAATATTACTTTGATGCAAGGCAAGTTACTCTGATCTCACCTCTAATGACATTGGAAAATCAGTTAAAATGGTAAAGAGCAAAATGATAGTACACGGCTTATTTGAACAATGTGGTCACTGTTCTCACAACGTTTAAGGAAAAACTGATGCATGTTCATCTGATTCTGAGGAGAGGTTTGTCCTATTTGTGATGAGGCTGTTTGGTTAAGCGTTGTGACACAGAGACAGAAATAAAGTTCCACGCTCTATAGTGAACAGAAGCACCATGTTCACACTATTGTCCGTTCCTATTGGACATTGATCATCTCAATCTCATCATTCACTGAAGACCAATAGCAGCACAGAAGCCAGCATTTCCAATCACCCCTGTTGGAAAGCAAAAACGGAAAGGAATTGCCAGTGGAAGTGGGAGCAACTCGGGAACTGGTGTAACTTACAATGGGAGTGGGAGAAAAGGATGTGAAGAGATATCATCAATGGAAGAGTATGTAGCTGCAGATGGAGCAGTGCAAGGGAAGTAGGAGTATAAGAAAAGAGTAAGAAGGCCGAGGAAGAATGGCTAATGAAGTATTAGTGACTGGGAAAAACTTGCTTTGGCAAATGTGAGGTTGGGTGAAAAATATCACTGTTCAGAAAAATTGGGATCTGGTTCCATTGAAAATTAAGCTTTGATGTACTTCATTTTCTATACTTGATTCTTGATCAGATTGAACATTCACTCTGCATTTTTGTACCTCCATCATTTGCGGATTACATGTTTTTTTTCCCTAGTATGGTGTCTCAATATTTTTTTAATATTTTCACAATATGTATTTGCTTCCAATTCAAGGTAGACATGAGAATATGATTTGATCTCCTGCAGTTTGCCCATAACGTAGAATTTAATTGAATAGTTATCCTCATCACAATCACTGATTCAAGCAATGAGTCAGTGTCCACCCTGCAGATGAAAAACTTCTTCAGTTCTGACTATTGATACAAAGAACAGTGCTAATGTTCCAGTGCAAGGTGCCAATCCCTCGTTCATCTTAAATTAGGTACACACTTTATGAATAAGACATGCTGAGGGGCAGAGTGTAAAAGGTGAATTCAACTCGGTGTCGAAAATGCTGTTCGCAGCTCCCTCATAATAGGTGTTAACTACATCACTTTGTAAATTCCCCAAAATAAGAATAGCAAGAGACTGGAATTCTTAATTCCCCTTCTGTGAATAACATCTGGAGAAAAGGAAGGAAATCAAGGTTTGTTTGTGATATTCATAAATGATGATGGTGAGAATGTGGAAGATGGACAGCAGTGGAATGATAACTAATGTTGGGGATGACATAAAGATTAGCTGGGTGGTTCACAGTGAGGAGGAAAGAGTTAGCCTAAGGACGGTATAAACAGATGATTTCTATATCCAGATTAATGGACGATGAAGTTTAACACTGATAAATGTGAGAAAATGCACATCTGAATTAACAAGACAAATGAGTACTCAAACTGTGAAGTGTGAGGGCTAAATTTGCTCCTTTTTTCATTGCAGCAGGGAAGGTTGAGGAGGAAACCTGGTACAGGTGTACAAAAGCATCAGGGGAAAGGAGATAATGAACAGACATCAGCTGTTTCCCTGACTCAAAGGGGCAAAAACAAAGTGACAAATGCTTAAAGTGAAAGACAGGGGATTGAGAGAGGACTTGTGAGTCTGTTTTGAACTGAGAGGGTGGCACAGACATAGAATATAAAATTCCTACAGTGTGGAAATAGGCTCATTGGCCCAACAAATCCACATTGACCCGCCAAAGAATAGCCCACACAAACACGTTCCTCCTATATTTACCCCTGACCTACACATCCCTGAACACAATGGGCAATTAAGCACGGCCAATTCACGTAACCTGCACATCTTTGGATTGTGGGAGGAAACCGGAGTACCTAGAGGAAACCACGCAGACATGGGGAGAATGTGCAAAATCCATACATGCAGTCACCCGAGGCTGGAATCAATGCTGGGTCCCCGCGCTCTAAGGCAGGAGTTCTAACCACTGAGCCACCGTTCTACCCCTGTTGACATGTGGCTGGAGTGCATTCCCTCGGCGAGTGATTGAGCAGATAATCTCACAAACGTTTCAAAAAGCCTTTGGATTTCCACTTGGTGATGTAGGCTCGCATTTTCATTCATTGATTCTATGTGGCGGCAGCCGTGAACACTGATATATTCTGAAGCAATAGCTATTGGCAGTTCCTGGTTTGTTCCATTGACTGTACTCAGTGAGTGAGCCTCCAGTGAAGTGCTGGTGTTATCTCCCACTTTCTATTCAAGTGTTTCAGTTTCCTTGCATTGGTCATGTAAATTCAACTGTCGATGATGTCATTTCCGGCCCTTTTCACGAGAGGGTGAGTAATGGAATCAAAATTGATGTGTTTGTTCGTGTAGTTCTGGGTGGAATTCCATGTTTCTAGGAATTCTTGTGCTTGTCTCTGTTTGGCATGTCCTAGGATGGATATGCAGACCTCGTCAAAGTGGCGTACTTCCTCATCAGTACGTGTTGGGATCATGTATTTTGTGGCTAGTTGATGTTCATATATCATGGTGACTATTTTTCTGCTTGTTTTTCCGTTGTAGGTTTTGTTACAGTTCTTGCAAGGCTTATTGTTCCTGAAGCTGAACAGACAAAGGTGTGAATTTATTGCGGTGCTCAAAAGTATGAATAAACTGTCAGAGCGAAAAATAGTACTCTATTAGTTGGCATTATAGAGTCAAAGAATTCTAATTTCAAGGTTGTAAGCAAAAGAGCGAGGAGTGAAATAAGGAAAAGTGTCTTTATTCTAGTTACAAATTAGAATTGATTGACTGGGAAATTTGTGAATGAAGATTCAAAAGAGAACTGGATATATACTTGGAAATTATGAATTTAACGGGCAACAGAGAGATGACTGACGTATGGGAGGTGCTGGGAGATATTTTTGGAGCTGATGCATACATAATGCCAATGACTTCCTCCTGTACTTTAAAGTTTTGTACTCTATCAAGTGTCAGCTGTGAATAAAAGTCAGTATCCAATTATTTCACATTGTAAGTGCTCGCAAATATCTGATTATTTGGTGCAGCATAAGCATTAAAAATGCAAGTATTTCAAGGTCAGCTTCATGATGAAGTCTAATTATTACTCAGAACATGAATATTTTACATGTTGTATTCCAATTACTAAAACAAATATATCATTGCTTTGGCACAAAACCCTTTGGAAAGCTTTGACATTTCTCTGACACGATATTATGTTTGTTGTTTTTTTTTGATGATCCACATTTCATATTAAAATCATTCATTCTAAAAATTGGAAGTTTTCAAATTATTGTTCTCTGAAATTTGATAACACAAATAATTTATTTAGTTTAATATTCACAGTTCATGTTGAATTATTGTCATTTTAAATTGCTGGCAAATAGCGGAAGATCATGCATTTCAGTGAGAAATTGAACTGATTGATTAAATGTAAATGTATAAGAACGCTAATTCTATTTGTATGTTCAATCTTCTGCTCACTTTGAACATGGAATTATCCAGAAACCAACCACTTTAAAAATATTGGAGAGGCAAAACATTGCTCGGAATCCTGACATCGAATATATAAATCTCATTACCACAAGAGTTACGTCCTTTCTTCCATAAAATAGAATGTACATGCTTTATTTCTGTGTTAGGAAACCTTGACAGGAATTATATTTTAGTTCCATAAATATAGAATCAACAAAATTGATTTAAGAGATTATAGTCCAGTTGAAGGATTATCGTTCTCATCTTATTGTTCTGGATTAGTGGTGCTGGAAGAGCACAGCACTTCAGGCAGCATCCAAGGAGCAGCGAAATCGACATTTCGGGCAAAAGCCCTTCATCAGGAATAAAAGCAGAGAGCCTGAAGCGTGGAGAGATAAGCTAGAGGACGGTGGGGGTGGGGAGAAAGTAGCATAGAGTACAATGAGTGAGTGGGGGAGGGGATGAAGGTGATAGGTCAGGGAGGAGAAGGTGGAGTGGAGAGGTGGAAAAGGAGATAGGCAGGTTGGACTAGTCCAGACAAGTCATGGGGACAGTGCTGAGCTGGAAGTTTGGAACTCGGGTGAGGTGGGGGAAGGGAAAATGAGGGAACTGTTGAAGTCCACATTGATGCCCTGGGGTTGAAACGTTCAGAGGCGGAAGATGAGGCGTTCTTCCTCCAAGCGTCTGGTGGTGAGGGAGCGGAGGTGAAGGAGGCCCAGGACCTCCATGTCCTCGGCAGAGTGGGAGGGGGAGTTGAAATGTTGGGCCACGGGGCGGTGAGGTTCATTGGTGCGGGTGTCCTGGAGATGTTTCCTAAAGCACTCTGCTAGGAGGCGCCCAGTCTCCTCAATGTCGAGGAGACCGGATCGGGAGCAACGGATACAATAAATGATAACAGTGGATGTAAAACTTTGATGGATGTGGAAGGCTCCTTTAGGGCCTTGGATAGAGGTGAGGGAGGAGGTGTGGGCACAGGTATTACAGTTCCTGCGGTGGCAGGGGAAAGTGCCAGGATGCGAGGGTGGGTTTTAGGAATGCGTGGACCTGACCAGGTAGTCACTGAGGGAACGGACTTTGCGGAAGGTGGAAAGGGGTTGGGAGGGAAATATATCCCTGGTGGTTGGGTTATTTTGGAGGTGGTAGAAATGTCGGTGGATGATTTTCTTTATGCGAAGGTTGGTAGGGTAGAAGGTGAGCACCAGCGGCGTTCTGTCCTTCTTACGGTTGGAGGGTTGGGGTATGAGGGCGGAGGTGCAGGTTGTGGACGAGATGTGTTGGACGGCATCTTTAACCAGTTTGGAAGGGAAATTGCTGTCCCTAAAGAAGGAGGCTATCTGATGTGTTCTGTGGTGGAAGTGGTCCTTCTCGGAGCAGATACTGTGGAGGTGGAGGAATTGGGAATACAGGATGACATTTTTGCAGGAGGTATGGTGGGAAGAGGTGTAATCCAGTTAGCTGTGGGAGTCGGTGGGTTTGTAAAAAATGTCAGTGTCAAGTTAGTCGTCATTAATGGAGGTGGAGAGGTCCAGGAAGGGAAGGGAGGTATCAGAGATGGTCCAGGTAAATTTAAGGTCTGAGTGGAATGTGTTGGTGAAGTTGATGAATTGCTCAACCTCCTCGAGGGAGCACGAGGTGGCGCCAAAGCAATCATTAATGTAGCGGAGGAAGAGGTGGGGAGTGGTGCCGGTATAATTATGGCAGATCAACTGTTCTACGTAGCCAACAAAGAGAAAGGCATAGCTGGGGCCATACGTGTGCCTATGGCTACCCCTTTGCTCTAGAGGAAGTGGGAGGATTCAAAGGATAAATTTGTTAAGGGTGAGGACCAGTTAGGCCAAACGAATGAGAGTGCGGGTGGAAGGGTACTGTTGGGGACGTCTGGAGAGGAAAAAATGGAGTGCTTGGAGGCCCTGGTCATTGCGGATGGAGGATTGGATATCCATGGTGAAGATAAGGCGTTGGGGGCCGGGGAAACGGAAGTCTTGGAGGAGGTGCAGGGCATGCGTGGTGTCTCAAATGTATGTGGGGAGTTCCTGGACTAGGGGGGATAGGACAGTGTCAAGGTAGGTAGAGATGAGTTCAGTGGGGCAGGAGCATGCTGAGAAAATGTTTCGGCCAGGGTGGTCAGGCTTGTGGATCTTGGTAAGGAGGTAGAACTGGGCAGTGCGGGGTTCCCGGATTATGAGGTTGGAAGCTGTGGGTGGGAGATCTCCTGAGGTGATGAGGTTCTGTATGGTCTGGGAGATGATGGTTTGGTGATGGAGGGTGGGGTCATAGTCGATGGTGCAGTAGGAAGAGGTGTCCTCATTTTGGGGTTTGGCTTCAGCGGTGTAGAGATCAGTGCGCCAGACTACCACTGCGCCCCCTTTATCCGCTGGCTTGATGGTGAGGTTGGGATTGGAGCAGAGGGCTTGGAGGGCTGTGCGTTGTGAGGGTGAGAGGGTGGAGTGGGGGCGGGTGTAGACAGGTTGAGGTGGTTAATGTCCCGGTGGCATTTCGAAATGAAGAGGTCGAGGGCAGGTAATAGGTTAGCGCGGGGTGTCCAGGTGGATGCAGGGTGTTGGAGGTGGGCGAAGGGGTCCTTGGAATGTCGGCGGGAATCCTGATTGTGAAAGTAAGCTCGGAGACGGAAGCGACAGAAGAATTGTTTGACATCACAGCGTGTATTAAATTCATTGATGCATGGACAGAGGGGGATGAAAGTGATTCGTTTGCTGAGGACTGATCGTTCGTCCTCAGTGAGGGGGAGGTCTGGAGGGATGGTGAAAACTCGGCAGGGCTGGGAGCTGGGATCTGTTGTGGGTGTGGAGCTGGGAGTGGGCGAAGAACCTGTAACCTATTCCCAATGCCTCCTACGCCATATCTGCTCCCAGGAGAACCAGTTCCACCACCGAACACATCAGATGGCCTCCTTATTTAGAGACCGCAATTTCCCTTCCCACGTGGTTAAAGATGCCGTCCAAAGCATCTCGTCCACATCCCGCACCTCCACCCTCAGACCCACCCCTCCAACCGTAACAAGGACAGAACGCCCTGGTGCTCACCTTCCACCCTACCAACCTTTGCATAAAGCAAATCATCTGACGGCATCTCCGCAACATCCAAACAGACCCCACCACCAGGGATATATATCCCTCCCAACTCCTTTCAGCCTTCCTCGAAGACCGTTCCCTCTGTAACTACCTGGTCAGGTCCGCGCCGCCCTACAAACCTCCCTTCCATCTTGGCCCCTTCCCCTGCCACCGCAGGAACTGTAAATCCTGCGCCCAGAACTCCACCCTCACCTCTATCCAAGGCCCTAAAGGAGCCTTCCACATCCATCAAAGTTTTACATCCACAAATATCATTTCTTGTATCGTTGCTCCCGATGTGGTCTCCTCTACATTGAGGAGACTGGGCGCCTCCGAGCAGAGCGCTCTAGGGAACATCTCCAGGACACCCGCACCAATCAACCACACCGCCCCGTGGCCCAACATTTCAACTCCCCCTCCCACTCTGCCGAGGACATGGAGGTCCTGGGCCTCCTTTACCGCCACCCCCTCAACACCAGACGCCTCGAGGAAGAACGCCTCATCTTCCGCCTCTGAACACTTCAACCCCAGGGCATCAATGTTGACTTCAGCAGTTTCCTCATTTCCCCTTCACCCACCTCACCTTACTTCCAAACTTCCAGCTCAGCACTGTCCCCATGACTTGTCTGGACTTGTCCTACCTGCCTATCACCTTTTCCACCTATCCACTCCATCCTTTCCTCCCTGTCCTATCACCTTCATCCCCTCCCCACTCACCTATTGTACTCTATGTACTTTCTCCCCACCCCCACCATCCTCTAGCTTATCTCTCCACGCTTCAGGCTCACTGCCTTAATTCCTGATGAAGGGCTTTTGCCCGAAACGTCGACTTCGCTGCTCCTTGGATGCTGACTGAACTGCTGTGCTCTTCCAGCAGCACTAATCCAGAATCTGGTTTCCAGCATCTGCAGTCATTGTTTTTACCTCATCTTATTGTTGCCCAATTCATGAACGATAGCAAAAATCCGATTATTGTTCGGGGTCAGTAAACTCAACATCTTGCAGTGAGCTACGCTGAAACTTGCTTCCAATTTATCTGAAATCATTTACAGTGGTATTGGAACTCACAGCTGCCTGTACTATAGAGACACTGAGTGGCTTGTTCCAAAATTTGTGCAGAGATTATAACCTGCTTCAGGGCAGTCAGTCAAACATTACTTCAAAGCAAGTAAGTTGAAATCTTCCTTGGGCAGGGGGATAACCCGCCAACAGGCTATCACTGGTCTCAGTGTAGGTACAAATATTGTCCAGGCTAAATACTAATGGTTGACCAGCAACCAGGTTTTGAAATTCATCTTCAGTCAGAGCCTGGCCCAGCGAGCAGACGTGTTGACATTGAGAGCCAGAATCACGCCATACAAGTTACCTATGGTGATGAAACCTGACCTGTCTCACAGACTCCATATATCTGCACCACGGACCAGGCATGGGTGAAGACGTTCACACGTTGACAGTCTATTGCAGTGCCTTGTGTCTCTAAAGCCGTATCTACTAAATGTCACCTTCACATTCTCCAGTATCAAAATAAAATTGTACATCTCTCTGAATGGTCAGAGTTACTACATGGATCACACAGTAGCATTTAAATGAAGTAACCAGCAGCAAATGGCAATCCACAAATCACATTAATAACTGAACTTGGCGAATTCTGTCTGGTCTAAGTAACCACACAGATTATACTGACTTTCAGGTGACTGTGACAATGCACGCCACAACTGGAGGCTTTGGCTTTACACCCCTCCAAAGCTTCCTGATCTCACACACATCACTCCCTCACACATTCAACAATTCCAGGGGAATCCACAAGCTGGGTGAAACTTTAAACATAGAGCAGTGCAGCATGTACAGGCCTTTTGGCCTTTGACGTTCTGTTGACTTTTTATCCTACTCGAAGATCATACTAACCTACATACCTTTCATTATACTATCATTCATGTGCCTATCCAATTAAATATCCCTAATATAGCTGATTTTACTACAACTATTGGCTGTTCATTGCATACACCCACCACTCTCTGTGTAAAGAACCTACCTCTGACATCTCCCGTAAACTTTCCTCCAATTACCTGAAAATCATAACCCCTCGAGATAGCCATTGCCACCCTGGGAGAGAGTCTCTGGCTATCCACTTTATCTATGATCTCATCATCTTGTACACCACTGTCAAGTCATGTTCCATTCTTCTTCATTCCAATGAGGAAAACACCCCAGCTCCCTCAAATTTCATTTGCAAGGCATGCCCTCCAGTCCAGGCAGCATCTTGATAAATTTCCTCAGCACTCTCATCAAAGCTTCCACATCTTTCCTACAACGAGGCAACCAGAACTGATCACAATATTCTAAGTGTGGTCTCACCAGGGCTGCATATAGTTGGCGCATAATCTTCCAGCTCTTAAACTCAATTCCTCGGCTAATGAACACATCAAACACCTTCTTAACCACCTTATGAACCTGTGTAGACACATTGTGGGAGCTACGCCATGGCCCATATGATCCCCCGTTCCTCCACAATGTAAGAATCCTGCCTCTAACCCTGTATTCTGCATTCAACTTCGACCTTCCAAAATGAATCGTATCCCACTTTTCCATACTGAACACCATATGCCACTAAGCAGCTGGGTCCTGCATCCTGTCAATGTCCTGTTGCAAACTACAACAGCCCTCTACACTATCCACGATTCCACCAACCTGTGTTACATCATCAAACTTACGAACCTACCCTTCCAATTCGTCATCCAAGTCATTTATCAAAATCACAAGTAGCAGAGGTCCCAGAACTGATCCTTACGGAACACCACTGCTCACCTCGTTCCACACTGAATACTTCCCATTTACCACCACCCTCTGTCTTCTAAGGGCTAGCCAATTCTCTATCCAGACAGATAGGTCTCCCTGTATGTCATGGCTCCTTACTTTCTGAATGAAACTACCACGGGGAAGTTTATCAAACACCTTGTTAAAATCCATGCACTCTGCATTCACTGCTCTACCTTCTTCAGTGTGTTTAATCCCATCCTCAATGAATCCAATAAGAGTTGTGAGGTATGACCAGTCCCTCACAAAGTCATGCTGACTGTTTCTAATCAAACTATGATTTTTCAGAATCCTCTCCAATACTTTGCCCAACACTGATGTAAGACTGATTGGTCTGTCATTCTCAGGACAATCCCTGTTCCCTTGCCTGGACAAGGGACTAACATTCGCCACCCTCCAATCAACCGACCTTACTCAAATGGAGAGTGAAGACGCAAAGACCATCGCAAAAATCACAGAAATCTCTTTCCTCTCTTCCTGTAGTAACTTAGGGTGTTTCCTGTCTGGATGAGGGATTTATCTATCCTTATGTTTGTACTTCAATCAGTCTGTATTTCACCTCAACTTGTTTACTCCCTGCCCAACCAACTGATTGACTGCTTTCCATTTCAGGGCTCTGTACAGTGCTGCCTTCCTGAGGATATGGATCCCAATATCTGTGTATTATGGAATGGAAAAACATAGGAAGGCAGAAATGCCTTTCTCATGTAGGGGAGATGCCAAAACTTTGACTCTGCTGCTCTTCAGATGATGCCTGAATAGTTGTGCTTTGCCAGCGCCACACTTTTCGACTCTGATTACCAGGATCTGCAATTCTCACTTGGCCATTACTGAGGGCTGTTCCCTCTGCACACTGAGTCGGGAATTAATCAGCAGAAACCCGTTGTAGTTAGAGTTGACTGTACAGTTCTGGAAAGCTGCATTTGATCAACACTTTTATTAAAAACGAAATTACAATTCAACAAATATTCATTCAGTCCCAGAGTTACAGTTTTGGTTCATGAATTAGGCAGCTTGATAATGAAAAGTGAATGACTGAAGAACTCCGAGATACAGAGTATTCCAGGTACTATATTCCAGGTTGGATGTTCTATACCTTTATGCTGGGAATATAATCAGACAGACAGATATGACAAGGAAATGAGATGACATGTGGAAGTGTGTCATTTTTTACCATTACAGAGATGAGTTTGAGGGAGGTCATGGCTGACAACTCAATATTCTGTGGTACCAGAACTATTGTCAGGACAGGAGATAGAGTAAAAGATGAGGTAGTGTTGTCTAATAAATTATGGAGTCAGATACTGGCTTAAAAAGGAACGATATCTTGAAAGGATCATCTAATGAGGTTTGGTAGTTAAAGCTCATTGTCAAAACCATGACAGAAACACTGCTTGGGATACACTGTCGAACCTCAGATAAAGGAAAGTACGGGAGCAGGTATATAACCAAGTTATTGAGGTGTGTAAACACAATAATAGGATCATTTTATTCAGGCATTTCAATTCCAAACATTCATTATGGTAGTGATAACTCCTTAAGAGGAACAGGTGCTTTGAAATTTATTCCCGAGAGCTTCTTATATCAACATAGAGCAGATACAACAATGGGCAGTGCAGTGCTGGGCCTCACTGTGGGGAACGAATCCAGTCAGGTGTTCCAGGTAGAAGTGGGAGAGCATTATCGGTACAGTGACTGTGATATCACACATTTTGACTTTGCTAAGGAAAAGACCCCAAAATGTTTGAATCATAAAAGCTTTTTGGATTGGGTAGACAGATTTTATGAAAAAAAAATGACATAATCCGGGCAAAGTGCAGTTGCTTCTGGATGAAACTATAGCAGAACAAGTTGGGGCGGAGGTTTGGGGGATCATTATATTAAAATCAAATTGATGACAGTGTCGGCCCAGCATCTTACATCGAAGATAAGATTTAGGAGAACAAGCCCAGAGAACATCAGATGTCCACACAATTCCCGAACAGGATGAAAAAGGAAAGAGAAGCTTAAAGCAGGTTCCAGGTGAGCGGGCCAATGAAGGTCCTAAAAGAATATAGAAAGTGGAGGGCTAAACTTAAAAAGTCAGCGGAAGAGCAGAAGGAGGGGTGATAAAACATTAGTGGGTAAGATTAGCAAGAATCCAAAGTCATTTTTTGGTATATTAAGGTGAAGACGATAACATGGGAAAGAATGGGAGTGTTAGGGACTAAGGGGACAGCCTGTTTACGCAGCCAGAGAATATGTTAATACATTCTACGAATCGGTCTTCAGTTTGGAGAAGCTGTTTCTGGATTCAGGGAGAGTGACCGTTTGACCCTTGAGCAAATTGACACAGGAGCCGAGGAAGAATTGGAAGTTTATGTAAGATAGAGTGGGCAAATCACCAGATTAAAGACCACCAAGTCTCACATCAGTGAGAGGGAAACAATTGTATAACATTCGGAGGGCTGTTGAGGCTGGATCATAAATACCTTCAAGGCTGAGAGAGACAGACTTTTATACAAGTGTTATGGGAAATTGCAGGAAAGTGGAATGGGGGATTAACAAAATAAAAATAACCTAATCGAAGAACAGCAGTCTCAGTTAGAGGATAGACATATAGTTGTCCCTATGTCTAATGGTGTTCTTTTCCAATAGCCCTGTATTCACAAGAACATCACCTCTCTCGAGGGATTCCAGGAATTCATAAACCGATACTAATAGACAGAAAGCACGAGAGGGCTGCGACAACACAGAATGCCTGTTGGGGTGAGGATTTGCATGGACAAGTCACCACTACCAGAAGGAAGACCTCAGCAAGACACCCTTCAAGGCCAAGCAGAGATCTGCACTGGGGAGCAGGTAGTTAGTGCCCAGTTGTCAAGGAGTGCTGAAGACCTAAACACTGCATCACTGTCGTGTCTCATTCCTTCGCTGGCCAAAGCTATATATGGAGAGGTAGAGAGACATGCCGTTGTCGCAGAGTAAGCAGTAAGGCTTTGATACGAGAGGCGTCGGAAAGCTCCAGCTCAGCAAAATGTACAGGGAAACTGAAATAAAGTCCTTTTAACTTTATTGTTATAGCCATCGAGATGGCAGTTAGGGCAGTCACACGATCCTCTTGTTTGATGTGGGAGCTCACGGAGATTTTCACCGTCTCTGATGACTATACACTGTGGGATCATTTGATTAAAATCAAATTGATGACAGTGTCGGCCCAGCATGTTACACCGAAGATAAGATTTAGGAAAACAAGCCCAGAGAACCTCAGATGTCGACACAAATCCTGCACTGTGGACTGTGCACCCAGCTTCATCTCCTGGGAGACCGTGTTAGGGAGCTGGAGATGGGCGGCATGATGGCTCAGTGGTTAGCACTGCTGCCTCACAGCACAAGGGACCAGGGGCCAAATCCTGGCTCGTGCAACTGTCTGTGTGGAGTTTGCGCATGATGCCCGTGTCTGCATGGGCTTCCTCTGGGTAATGCGGTTTCCTCCCACAGTTCAAAGATGTGCAGGTTAGGTGATTTGGTCGTGCTAATATGCCTGTCGTGTAGGGGAGTGGGTCTGGATGGGCTGCTCTTTGGAGGGTCGGTGCGGACTTGTTGGGCTGAAGATAATTTAGGATGCACTCAGGGTCATTCGAGATACTGAGGACTTCATAGATAAGTGCTTTAGTGTGGTGGACACACCCAAGACACACCCCTAGTTATGTTTCTTTAACGACTGTAATATTCCAGTCTAACGTTCATCGCTCTCAGTTCATTAGCTTTACCTGTCAGTCCTGTTGTATTTAAATAAACACAATTTAATCCGGCAGGCGTTCCTTGCATCCTGTCATATTCCAGGTAGAGAGTAGCTGTGCGACCACCAGGAATGGCAAAGGGAGTAGGCAGAGAGTGCAGAAATAGCCTGTGGCCATTCCTCTCCATAACATGTAGACCATTTTGGATTGTTGCGGGAGATGTCTGTTCAGGTGAAAGCAGCAGTAGCCAGGTTGGTTGGTATTACCACTGGCTCAGGGGCACAGCGGGTAAGGGTAAAGGTAAACAGGACGTTAAAGATAGGAAGGTTGATTGTTAGTGGGACAGATCGGAGATTCTGAGGCCACAAACGGGAATCCAGGATGGTGGGTTACCTCCCCGCTGCTCGGGTCCAGGATGTCTCCAAGTGGCTGCTGAACCTTCTCAAGGGTTTGGGTGAGCAGCCAGAAATCATTATGCACGTTGGCACAAATGATACCCGTTGAAATAGGGCCGAGGTTCTGAAGCGAGATTACAGAGAGCTCGGAGAAACATTTTTTAAATAAACCTTGACAGTGGTCATCTCCTTAGAGGGAGATTACCGTCCGAGACCTGCACTGGAAGGGACACCAATATCTTGGCTGTCAGTTATGCTAGTGTTACGAGGGTGGGTTTAAACTAGATCGGCAGGGGGTGGTATACTCAAGAGAGGGAGACAAGTGCGAGGCTGGAAGGAGATAGAGTAATCAGAAATAGTAAATATAGGCTTGAAAATGACAGAGAGAAATGCCTTTTGGATTAAATTGCATCTATTTCCATACAGGTAAGGCCAATGAACTCAGGGCATGGATAGGTAGGTGGGACTGGTATATTATAGCCATTACACAAACATGGCTAAGTGATGGTGGGACTGACAGCTTAATGTGCCAGGGTACAGTTGCTTTAGGTGAGACAGAGATGTTGGAAGGAGGGGAGTGGAGTTGCATTTCTGATTAAGGGGAGTACCACAGCAGTAATCAGAGATAAAATAACTGATGAATCACCCAGTGCGGCTTTGTGGGTGGAGTTAAGAAATAGGAAGGTGTTCGTGAGGTGTTTGGGGATGTGCTATAGGCCCCCAAATAGTCAACTGAAATGAGAGTAATAAATATGAAGGGAGAGAGGGGAAACCTGCAAGAGCAATAGCGTTATCATAATAGGGGCTTTTATTTTTTCGAATACAGACTGGAATGGCCAGAGCGTTAAGGGATTTGATGAGATAGAATCTGATAAAAGCTTCAGGAAAGTTTCCTCAAGCAATGTACAGAGAGTTCTACTCGGGAAGGGGAAAAACACGAAATTTTCTTAGGAAATATGGCAGGACAGGTGACTGAGTTAACAGTTGGGGAGCACTTTGTGACCATTAACCGCAGTTCTATTAATTTTCAATTAGTTATGGAGAGGGACAAAACTGGTCCACAGGTTCATGTTCGAACTTGGGGCGTGGCTCAGGTCCAGGCCGCTGGGATCAAGGGAATTCCTGGAGGTATATAAGAGATAATGGAGTTTACTGCAGAAGGAAATCAGTAGGGTGAAAAGAGGGCAAGAAAGAGCCTTGGCTGAGAAGATTAGGATGAATCCAAAAAGGTGCTTTAAATATATTTTTAAAAATCAAAACAGGATCGAAAATAGGACCCCTCGAAGACCAATGTGGACAAGTATGTGTGGAACTATAAGTGATGGGTGAAGTCCTCAACGAATATTTCTACTCTATGTTTACCGTGGAGAAAGACATGTTGACATGAGAACTTGAGGAAGTTAGTGGTGATATCTTAGAGCCAATCTATATCATAGTTGACGAGATTTTGGACGTACTAGAATGTTTGAAAGTGGATAGATCTCATCGTCCTTACCCGATATATCCAAGAACACCTCAAGGGGCTCCAGACGAATTTACGGGGAGCCTGGATTTTAATGTTTATCATCAGTAACCACAGGTAATGTCCCGGAAGACTGGAGGACAGCAGATGTGCCCTTATTCAAGAAGAACTGAACAAAAAAAAAGCCTTGGAACTACAGATCAGTAGGTTTAACATCTGTGGTCGGTAAGTTACTTGAGAAGGTTCTGAGGGATAAGATTTACATGGATTTAGAAAGACAGGCTTTGATTAGGAATAGTAAGTGTGGCTTTGTGCGAGGAAGATTGTACCTGACAATTCTCTTAAAGTAAGTGGATGATGTGACCAGGAAGATTAATTTGTGAGGGGCAGTAGATTTCAAAACATGTGGTGTTGGATAAGCACAGCAGGTCAGGCATATTCGAGGTGCAGAAGAATCTCTGTTTCGGACATAAGCCTTTAATCAGGAGCATCCAAAACATCGATTCTCCTGTTCTTCTGATGCTGCCTGACCTGCCGTGATTTCCAGTGCCACACTTTTCGTTACTCATCTCCAGCATCTGCTGTGCTCAATTTTTCCATTGGCAGTAGATTTAGTCAATATGGATTTCAGTTACAGCAGAACAGAATGAGGTTTTTTAGCCCGTGGAGCCTGATATACAATTACAGGAGGAGGCCAATAAACCCCTCGGGCTTATAAAACTATAACCAGATCATGCAGCACCAGTATCCAGTTGCACAGCAACAGGTTTAATCTATTTATCGACATGAATTAGTAACACAGGAAATGGAAGAGGTCACAAAGTGACTGGACTATGGGGTATACTGTAATAAAACCAGGCTACATAGCCGCTCAGACCTGCACTTCCATTCAGTAAGTCAGGGCTGATTTGCACTCGGCCACAATTTCTCTTTCATGCCCAATTTTTTGTAGTTGTCGACTCTGACGGGTCAAAACCCATTGACACCCACTCGCAACCCCCAAACATTTCAGTGATGTAGCCTCCCCTAACTGTCTGGCCCCATCCATCACTATTCCCTGAGAGAAGGAACTACTCCCTACACATATACCTTGGCCTATTGACATGGATAGAAGATATGAACACAATGTAAAGTTACTGGCCCTGATATCACGGCAGTATTTGATTGCGCAAGATGTCAAGGAGACTGAACAAAACTGAACTTGATGAGAATCAGTTGTAAACTCTCCGCTGGCTGAATCATTCAAAGCACAATGGGGCTGGTGGACATCAATCCTCTCAGTCCCTGGATATCTCTGTGGGCAATCCTCAGGGTAGTTTCTTCGGCACAAACATCTTCAACTGCTTCATCAATGTCTTTCCCTCTTTCGTGCAATCAGAGGTGGGGATATTCTTTGAAGATTATACAATGTTGAGAACAATGGGTCACCTGCTAAGGTACTAAAGTATCAAATCTGGACAACATTCAAGCTTGTGCTGTTAATATATAGGGAACATGAATTAAAAGCACTGCTGGAGAATAAACATTTCCACTGTTAAAAGAAAGAGGGACCCCTTTAGCAACTCTAGCTGGTTTCACAGTAATATAAGAAAGCCATTCAGCCCATCAGATCTATTGGATAACAAGAGGTGCAATGCGTTCACTCACTCCTGCATATTACAGAAGAAGACAATCTAAAATAAAAACAGGTGTTGGAATGCAAAATACACACTCAGGAGATGGAAGAACAGAATAAGCAAGGCAGCATCAAGACTTTGAGAAGTGAACGCCTTGGATATAACCCCTCATCAGGGATGGGAGTAAGGGGGTATATAGATAAAGTGCGGGTGAGGGAGGAGGAGACAGAGTGGCGAGATGTGGATAAGTGGACACAGATAAAGGTATCAGCGAGTTGTTGATGGAACGGCTGAATCCAGTTGGTAGCTGGACAAAGGTTGCTCAGAGGAATGGAATGGAGGGGAGTGTTTGGGAATGGAGTGGGGGGACTGGAAGGGAGGTTATTTGAAATTTAAGCATTCAATGTTGAGTCCCCGGGGTGCAGGCTGCACAGGTGACAGATGAGATCTTATTCCTCCAAATTATGATTTGGTCCATTGTGGCAATGGAGGAGGCCAAGGATGGCCATGTCGGAAAGGCATTAGGAAAGAGAATTGAAATAGGAAGTGACTGGGATATTTTCCATTTCACCTAACGACCCTACGTTTCATCCCTGATTCATCCCTCCCATTGCCCAACCAGGTTGCACCAACCACTTGTGTCCACATAGCCGTAACTGACCATCCCCCTGATCTCCCCACCCCAACCACTCCCTTCCCTCTTTATCTGCAGCTCCCCCTACCCCCCAACCCAGTTCTGAAGAACGGTTATAACTGAAATGTTGACTTTCCCAGCTCATGGTGCTGCTTGGCTTGCTGTGTTCTTCCAGCCTTCTGTTTGTCTCCTATAACTCAGGAAGTTTGAGTCTAGTCAGCCCAGCGTGCTGGGAGGCAGGAACCACGGGTTGCCCACTGAAGTCCTTGAACCCTGCCGTCGGGCCAGGAGGAAGACATTCAGTTCCTCCAGACACTGACACATGAATAGAAGAAGCCATTCAGCCCCTCCAAACTGTTAGACTGAAATAGGAGGATGTCATTGTTGCTGCAACACGACAAACCAATGAGGCACAGACTGCAAAGGCAGACTGCTCCATGTTGTTCCTCCTGGCCCCATTGCTAATGGTGCACACGTGCTATGTTAACATGGTTTGCTGACCATGAGGAGGAAAAGTGAATGGTTTGTGCCAAGTCCCAAGGAGGCACCTTCCATCTCCGAGATGTTATGAACGAGGTTAGACTACTCTAAACACTTATAAGCAGGCAGCCCAGAGCATACCTTTGCAATTTGTTTCGGTAAGTGTACAATGAAAATTACCGGGGGTAATTTAGCTCGGTTGACTAATAGATTTTGAAACAGACAAAACGTTATTCATAAAACTACACAATGAAACACAAAGAACAGAATAAAAAATCACGACAAAATTCAACCTATTCAGCTAGACTTAATTATGCTATTCCGAATACACACAACTGTCCCAATAAGCAAACTCCCAATAAAAACCAGTATAAATGGAAGACTAACTGCAAGGTTGAAGTTGAAGGTCAGAAAAGAGAGAGAGTTTCCACACAGCTCCCAGTTGAACTTCCCAGTTCAAGAGTCAACTGAAAACTGGTCAGCTCAGCGAGTTCAGCTAAAATAGCTCACCACTCTCCGTTCATTATACTGGTCACTTATAAAGGATGGCCACTTTGGCCTGAAGACTCATCTATTTCCATACAAATAAAAGACCTCTGAAAGTACTTTTCATCTCTGTACCAAACCAGACTGATCGGAGCTTGGAGAAAGTGAGGAAGGGATTATACCCGAAACGTCGATTCTCCTGCTCCTTGGATGCTGCCTGACCTGCTGCGCTTTTCCAGCAACACATTTTTCAGCTCTGATCGGAGCTTGGCCCCGTTTTATTGTTCCTCTTAAAAATAAACGAAGGACAGAGTCTCCTTGAGCCAAGGAACACCTTTTCGACAAAAAGGAACTTGCTTTGTGCCACATCTCTCCCCACTTAAAAAAAACATCAATGCTAAAAGGGGGCTGCATTTTTAACCCTTCAAATCCCGTTAGTAGTTTTAAAACTGACAGCTATACTGTACTAATTGTAAACATTCACAAACCCATACAAAACCAGGCTGCTGTATACCCACCACCGAACACCTCCGTATCTCATTCTAGTCTCAGTAACTCATCAGCTTTCACGTTTTCGCGATCTGCCACATGCACAATTGTCTGATTGAATGGCTGCAACAACAAGCTCCATCTAAACAGTCTGGCATTTTTGTCTTTAATTTTTTCCACAAATGTCAATGTGTTGTGATCAGTTTATACTATTGTCTCAGATGCATTGCTGGTAATATATACACAGTTATGGTGTAATGCCAGCACCAAGTTTAAAGTCTCTTTCTCCACCGTTGAACATTTCTGTTGATGAACGTTCGACTTCCCAGAAAAACACCCGATAGGTCTTTTATTCCCTCATCATCCTTCTGCAGGAACACCGAACCAATACCCACATCACTGGCATCGATAGCCACCTTGAAGGACTTCGTGTAATCTAGTGTAGCTAATATTGGGGCAGTGTCTAACTCAGGGTTTAGGTTGGAAAATGCCTTTTGACAGTCCTCTGTCCACTGAGAGTTCTTGCCCTTGACAATTCGGTGAGTGGAGCAGCCACACTGCTTAAAGTTTGGCACAAACTTTCAGTAAAATCTAGTCAAGCCCAGGAACCGTAGTATTACATATTTCTTTTTGTCGACGGTGTGGAACGTTCCCCAACTACTTTCGTTTTTGTATCTCATGGGGCCATTGGTCCATGTCTAATAACGTGACCCAGGAACGTGACTTGGCTTTCTCAAATTCACTTTTAGCTAGGTTTACCAGCAAGCCTGCCTTCTGAAGTCAATCAAACAAGTGTGATAAATACGTAACTATTCCATTCACGAGTGACTAAAAACTACCATGTGATCAATGTACACCACATGGTTGGGTAATCCGACAATGACCTCATTATCAGTCTCTGAAAGGTGGCTGGATCGTTTTACATGTCAAATGCCACAACTTTGAACAGATACAATCCATTTAATGTTATGAAAACCGAAATTGCCTTTGCTCTCTCTGACAGAGGTCCTTGCCAGTAGCCCCTGAGCAAGTCCAACTTAGAAATGTAAGAAGCTTCTCTCACTTTTTCGACAAAGTTCTCCAAACATGGAATTGGATATGCATCAGTCTTTGTAACGAAGGTGAGTTTGTGATAGTCCACAAATGTCCACTGGGTAACATCTGTCTTTGGCGCCATGACTATACATGAGATCCAAGCACAGTAACTCATTTCGATTATGCCATCTTGGAGCCTGTGCTCTATTTCCTTCTGAACCTGTACCAACTTTAGAGGATAATGGCTTTAAGGATGTTATTTAATCAGAACAGCATCTCCTGTGTCTACATCATGCTCGAATTACGTTCGTACCTCCCAGTTTATTTCCGTATATCTCTCCAAGATACCGTAATAACTCTTTCAGGTCACTATGCTTTTCTTGTGGAAGGTAACTCAATAATTTATCCCAATTTTAGGCAACTTTCTCATTGTTCAATTTGATTTGAGGAATGTCCAATTCAGAATCCTCTGAACTTGGGTCCTCCTTCAGTTTTGTAATCATTAACACCTTCTCCTCTTGCTTTCCTTCCCTATCAAAATACCTGTTGAGCATATTCACATGACACACTTTGTGAGATTTCTTCCTGTCTGGAGTCCGTATCAAGTAGTTCATCTCATTCAATTTCTTCCCAATTTGATAAGGGACACTAAAACCTGCCTCTAGAGGCTCAACTGTTACTGGAAGTAACACCAATACCTTATTCCTAATTGCAAAATTGCAAATTTGTGATTTCTGATCCACTTCCTGTTTCAATGTATGCTGCGATACTTTTAAATGCTATCTAGCCAACTCTCCAGCTTTATTTAATCGTTCCCTAAAATTTGACACATTGTCCAAATAAGTGGTCTCTGAATTCTGCCTTATTAATTTCTCCTTAACCAATGTTAACGGTCCTTTTACTTCATGCTCAAAAAATAATTCAAATAGTCTGAATTTGGTCGATTCATTCTGTGCGTCTCTGATCACAAATAGTTCAAAAGCAATTTCCTTATCGCAATCGTCTGGATTATCCTGACCATAAACCCTCAACATGGTCTTCACTGTTTGATGCCATCTCGCTCATGTTCACTGTGATTCCGAATACTATGTAGCAGATTTGAATTGCTTTATTCCAAAGTTATTGATCACCTGCTTGAATAGTTCGGATGTGAGGTTTGATCTATCTGGATCTCTATTGGTAGTCCGTACCTACGTAAAAAATACGTATTTTTTTCTACAACTCCTTTAGCTGTGATGCTGCATAATGGGTCTGCCTGTGGAAATCTAGTGGGCACATCCATTATTGTTAAGAAATACTTATTCCCACTTAGTCTTTGCGATAGGGGACCTACACAATCTATCATGAATCTTGTGAAAGCTTCCTCAAATGCTATAATATGTATTAAAGTTGCAGGTTTTATTACTGCGTGTGTGACATGTTTGAGACATTTGGCAATATTCACTACATCTTTGTGAAGTCCAGGCCAGTGAAAATATCTTTGTATTTCAACCTGTAATGTCCTCACCCCGAAATGATCTCCAAATTGTAGCTCACGTGCCACTCGCAGCACTCCCTTTCTTTCCCCAACAGACAAAACAATTTGATGAATTTCTGTGCACGTCTGATCTGCTTCAATGTGTGCTGATCTCCATATCTGCATTAAAACAACATTTGTTAGGTAATAACACACAGGAATGCATTCATTCTCTTTCTTGCTAAATATCTTTTGTTATAACTTCTGTAACTCCACATCTTTCTGCTGTAATTCAATCAGTTTAGCAGAGCTAAAAATACCTTCATATTTTCCTACTCACTCCGTCTGTTTTCCACTTATCTGGTCAAAAAGAAACTTGTGGTAACTCTACGTCAGCTTCCTTATCTGTGCCTTTATCCTGCTTAAACCTGTGCTTCTGTGATCTTCTGGTGATGCAATCAGGGGAAATTCCTGGAGACATATTCTCCAGGTCTTCAGTTGCCTGCATCTCCACTGGCTTTTCAACTAGAGTAGGCAGCACGCCTACCAGTGAAGCAGCTATATTATTGGCAAGGACAAATTTTATTCCTAGAGCTGAAAACTAGTGGTCTAGTACACCTACCGCACATGCTCCAATCTTCTCTGGACACTCTAGCCTCACTTTACATAACTGAGCACTTTTTTCCTCACTATGAATTCCTGTTACCAGCACATTTTCTGGAAATAGTCTCTCAAGAGTGCATAAAGCCTCACCCTTCAGCATTACAGACTGAAAAGATCCTGTGTCAATTAATATTGAAACATTCTTACCAATTAATCCTGGCCTATGTGAATAAACTTTACCCTTTCATGTAAGTTTTGTTTGCAGATTTGGCACGTCCACTGATCATCTTGTACACTCTGAGGCAGTTGCCTACTTTCCCTTCTGCTTTTTGTTAAGAGTCCAACAAAACTTCCAGGCTTGGTTGGTTATCCTACATCTGGTTTTCTCCCAGCCCATCAATACTGTGATTTTGTGTGGCCCTCTTTTTTACAATGAAAACACGACAGGTTTTTAACTTCTTTGTCCCCTCAAGGTTTTCTTTATTACTGTGGTAAATTATCCTTATGATCTACACTGTGATCTACCTTTCCCTTTGCCCGTGAGGATATCTCTTTGCTCCAATTTCTGTCCCTCAGAGACCAGAACTGGTTCTGGATGCCAAACCAAGTTTATGGACCAGGTCATAATCATCAGCCATTTCAGTAACTAACCTTGTGGCTTACACACTCTGCTCTTCCACCTGAGTTTGCACTACTTCAGGCAGTTTGAATTGCTCCAAGTGTTAACCTCTTTAAGGGCATCATAGCTTTCCTTGAATTTTAAAACTCTTATCCAACTATCGAAATTAGTCTGTTTGATCCTTACAAACTCAGTGTAGGTTTCACCAGGATCCCTCATTAAATTTCTGAAATGTTGCCTATGCAGACAAAATGATTTTTTAACCTTCTTGTACTCCCCAGATACCTCCTCTGATAGGGATGTGAATACCTCACCAGTCCTAACTACAAGTTTCGTTGGATCAACAAAATCCACATAGCCTCTGGCCACTGCATTTGTTCAGCCAATTTTTCAAATAAGATGAAAAGGGCATCACATTCTTCTCATCAAATTGAGGCAATGCTTGAACATACTCACAAATTCTCACTAGGCTTCTGGCTACCAGGGGCTTTCCCATCCTCACTCTCTTCCTTACTAAGCCCACCCTCAGCCGTTATCTCCAGCCTTTTACACTGACTATTCTTTTGAATTGTCAGTTTTTGTTCTTCAAAAGTTCTCTCTTTCTCTCTCCCCTATTGCTCTCTCTTTTGCCATTCTTTCTTTTACTCTCTGTTCTGCTGCTTTCTTTTTTTCCCCTCTTCTGTATTTTATCGAAAGTCAAATGTTTCATTTTGGATATTAGTTTGATTGGGTTGAGAAAACTTAGAATAGTAATGGCTATTTCAGTCGCCAAACGTTTTCTGGGTGTGCATGCAGTGACTTTGGAAATTTTACGAAAAATGAATAAGACCAAGTTGCAAGAATTAGCAGAGAAGCTGGAATTGGAACTGACTGCTTCTGTGAGGAAAGGAGAGATAATTACAGCGGTACCTCGTCAATTAAACTTGCTGGAGAAACCATCAGAATCAGAGATGGGCAAGAATTCAGTTGCAAATCAAACATCTTGAGCTAACGGCGAGAGTTAAGGAAAGGGCAGCCAAATTCCTTCACACTCTCCTCACGATACCATCACTGCAGGGATTAGTCTAGGGAAACTCCATTACACTGTCTCTCTGCAGCAAGGAGATCATTGAGTATAAATGAAAGAAAATACTGTCTCAAGTGTACTCCACAACTGCAGGACGGTGTCTTCACTCTTATTCTTTAATCATTTTGTAATGAACGATACGACTCAGTTGTTGTGCTGATTACTTGCTGAGTCATAGAGTAAAAGAGATGCACAGCATGGAAACAGATCCTTCGGTCGGACCTGTCCGTGCCAACCAGATATCTCAACCCAATGTAGTCCCACCTGCCAGTACCCGACTGCTCTGTAGGAATTCTGTTAGTGCCTCATGATCAAGGACATCCAGCTCCTTTTCACCAAGAGCACTTCCCATCATCTCGCCTTCTCATAAATACAAACTGAGAAGGATGGCATTTTTTGCCAATCATTTATTTGCCTCATGAAGCAAAGTCACAGCAACAACATCACTGTTGCCATTCGAGTTGATTGGTGATGCTGAGGAGGCGATGGCCGAGCTGTATTATTTCCGAGTATTAATCCAGGGAATCAGGTCATGCCCTAGACACCGGATCCGAATCCCACAATGGCAAACGTTGGAAATTAAATTCAATAAAATATCAGGTAGCAAGAATCAAATGAAACAATGAAACCAAAGTCGATTGTCCTACTTTGCACCCTAATGCCCTTCAGAAAAGGAAATCTACCATCTTCAGCTGGTCGGGCTTACATGTTACTCCACAACAATGTGGTTAACTCTCAGTTGCAGTTTGAAATAGCCAAACCAGTCACTCAGTTATATCAGTCACTTCAAAGCCTCAAAGAAAAGAAACCGCATGGACCTCAGCACTGACTCCTTACAGCCCACAGACTGCAGTGAGTCAGGAAGGCAGCTCACCAACACCTTCGCAAGACCAATGAGGAAAGGGAATTCAATACTGGCCCAGCATCCCATTACTGAATTAAAGACGATGATCACACTCAGGGAAGAGAGAACAACAGACATAAATAACTTTAAGCAGGGACTTTGACATATACCTTACATGGCCATGATTATCAATAATATGGGAACAGGGAAAAACATAAGTAATGTTTAATTTCAGTTTTTATTTCCATCACAGCTGACCATCAACAATCCCTTTGTTTGTTTATTTCTCTCTATCTCTTTCTTTTTCCATCTATTCAACTCAATCCTTCTCCCCTTCATAATAGATGTCGGTGTCACCAACATCAATCACACTATTTCCCAACTGTGTTCAGTTCTGATGTATGAATCGAATTGCCAATTCTATTTTTCTTTCGACCCGAGGGCGCTGCCAAATCTGCTCAGTTTGTCTGGCACTTTCTCGTTCTTTATTGTTTCTGATCTGTTGCATCATTCTTTGCTTTATATAACCTTTAATTTTGTTATTATTTGGAATGTCTGTATTGCTGACAGGGGCAGAATTCGTTGACCTAAACAAATGTCATTTACTGCGAGGTCATTCTTTCAGGTAGTACAGAACCAAGCACGTTGCTGTGGGTCTCACGTCAATCTTAAGTCAGACCAGAGAGTAACTCAAGATCTATTTACCAAAGGACATCACTGAAATAGATAAACGTAAATGCTGGAGATGTAATGGTTGTTATTAGTAAAACTTGCTTTTTTTCCAATTCCTGTCTTGTGAATTTACTTTCTGACATCGTCTGTGGTAGGATGTAGAACAGGATCTTTCTGTGTAATAACCTGTACATCTGAATTACATTTCTTCCGACATGACTGCTCTGAGAGAGTGTTCCTGTCATTAAGTTATTTTAGAGACAAGAACAAATTTGTGATCGAAATATTTGCAACTGAAAGAGTGCTTAGAAGAGAGGTGGAACCATAACGTCTGAATTTTACCGAAGCATAGATAATAGATAATGAAGCTTCAGCATTGAAGCCAAGATGGTGACTGGGCATATAATCGAGCTGGTAGTGGGTTGGTTTGGTGATGGACAGAATACCGAGACATAAATGAATTCATGGATGAAAGATACTTCGGTATTGTGAACAGTCTTGTTTTCAGATGTTTGTGAGTGCGGGTGTGGGGTGATTCTGAAATTAGTGGGTACTTAATGGAATTTTCATTTGAAACTGAAGACAATGGTTTTCATCTTTGACAAATATAGATAACAGAAATAGCAAAGAAGTTCGCCATGGTTGAAGAGATTAATAAATGGATAGAGATGAAGAAACTTACCAGGAACACCAACAATTGCGAGGATAGGATAGTAACCCGCCTGGATAATCATCAGGGCACCCGATATCCGATGTGGTAATGTTGACGAAGACGAGGAAAATAAGTCAAGACCCCAGGATAAACTCCTGTCCATTGTTGCAGCATTTCAGTCTAATGTTCTCAGATTCTGATCCATTAATGGATCATTCCAGACTATTCTCAGATGTTTAAATCTCCTTTTTGTGTCTCTGCAGCTGTGTCCCTTTGAGCGTTGGAGTTGATGCATCTGCTGCTACAATGGCATAAACCTTTGCAAGAGGTCTCTTACAAATAGGAGACAGAAAACATCCAGTGACACAACCAGCACCCATGGAGACTGGCATCAATCACAGTCACTGAACAAACAACTTCATTTAACCCCTTTCAGTATGGTTCCTTCAGTTCATAAAAACTACTGGACTGGATTGAATATTGGCACCGCTGGCTATTGATCACTTCTCCCATCACCCATTGCTCTCGTGAAGTTAGTAGTGAGGGAGAAAGATGCATGTTTTCTTATCGAGGCGAGATGATTCTGCTGCGTTGTCCGTTTGTAATACTGTAACTGGCTGAACCACCCACCATCACCACCCTCAAAAACCACAATCTACATGCTGTTACCGTGCAGATCTCTCCTCGACTAGAACAGGCACGAGCAATATATTTACAGTGGATATATTTGCACTCCAATACATAGGAAATGTGAATTTGCCTGGGCATTCCTTTAATTGATCTAATGAGGCAATTTTGTATTTTCAACTCTCAATGAGATTCAGCATTTTTTAAAATATAAACTCACAAACACCTTAACACACTTTTTAAACACAAGTTTCTCAATTTCTCCTCATGGAAGCATCATGCCAGGGTTTAGTCTGGACTGAATCGCTGATAAGATCATTATTTATAAAGTTGATTCAACCTGTACACAATACACCTCACAGTCTCTCAACAAAACACTATTTTTGGGAAAGATACATTTACTCTGGTACTTTAATCATTTTGTATGATGAGCCACATATCATTTACTTCCTGCTGCGTAAGAATTCTGTTTGTGACTTATGACCAAGCACATCCAGGTCTGTTTCAACAACAGCACTTCCCAACCTCTCACTATTTAATGAACATAAATGTGAATGATGATATTTGTTGTTCATATCTGAAATACTTCATATCTTGCGAAGAGCTATTGCCCAAACACTGATCCTTCTGATACACCAAAACCTTCACTCCAGATAATTACATTACTCTCTTCCTTCTCTCGGCTATCCAACTTTTAATACATTCGGTGTATTCCACCCCTAACTACCCATGGACTCTAACATTCCCCACTCATCTGTATTCAACCATGTCAAACATCGACTGAAAATTCAAATACTTCATTCCCACTGGTTCTCAATTGTCGATGTCACAACGGACAATCTCCACAAAATCCAGCAGGTTTATCAAAGATCAAGATCATTTCCCCTTCCTGAATCTCGATTGACTCTACCGAATCATGTCATTATTTTCCAAGTGTCTAGTTGTCACATTCCTCACAAAAGGTTCCAATGTTTTTCTCACAGCTTACATCAAGCTAACCACTGTTTAGTTTGCTGATTGCTCTCTCCGTCCTGTTTTAAATATTTAGGTTTACAATAGCTGCTTTCAAGTCTGGAGGATCCTTTCCAGAATCTAACCAGCTTTGAAGAACAATCAGTAATTCCTTCACTAGCTCTACTGCCACCTCTTCAATACTCGGGAATGTAGCTCATCAAATGCAGCAATATACCAACCTTAAATTCAATGAGATTTTGAAAGACGTACCTTTTATTAATTCTAATTTACTGCTGTTCCTCATTTTTACCAGTCACTCTTTTCCCTTATATTTCTGGAAGTTTCTTTCAGTATCTTCCTCAGGGAGATGGACACAATATATTACTCTCAGCGGACAGATGTGTCCTGTCAGCCAGTGAATATATCGGAGGACTGCACTCCGGTGATGGTGGATATGTTACTCACCCCTGCCTGGAAAGTTCCAGAATTAATCCAGTTTAATTTATGGTGAGCATTAACACAGTCCTGTCACTGGTGTGACGCTGCACAGTATACTGAAGGAGGGGACACAGATCAGTGACCTCCTCAGTTTTGAAACAAACTGGTTTCAAACCTGACACCTGGTCCAGCTTAGACAAATGTCCCGGGAAATCCCAGGAAAGATAATGTACTGTCCTGCACCTCCCTATTTATAGAGCTTTCCTTATGTGGAGCCTCATCTCCATTTGTTTACCATGGACCCAGACACTCTGTAAATGCAGTGTATAGAGTGGGGTCACCAGACCCAGCAGCTAACAATACAAACCAGAGATAAGCATCCACAGTAACTCCACTGATTTTCCAATGACAGCAACAAGTCAATTCCCCACATGGAACGTGCACTCGCTCAGTGTTGAAAACTATTTCCACTCCTGAGTTTCTCTTTCTGGCTGAGAAAGCCATTGCATCTCTGCACACTCCAACAATAAGAGGTTCTCTCTCCAAAGAAGCTGTTGACAATGTCGCATTAACTTCCTCTATATCTCAGCAACTATAAGGGCAGCACCAGTATTGCTAATGGATTCGATCATCGCACTCAGAGAAGAGAGATAAGGGAACCTAATTCAATTTAAACAGGGACATATCTAAATGGACACGATATTCAGGAATATGGGAAATAGGGAAATGTGAAGATAACTTGCCATTTTTTTTCCTTTCAGTTCATCATCAGTAATCCCTTTGCTTACTTTTCATTTCTTTTCCTCTCTTTTTTCTGGCCATTTCACCATCCATTCAATTTAAACCTAGCCCCCACCTCTCTCTCCAACCCAACCATCCATGATACCAGGATAAATAATATTATTTCCCAGTTTACTTTCAGTTGTGAAGCAGGTTCAAAACATTATCTGCATTTCTCCTGAGAGAGGCTGCCATACCTGCGAGATTCTCTAACACTTGCAGACGCTGGAGAATTTTATTTTCGATCTCTAGAACCCACCGTTCTTTGATTTATTTCACCTTTAATGTTGTTTCACGGGATGCCAGCATCACGAGCAAGGACAGCATTTGTTGTCCATCACGAATTGTCCTTGATCACGCGGCCATTTGTCAAGACAAAATGGAGCCAACAATGTTGCTGTGAGTCTGAAGTCACACTGAGCTCAGATTGGGAAATAATGTTAAGTTTCTTTAACAAAGACTATCAGCAAAATAATAAAAATAAATCTTAACGGCTTCTGGTTTCCATGAGTGAAATTATTCCAATTTTTGTCATTCGAATTTAATCTCTGACATCGGCTGTGGTAGGATGTTAAACACTGCCTTGGAGTCACAGCCCGTACCTCTGAATTAACCATCTAGTTACATGATCACTCTGATACTGAGTCCTTATTGCCTAGTCCGTATTCCCTCGTTCCTGCCAGAGAGAGATGGTGGAGAAATCAGTTTAACTACCAACAATAAAAAGGATTTTGCGGAAAAAAGCGAAAGGGAGATTGAGAGACAATTTCATGTAAGATCACAGGTTTCAGAATGCTGAAATGAAGGCATTTTGACAGCATCCTACAACATGAGCCAGTATTCCCAGGATGATAGGTGAAGGGGATGTTGACGTCAATAAAGATGAGGGAAAGTTTTAGATGAACATTTGTTCTGCAACTTTGTAACTGGGTGTAGGGTCAGCAGAGTCTTCGACTCATTGGGCTGAATCTAATAATAGTTTGTCTCAGTGACATTTTTATTGAGTGTGACAAAGGGATTATCTGTACGAGACTGAACTAGTTTCATGGCGCTATCTTATCGAACTCACCACATTAACGACCCACTCAATCTCATAGTGTTCCTCCCATTCAATGCCACCCCAATTCTCCAACCCAATATGTCTGGAGGGACTCACCATCGCACTGATGCCCCGGCTACTTTATGATCACTGACACTGGTGCCATCTTTAAAAGGCCAATGGGCACACTGTTGTACTTCCTCAGTTTGAAGCCACCCTGAACAGTTGACCCCGAGCATGGCAGGTAAGGGGAGCTAACACCACGGTTTTTCATCAGAGGCACAGAGGTCCTAGTGGATGGGCTAGTATGGGGGGTCCATTCTCTTCTCAGAGGAGGCCTCACCACCAGCCCCACCGAGCACGGTCTGAGCTCACCACCCAGCTCAGTGCAGTATCTGCGGTCTCTCTCTCTCTCACACACACACACACTTTGAATATGGAATTTTCCAGATCGTGTTCCAAAGAATTCCCATTGTCAGGTATAGGAACTTTCAGTCATTCAAACCCCTGGTGCAAAAATATGCACTTATTTTATATCCAATCACAGTTAGTAATTCTGGCTATTTCACTCTGTCTCACATTATTGTATTCAGCCAAACACTGCTTCTTTATACTTGTCGCGTTATGAAATACAATTTTGAGCAAAGAACATTTTATCCTCAGCTGTTATCTTGACGGTTATCTGAACTGTACCATTTTCCTTGTTATGAAAGTTTCTCTTGCCCTTTGCCTGTGACTGTTTCTGTCTGTAACAGTTACACTGTCTCCCACTCAGTTGGCTGGACGGCTGGTTTGTGATGCAGAGGGAGGCCAGCAGCGCAGGTTAAATTCTTCCACTATGACAGAGATTACCATGAAGGGGACGCTCTCTTAACAATGGGCAATCGAGCATGGCCAATCCACTCTAAGCTGTACATCTTTGTGCTCTGGGAGGAAACTGGAGCATTGGGAGGGGACCCACACAGATGCGTGGGGAATGTTCAAACTCACCTGAGGTTGGAATTGAAACCAGCCCCTTGGTGATGTGCGGCCACAGTACTAACCACATATCCATCATACTCCTCAGTTAGTTCTGCTAATTACTTGTAGCTGACTGAAGAAATCCAACTGGCTTGTTCTGATAACTGAACTTGACCCATTATTAGACCTTTATTATCGGCCATATCGCCAACCTGGTTACATTTAAAATTTGTTGTGTGCAGTGGAGGAGTGGGACTAGAAATGGAAACAGTGACACCCTCCAACCTCAGTCAGAACCGGACTGAGGAGAAATTCACAAAGTGGGAATTCATTCAAGTGGGAATTCTCTCGCCCAGAAGATTGGGAGGGCTGAATCTTTATATTATATCGAGGCTGACTTTGTCTGATTTTCCATAGACAGGTGAATCAGGAATCATTGTGAAATCAGAGAAAAGTGCAGCTGGGACACAATGAGAAGAACCATGTCCTTATTGACTGGTGGAATAGTGTCAAAGTTCCGAATGGCCCAGTCGTGTCCGTTCCATTCAGCCCTTCGCTCCTGCTGTGCAGGAGCAGATTGAGACCACTCTGATGGTTTGGTGTTGTTTGGCAAATGTAAAGGAAAATCCAGGCTAGGTCAGGCATTGACACCCCTCCCCCAATCCCTCTTTTCAGGCTTCCCCTCTCTGTAACTTCTGCTCCTGATGTCGGTCATGTACAGGCCCAGATTCGCATTGAATGCAGCCCCCATGCCCCACACAAGGTCAACTCAGACAAATCCTCTGCTCTCTCTGAATGCAAGATTTTACATCATGACTTCCAGGAAAATAATCAAGTATTTTCCAAAAACATAAATAAGAACGTAAGAAATAGGAACCTGCGCTGTCATTCAATAAGAGCATGGCTGATCTACTCCACGGCTCAACTCCACTTTCCTGCTAACTCTTTGCATCCCTCAACTCGCTGAAATGTCACAAACCAATCCACCCGTCTGTAAATACAATCAGTGACCCAACCTCCACAACTCTCGGGGTTAGGAAATTCTAGCCATTCACTACCTTCTGAAAGAAGACATTTCTTTACATCTCAGTTTGAAATCGATATTCCTTATTCTGTATCTACATCCCTGACTTCGAGACTCTGCCCTGGTGTGGAACCACATTCTCAACACCGACCTTGTCAAGCCCCCTCTGTATCTTATCCGTTTCAAAAACGACACTCTCATTCATTTAAACTACAATGAATAATCAGCATTTTTGATGTATTCAATAATTCAATCCTTTCATCCCAGGAACCAGTCTAATGAACCAACATTTCTGCATCAACATGCTGACGTTATGTTTCATACAGAAACACGTCACTCCGTTGTACTGTTCCTTTTTTGGATGAACTCTCCATTTAATAACAGCCTGCCTTTTGGTTGTCAGTGTCATCCTCAAATTCGAATGTATATTGCACTCAGCTCCAGCTGTCGGGTGCTGAGTGCAGCTCTTGTAAGCAGCTCTTGCCGTCGGACTGATATTTGTCGAACTCCAGTAGATACATTTTTTTCATAAAGATCAATGAATCCTGACTCTCCGATTTGTAAGTGTTTACCAAGTGCCATCCCATGCTAATGCATTACCCGTCAGACTATGAGCTTCTGTCTTGTGTAAGAACCTTTACTTTGTGATACCTTCTGGAAAATCTCTGGAAAGCCTCATGTCTACCAGTCCCCCTTTATCAAGGCCACTTGTTACATTCTCATGGATTTCCAGAAAAACTTTGCATAATTTTACAGGGAAAATGTAGTTCGCCTTTAACAAGATCATGCTGACTCTGTGTGAAGCTTTTTTCAATGTCCTGCAGTCCCTTCCTTAATAACAGACTCTCACAGATTCCCAGCAATAATGGTGAGGCTAAGTGTTTCATGCTTTCAGTCTCATTCGTTTCTTGAAGACAGGCGCTACATTGGACGGTCTCCAGTTTCACTGGATCACTCATTTAATCCAGAGAGTTATGGAATATTTCACACAGAGCCACCAGCCACTCTGTGACCACTTCTTTTAAACCCAGCTCTGAATTGTTGATGACCTGTTTACCCTTGGACTAATCTGTTTGAGAAATGCCTTATTCCTTTTTTTTCGAGACAGCTCAAGATTTTCCCTGCTGTTACCATTTTGCTTATACCATTGAAATATTTACAGCACCTTCACCTGTGAGGAACGATGTAAAATACATGTAAATTATCTGTCTGTTCCCTGTATCCAGTTCCCCAGTCACACCCTCCAAATATCCTCAATATACTTTCCTGACTTCCTTTTTATCAAAGATCACACACACACACACCTCTTTAACTCTTCTTACATACATGGAAAAGCTCGTGCTTCTTGTTTTTATATTTCTTGCCTATTTTCTTATATCACATCTTTTCTTCCCTTTTCTTCGCTTTCTATATTCATACAGTCATCGCGCATACAAGCACAATCTTTGGTCCAACTTGTCCATGCCGGCCAGGTTCTCCAAAGTAAAATATTCCCATCTTCTTGCATTTGGCCCATATGCCTCTAAACGGTCCCCATTCACATGTTCATCCAAATGTCTTTTAAATGTTGGAGCTGTACTTGCATCTGCCAGTCTTCCTCTGGCAGCTCATTCCATAAACACGTCACCCTCTAAGCAAAAAGATTTTCCTTCTTCCTCCCTTTTAAATCTTTCCTCTTCCACCATATATCTATGGCTCTATGATTTAATTTTCCTATCCTGTGGAAAAGACCTCGGCTTTTCACCCTGCCCAAGCCTCCCCTGATTTTGTAAATTACTATAATTTCACCCCAACCTCCTATACTCCATCTGATACTAACTTCAAGAACAAGCATTTAAAGATAAGCACTGCAAATTTGAAACAATGTTAAAAGTGACAGGTAAATAACGCTCAGCCCAAACTTCATCCTGTTATTTGTTTTCTTCTTTATGTTACAGTACTAAGGTAGCATGAAAATCTTAATAGTGCCAGTAAGCCGGCAAGCACCTGAATTCCTTTGCCTGACGGCAGTGATCTCTACAGTGAAAATGTATCTCTGGCCAGATCTATATAATAACACATGTTCAACATTCTCCCTCCTGGCCTCCGTATGACCTTATGTGGTTGTGTCTTCTTTATCTTGCACTCATTAGAGAGAACCCCTTTCCCCCATTCACATCGTAATTTAAACTCATTTTATATCATCTTCTCTTTTCACCACTGCTAAAAGCCTGTTCATCTGTTGTCACACCCTCTTTTCCCTGTCACCTACCCCCCACCTCTGTGGCAAGGAACTAAAATGCCCAGTTTCCAATCCTTTTCAATTCTGAAGGGTCACACTGGACTTGAAACGCTAACTCTGTTTCTCTGTCTCTGCAGATGCTGTCAGAACTGCTAAGTTTCTCCAGAAGTTTCGCTGGACACGAAAGATGAACTCAGCTTTCACTTCACAAGATGCAGCCAGACCTCCTTAGTTTCTTCAGCAATTTCTGTTTTTGAACATTTTCCAAAGACGTGTGTTGAATCTGCTCAAACGCCCTATCCAGCAGAGAGCGCTGAACATTGGGAAGTGAACAAAAACGCAAAGTGCACAAGTTCATTGGCTCTGAAATGACATAAGGCTGGCATCACTGACACGACCGAGGTCTTATTCATGGTCAGGGAGAAAAATATTGGAACAAACATTCACTTCAAACATAGAAGATGTTATGATGGGAAAGGAAATGATTCAGATTAATATGTTAAAGGATCTGAGTAATGTAACATATTGGAAGCATGACATCAGGGAGAGACCCTCAGCAGAATGAGATTATGAAACTGGATGTGTTTGCACATCAGAAACCAGGTTAGTTTACTGAGTACAGGGCTGATGGGTGAATGGGTATGGGTGTGAACTGGGGGAAAGTCAGTAGAATTGATTTGCAAATATTGCAGCTCACACAGGGTTTTCATGTGATTACAGCAGCAGCCGCAGCAGAATTGCATTCAAACACAATCCATAACTATCCCCCCAGGATAATCCATCACTCGACCATTATAATCAAGCCGAGTGATGGTTCAGTGCCGAGTTTGGGTGAACATGCCAGAGTCAGAACCATGTGTATCTAAACCTGATGACAACCCATTAAAGCTACCACACTTGACTGGTTCCATTCCAAACAGCAGATCTACCATCTGATGGAGAGGGGGAAATGATCCCAAGACTAACAGATAAAATCCGAAACTCTGCAGTCAAGGTACATCCAGTCATCAATGTCGATGGACTAATAAATAACTTACAGGAGGAGAGGGCAACACAAATATCCCCAGCCCTGTACATCAGTGTGAAAGACAAGGATGTAGTATCTGCACCATCCTCAGCCAGAAGTGTTGAGTCGATAATCCACCTCACCTTCGTTATCACAGATTCTAGTCTTCAACCAATTCGATTTGCTGTACGTGACATGAAAAAAAAGCTGAACACAGTAGATATGACAAAGGCAATGGACCCTGACACCATTCCTGTAATAGGACTGAAGATTGTGCTGCACAACAAGCGATGTCGCTGGGGAAGCTGTTTCATTCCAGCTCCAGCTCTGACATCTGCCTGGCCACGTGGAACGTTCCTCAACTATATCCAGTCGCATAACAAGGGAATGACTGCAGTCAGTCCCGTCGGGATAGTCGCATTGGTGGGAATTCTTTTTGACAGAGCTGACAAGCAGCACAGGAATAACGTACTCAGTGTGGTTTCTGATAGGTCCCCATGTGGAGATGGCGTTGTTGTGCAAATATCACTGGATTACTGATCCAGACCAAGATAATGCTTTGGCAGCTGGTGGAAGTTGAAAACAATAAACAAAATATCGAGACATAAAATCTGGTCCAGTAATATTGACCTTGAATCTAATGTCCATTGTAAACATCTGTCCCTTCCCCAATGTACTTTCAGGAAGTGAATCTCCCGTGCTTCCCGTCTGGCCTACAAGTGTCTCCTGACAAACAGACATGTGATAAACTCTACAATGGTCTCTGGAACTGCCAAGCAAGACACTCAATTGTATCAAATTGCTCTGAGTTCTTAAAGGATAAAACCAGACAGAATACCGGCAACGAGCTTTGGGAAAGGGAACAGGAAACACTGTCCTTTCAACCAGACAGATGCTGCCTTCCTAATGTTTAAGAGCTTGTGAAAACAATGACAGAGCTTTCCCACAGGCTGCACAGAAACATCAGGAAGGGAGCAGGGCATTAGACACGTCTAGCTTCCCTGTTCTAGCACATGGAGACAAGTTTACTTTTATAACCCTGGTTAATACATTCCTCAGAAACTCATCACTTCCTGTCTTATGCTGCTCATTGATTGACCATCCAACCCATACAATCACAGAAGCACTGACTCTGAACTGTTAGAAATACAGCACGATCTACATTAGTCCCACTTTCCGATACGAGGCCCATAGCCATGTATGTTATGGCACTTCAAGGGCACGACCATGTATTTATTAACGGTTGTGAGGTTACCTGTGCCAACTGCTCAGGAAGTGCATTCCTGACCCCAACAGCCTCTGGATGAAAACCAATCCTCAAATCCTCACTAAACTTCAAACCCTTCACTCTAAAATGGTCCTCCCTTCTTCTTCGCCCTTTGACTGGAAGGAAAAGCTGCTGTCTATCCATCCTGTCCATGCCCCTGGAAAGCACGTACCTCTCAGCTTCAAAGTAAACAACCCGACATGATCTACTCCATACAAGGGTACATCCTGGTGAATCTCCACTGCAATCACATAATTTCTGTAATGTGGCTCCCAGAACTGTACATAGTATTCCATTTGGCCCAATCAAAGTTACACATAGCTCGCATAATCTGTGCCTCCATGAATAGAGTCTATGTTTATGGTCGCTATGATTTGTCAACTTGGGCATTAACCTGTTTAATCGCATACAGGGAAATTAGATTAGATTACTTACAGTGTGGAAACAGGCCCTTTGACCCAACAAGTCCACACCGACCCGCCGAAGCGCAACTCACCCATTCCCCTACATTCACCCCTTTACCTAACACTAATTTATGATTATTAGCAATTTAGCATGGTCAAATCAACTGACCTGCACATCTTTGGACTGTGGGAGCAAACCCACGCAGACACGGGAGAAAGTGCAAACTCCACACAGTCAGTCACCTGAGTCAGGAATTGAACCCGGGTCTCTGATGCTGTGAGGTAGCAGTGCTAACCGCTGTGCTACCGTGCCGCCCAATATGTGCAGCAGCATCCTCTGAGCTTCCTAGTGTGCTGCTATTCTTTGAGTCCTCCCCTGTCTGGTTGCTTCTTCCAAAGTACATCACCTCATATTTATCAGGGTTACATTCCATCGGACATTGATCCACCCATTTCATTATTCCACCTGTATCTTCCTGTAATATAAGGCCTTCCTCCTCACTGCCAACCAACCAGCCAAACTTTGTGTCAAACGCAAACTGATTTATCACACTCACCCCAATCCCTTCCATATTCATAGCTGCATCATTTATCAATACTACAAATACTAAGGTTAAAATCATAAAATACCAGTTTATAATCCAACAGTTTTTTTCGGACGCACTAGCTTTCTCAGCGCTGCTTCATCATCACGTGATCATGCTCTTCGAAAGATTATGCCTTCAAATAAACTGTTGGAATATCATCTAGTGTTTGTAACTTTTTTAACTTTGCCCAAGCCAGTCCAACACTGGCATCTCTGAATCACAAATAATTTGGGACACAGCACTGATCCCGATGTTACACGATTGGATACTGGTCTCCAGTCAAACAAACAGACTTCTACCAGCAGACCTTCTGTCTCCTGCCACTAAGTTGATTTGGATGCAACTTGGCAAGTCACTAATGAGTCCTACCTGTTCCTTGGTTATTCTGTTCCACGTGACGTACCTGTAGAATATCTGCGGATTCTCCTTAATCTTGCCCTGCCAGCAGGTTTCCATGTCGCTGTGTTTGTCAGTCCTCTTCAAATGAAGAATTGCCTTCTTATTGCAGTCTGAAATGGTCTATCATTTACCTGCCATTATTTGCCTTAAATGTAGAGTAGACAGCCAGAGAAAAATCCTGTTTATTTCCATCTTCTCATATGTTTAGTAACTTTTCTAAATTTCACTATGATCACCTCTCATTCTTTGAAACTCTAAAGAACACAGGCCGAGTTTCCATATCAGACAATCTCACCATCTGAGGGATTAATCTGGAGACTGTCCATCGCACATCCTCCATGGTCAGTATATTCTTTCTCAGATTGAGATACCAACACTGGACTCAATACTCTATGTACAGTTTCATTAGCAAGCTGTGAAACCGCTTCAACATGACCTTCCGACTATGTTCTGATTCACATAAATGAAGGCGAATATGACTTTAACTTTCCACTTCTATATATTTCTCCAATTACCATTTACATTACTTTATTTATGAATTCACTGCATGAGTTCTGATAAAGAAGCCTTCTGAAAATCGAGCTAGCCATTTCTATGTTGCAATAAACAAGTTCTAATCGTTCTGAAGTTTGTCACATATGAACATTATGTCAGACTCTGTCAGTGCATTCTGATTCTCTCCAATGTTGCTGTTAATTTAGGAATATCCAACATCTGACCCTATATAATAAGTTCCATCAGTTTCCCTACAGATGTCAAGTTAATCGGTCTGCAGTTCTCCACATTATCTCTTCTTCCCTTTGCAGATGTTTGAATCCCTCCCATCCATCTACAATGCTCGGAACACATTTACTAACTTCCAGCCTCTGCAGAATGTACAGGAAAAAAAAAACAGTCATCGACAGCACCATTAATGCGTCTATTGCTGATTTATTTCTAATATTTTGATCCGAAGTACAACTGGCTCATCAGACTTAGCAATGCTCAATCCAGCTACAATACTACTATGCTAGCCTTCAACTACTACCTTGTTACTGATATGAATTGAGTTTATGTCTTTAGTTCCACAAGTTCCATGTGATCACTTCGTATTTCTCAGCGATTTTCCCCCATGATGACAGATGCAAAGTAACTGGCTGCTTTCTTCGTCATTTCCCTGTTCTCCACAATAACCTCTTCTCTCCTGATTACAAAATTCCACATTTGATCTTGCTTTTATTTTGTTTTCTTTGCAATACAGATTGTAGATTTATGTAGGCTTTGTGTTCTTCTTTCACAGAATCGTTAAAAGCCCACAGCATGGAAAAGGCCCTTGGGCCCAACAAGTCCATCCTGCCCTTCCGAGGAGTAACCACCCAGACCCATTCCCATCCGATTCTACATTTTGCGACTGATGCAGCAAATCTACACATCGCTGAACACTTTGGGCAAATAAGCATGGCCAATTCACCTAACGTGTAAATCTTTGGACTGTGGGAGGAAACCGGAGCACCCGGAGGAAACCCACGCAGACACGGGGAGAATATGCAAACTCCACACAAACAAATTTCTGAGAATTTTCCGGTTTCCACCATGTCTAAAATTCTTCTGAAATCACTTCCTACAATTAATATAATCTTTAATTTATCATGTTAGCATTCATTAAGTCACTTGCCCTTTCCTTGGTGATTCTATCTTAAAGAAATAGACATTTTATTTCACACATTGCAGTATTTCTGCAGAGCTTCTGTTCTTGACCAGGTGTATCCAAGAACAGAGCAAAGACGAGAGAAGATATTGCAGGGGTCTGGGCTGATCTTTTTGCATCATCGCTGGCCACGGTGGAGGTCCTGGAAGACTAGAGGGTAGAGAACGCTGTGCCCTTGTTCAACGAGGGCTGCGAAGAAGAACCTGTGAACTGCAGACCAGTTAGCTTAACAACTGTAACAACTTGTGAAGGTTCTGAGAGATAACATCTACATGCATTTGAAAAGACACGGATTCATAAGGAGCAGTCAGCACTGCTTTGTGCATAGGATATCATGGCTCACAATTCTTTAGCGTTCTTTTGAGGAAGTGACCTGGAATGTTGATGAGGTTAGGGCGGTAGACGTAGTCTATCTAGATTTCAGGAAGGCCTTTGATAAGGTTCCACATGATAGGCTGCTCTGAATGGTTCGGTAGCATGGAATCCAGGGGGATGTAGCAAATTGGATACTCAGTTGGCTTGATGGTAGAAAGCAGAGGCTAATACTGGAAGGATGCTTGTTGGACTTGAGGCCTGTGACAACTGGAGTGTCTCAGGGGTCGGTACTGGGCCTATTACTGTTTGTTATCTATATCAATGATTTGGAAGAGAATGTGCAAAGCATGATTAGTAGTTAGGCTGATGACAATAAAATAGGCAGGACTGTGAACAGTGAGGTTATCAGAAATTGCAGCTGGATCTTTATCAGCTGGGGAAGTGGGCCGAGAAATGGCAAATAGAGATTAACATATGGGATGTTGCTTTTTGAAAAGTCAAATCCAGGTTGGAATTTCGTGGTGAATGTTAGACCCTCAAGAATTGTAGTGGAACAGGGGGACCTTGGTGCTCAGATCCGTGGTTCTCTGAAAATAGTTGAATGTAGACAGGGCAGTGAAAAAGGCTTTTGGCACACTGGCCTTCATCAGTCAGGGCATTGAGTATAGACGTTCGAGAGTTATATTGCAGTTGGACAGGACGCTGGTAAGACATGCACTTGGAGTATTGTGTTCGGTTTTGTTCACTTGCCATAGGAAGGATGTGATTAAATTGGAAAGAGGACAGAAGAAATTTACAAGGATGTTGCCAGTACTCAATGGTCTGAGTTGTAGGGAGAATTTGGACAGGCATTTTCCTTTAAGTGGAAGAAACTGAGGGGAAATCGGATAGAAATGTATAAGATCATGAGATGCGTCAATAAGGTGAATGCACTCATTCTTTTTCCCAGTTTTGAGAATCAAAGACTAGAGGACATCAGGTTAGAGGTGAAAGAATAAAAATGATCCTGAGGGCCAAGTTATTTACGCAGAGGTTAGTAGACATATGGAATTAGCAGACAGCAGTTTGATTGAGGCACGTACATTAACAACATTCAAAAGGCTTTTAGACAAAAACGCAGATAGGAAAGATTTAGAAGAATAAGGGACAAGGGCAGGGAAATGGAATTAGCATGGATGGACATTTTGGTCGGCACGGACCACTTTGGTCCAAAAGGCCTGTATCCAAGCTGCAGGACCCCATGATTCTAATATTCTAACAACCATTTCGTGTCTGCCACTCCGTGTTCAAACATTCGAGATTGTATGCAGGCGCCGTGTAAAATGCAGTATATTAACCTCTGTAGTCCTCAGAGCAAGGTTATTAATGAGTCCTTCTGACCACACAACACCAAATCCAGAATAACCTGCTCTCTTGTTAGAGTCACAACCTACTCTTCAACCAACCTGTTATACGCTTATGGAATTTACTTTTCACAACATTGGCAGTCACTTAGTTAACACAGTTTAGATGCAATTTGAGATCATGCAATAATACAATATTTGCATCTCTAATTTACAGAGCATATAATGCACAGAATTTGCCCGAGAGCAAATAATACACTAATACACTAATGCTTGCTTCTCCTTTCTATTTGTAAGATCTACCCAAACTGATTCTGTGGAAGCTGAGGGACAGGGTCTGTGGAGCTATTAGTGATAGACGTGAACAAGCCATTCTGGGAGGATCACCTCGACGCTGACAATATCTGAAGAAATGACCAGCATCACAGGGCAAGCATCAATATCCTCCCCACTCTGCCAGGTTAACTTTCACCGTACTCTCTCTGCGCCCTCACACTCACTACCTGTTATAGCACCTACCCCCTAACAAGGCTCATATTTTATCTCCAAATAAAGCTCAGGCAATACCACTCTCCCTATTGAATTCAGCACCTACCATAACCATCCACCCCCCACCCCCCCCCCCCCCCCAACGACCCCGCGCACTCTCTCCCTCCACTATACTCTCAACACTAATTACACTGTTCAAAGTTTGGGAGAAGATTTGTAGCTCGGGTGCTCGTTATGGTGGTTCTGTTCGCTGAGCTGGGACTTTGTCTTGCAAACGTTTCGTCCCCTGTCGAGGTGACATCCTCAGTGTCACCTAGACACTGAGCCTCCTGTGAAGCGCTTCTGTGCTGTTTCCTCCGGCATTTAAGCAACATGAATTCGACTGGGACAACACTACCATTATAGGGCAAGCGAAACAGAGAACAGCCAGGGAATTCCTAGAGGCATGGCACTCATCCACAGACTCTATCAACAAACACATCGACCTGGACCCAATATACCGGCCACTACAGCGGACAGCTGGAACTGACAACCGGAAGCGGCAGAGAGAGGCCACTATAAATGCCGGAGGAAACAGCACAGAAGCGCTTCACAGGAGGCTCCCAAGCACTGAGGATGTCACTTAGACAGGGGACGAAACGTTTGCAAGACAAATTCCCAGCTCGGCGAACAGAACCACAAGAACTAATAACGCTGTATGGATACAACACTGTGGGCTGACTCCCTCCGAACACCTCACTATTCCCCCGCCCCCTCCACCTACACCAGCATTAACAGCATGGACACACACTCCCACCACCACTCCCTCCCCTCCTTTCTCCCATTCCCGCAGAAACGGACTGTAATAGGAGAGAAAGGGCCAAGCCAGATGGTGGACAACTGATATCTGATCCGCCTCCACCCTCCCCCCCAACCATGTGGGGAGGACCCTGGTATGAGCCAGAGAGGACCGGGACGTGTCGTATGGAGATTCCTCGACATCCATGTCCCTCCAACTGAGTAAAAAAACAATGTTCAGTGAAGGGCAATTCGCACTTTAACCATTCTGTCTGTTCTCACAATTTTCTCCCTCCCAAAACAACAAATATCTCATTGCAGAGCGATACAGGCACAAAAATATTCAGAGACATATGTACATACGCTAATATACTGTCACTCACCGTACATACACGGAGATAGAACCGCACACGTGTAGTGGCATACGGAGACATAGACAGTCGCACACAAATAGACACAAGCACAAGTAAAACGCACAGGCTAATACACAGATAAACCGATTTCAGCACATAAATACACAAACACACAGACACATGAACAAACACACACAAGTGCACACACGGACGCACAGAGACACAGACACTAGAACATAGAACATAGAACATAGAACATAGACCAATACAGCACAGAATAGGCCCTTCGGCCCACGATGTTGTGCCGAACTTCTAACCTCGATTAAGCACCCATCCATGTACCTATCCAAATGCTGCTTAAAGGTCGCCAATGATTCTGAATCTACCACTCCCACGGGCAGCGCATTCCATGCCCCCACTACTCTCTGGGTAAAGAACCCACCCCTGACATCTCCCCTATACCTTCCACCCTTCACCTTAAATTTATGTCCCCTTGTAACACTCTGTTGTACCCGGGGAAAAAGTTTCTGACTGTCTACTCTATCTATTCCTCTGATCATCTTATAAACCTCTATCAAGTCACCCCTCATCCTTCGCCGTTCCAACGAGAAAAGGCCGAGAACTCTCAACCTATCCTCGTACGAACTACTCTCCATTCCAGGCAACATCCTGGTAAATGTTCTCTGCACCCTCTCCAAAGCTTCCACATCTTTCCTAAAGTGAGGCGACCAGAACTGCACACAGTACTCCAACTGTGGCCTAACCAAAGTCCTGTACAGCTGCAACTTCACTTCACGACTCTTGAATTCAATCCCTCTGCTAATGAACGATAATACTCCATCGGCCTTCTTACAAACTCTATCCACCTGAGTGGCAACCTTCAAAGATCTATGTACATAGACCCCAAGATCCCTCTGTTCCTCCACCTGACTAAGAACCCTACCATTAACCCTGTATTCTGCATTCTTATTTGTCCTTCCAAAATGGACAACCTCACACTTGGCAGGGTTGAACTCCATCTGCCACTCCTCAGCCCAGCTCTGCATCATATCTAAGTCCCTCTGCAGCCGACAACAGCCCTCCTCACTGTCCACAACTCCACCTATCTTCGTATCATCTGCAAATTTACTGACCCACCCTTCGACTCCCTCATCTAAGTCATTAATAAAAATTACAAACAGCAGAGGACCTAGAACTGAACCTTGCGGAACTCCACTTGTAACTGGGCTCCAGGCTGAATATTTACCATCTACCACCACTCTCTGCCTTCGAGCGGTCAGCCAGTTCTCTATCCAACTGGCCAAATTTCCCTCGATCCCATGCCTCCTGACTTTCCGCATAAGCCTACCATGGGGAACCTTATCAAATGCCTTACTAAAATCCATGTACACTACATCCACTGCTCTACCCTCATCCACATGCTTGGTCACCTCCTCGAAGAATTCAATAAGACTTGTAAGGCAAGACCTACCCTTCACAAATCCGTGCTGGCTGTCCCTAATCAAGCAGTGTCTTTCCAGATACTCGTAAATCCTATCCCTCAGTACCCTTTCCATTACTTTGCCTCCCACAGAAGTAAGACTAACTAGCGTTTTAGCACACTAGTGCTTATAGGACAGAGATAGATAGGTTTTTGATGAATAAGCATGTCAAGAGTTACGGAGAGTAGTCAGGAGAATAATGTTGAGAAATCTCTCATCTCTCTTGCATTCTGAGTCGATGGGCCGAATGTCTTAATTCTGCAGTTTTAATGCTCGTGTGGTGTCATGCTATCAGTTATTCTCTTCCTGTGACAGGAGCAGTTAATGAGTTTAATACATATTTGATTGAAAAGGATCAGTGATCCTATTGGACAGGTTTAGAGGGCTGAATGGTTTATATCTATGCCTAATTATTATGTCCTTGTATTTCAAAAACGGTGGTGATTTCACGTTAGGTTAATACGGTTTAAAATAACAGATTCCACACTGAAATAAGGTCGCCCCTTTCATTTTAGTGGTGTACTATCTGTTGGGTCCTCATCCTCAGGGAGCAGTGAAGACTCGGTTTTTGAAGATATTCAAGGTTGAGCTCGACTGATCTTTGCTGGACAGGAGAGTCAATCTTTATTGAGAACAGACAGGAGACGGATGATCAAACACAATTGGATCAGTCATGAATATTCTGACTGGTGGCGCCGAATGGACAACTGCTGCCCCTACCCCATGTGTTGTTCCCTCAATCCACCCTGGATGCTTTTACAGAGATACACTGCTGCCCCTACCCCATGTGTTGTTCCCTCAATCCACGCTCGATGCTGTTACAGAGATATACTGCTGTCCCTACCCCTTGTGTTGTTCCGTCAATCAACCCCTCGAGGCTGTTACAGAGATATACTGCTGTCCCTACCCCTTGTGTTGTTCCCTTAATCCACCCTCGAGGCTGTTACAGAGACATGCTGCTCTCCCTACGTCATGTGTTGTTCTCGTGATCCACGCTCGATGCTGTTGCAGAGACGTACTGCTGCCCCTACCCCATGCGTCGTTCCCTCAAACCACCCTTCGATGCGGTTACAGAAATATACTGCTGGCCCTACCCAATGTGTTGTTCCCTCAATCCACCCTCGATGCTGTTACAGGGAAATACTGCTGCCACTACCCTATGTATTGTGCCCTCCATCCAACCCTCGAAGCTGTGACAAATATAGGGGGCCACCTCATTTAGCCAGTCATTATCGTTACCATGAGATTGGAGGAGTACATTCTGCCTATTTAACAAGTTACAGAGGAAAATAGAACAAATCATTTTAGCTCATTGAGTACATTTTACTGCACAGGACGCCATGTAAACATCTGAGCTGTTACACAGGAAGCTGTTGCTAACAGGAAATAGAGAGGAGCGATAAATGCTTATTTTCACTTTACAAAGCTGTAACTTGTGGAGTGCCTCAGAGATCACTATAGGATCATCAACAATCAGTACCTGGACCAAAGATCTGGAAGAAGGGTCTGAATATATCAAAGCCCAATTAGCTTAAACACCAAGCTGGTCATCCAGTATGTCATCAAATGGAGGTCGTGTGTGATCAATGTGATAGGCAAAGGGAGATTAGTGAGCAAACCTTCAGAAGATATAGCATAATGTGAGTTGTCTATTTTGGATGGAAGGATAAAATAATGGTAAACAATTTAAGTGGAGAGAGATTGCAGAACTCTGAGATACAGACGGTATGCATGATCCTGCTACACGAATCAGATGTAGTTAGTCTGCACTTGCTGTAAGTGATTTGGAAGCTAAGTGGAATGATTGTGTTTCTGGCAAAGGGCACCAGGTTTAATCAGAAATGTTTCACTGCATCTGTACCGGTAAAAGTGAGGAGTGCAGATGCTGGAGATCAGAGTCGAACAGTGTGAGGCTGAAAAAGCACAACCAATCAGGCAGCGTCCGAGGAGCAGGAAAATTGGCGTCACGGGTATAGGTCTTTCATCAGGAATATGCCCGAAACATCGAGTCTCCTGTTCGTTGGGAGTGCCTGACCTGTTGCGGTTTTCCAGCATCACATTTTTCGCGTGTACATCTGTACATGGCGTTGCTAAGACCACATCTGGCACATTATGTGCAGTTTTGATCCCTTAACCTAAAAAAAGTTCTTGAAGCTTATGAACAATGTTTTGGTCACACTTTTCTGGAATAAAAGCCTTTTGTTTTGAAACATTATCAATTTTGGTCTTAGATGAGAAATCCTCTAGAAGCATACACAATTTTGAGAAAATTCTTCTCAGGGAGACAAAAACTATGGAATAAATTCTAAGAATAAAATGCATTGATTTTAGCACAGATATTATGAAAACATCAGCCAATTTTTAAAAATTAAGCATATGCATACCAACAAATCATCACATTATAAAGCAGGAATTTTCTCTTTTGCTAATGAAAGGCACTGCGTATAACAACAGCAATGATGCATTTGCATATCGTCCATTATGATCCATTCCAGAGAATGTTCACGACGAGCGCACACAGCCCAGTTTGGTGTTCAGTTGACATGATTGCATGTTTCAACAAAGAGAGGGAGAACAATGTTCCCTGCCTGAGAAGCAGCAACCGATTGATCCCTCTATCTTCTTTTGTTCCAACTGGCAACAGTAAATCTCTGACTCACCTCTACCTGATGAGTTGTGGAGTATTCCTGATGAGAGGTTCATTGGAATCTCTTTACCGTCTGAAGCAAAGGGAATTCAGCTAAATCCAACTATTCTGGGGAGAAATCACATCACAGGTAGCTTGTCTGAGCAGAATGGGTGGCACGGCTGCTCAGTGGTTAGCACCACTACCTCCCAGCACCAAGGTCCTAGGTTTGATTCCAGCCTCGGGCGACTGTATGTGTGGAGTTTGTGTATTATACTCGTGTCTGTGTGGATTTCCTCCATGTGCTCCGGTTTATTCCCACTGGTCCAAAAATGTGCAGGTCATGTGAATTAGCCATGCTAAATTGCCCATAGTGTTCGGTGCATTAGCCAAAGGGAAATGAGACTGGATGAGTTAATCTTGGGAGGGTCGGTGTGGACTTGCGGAGCTGAAGGGCCTGTTTCCACACTGTAGGGAATCTAAACTAATGACTTCAGAGGACCGAATAACATTTGGGACAGTCTATCATCTATCCATTTGTTATGAGTTCAACTATTATGAAACTCTGGAAAGCTTTCATTTTTCTGTTTGTCTTAAGATCAGTGTGTGTGTGTGTTTCACATTATTCTAGAAGATGAGCCAGGCTGACATTTATATCATTAGCCATATTACTAAACTTTAAAATTCGTTGTAAAAAGTGGAGCAGTATGTCAGCAAAATGAAACACTGACCCTGCATATTGATTGGACCATGAATGACTATTTCTAAAAGGTCTGTTCAAGTGGGAGTTCCCTTCCCCAGAAGTTTGTGGTGCCTGGATGTTTACATTTATTCAAAGTTGTGTCTGTAAATACTTGATAGACAAGTGAATGGAGGAAAATGGTGCACGTGCAGAAGAAGTCCTGCTGAGACCACAATCAGATCATCTACGATCTTCGTGTGTGGCAGAGCAAAGACAAAGTGACTAATGGCCCACTCGTACTCCTCAGTCCGATGTTACTATATTCCATTCAGCCCCTCACAGCTCCTGCACAGGAGTAGACAGAGGCCAATTGCTCGAAATACCTGGTCCACAGTAATACAGGATCTCCTTCTGTCCCTCACAATTGTTACACAAAATTTGGCGTGGGTTGAAAAATGTTAATTCAAAACCCAGGCTTGGCTCAAAAGACGCCTCTGGTCTATTAATAGAGTGTCTCCTCTCTGCAACTTGTGCTTCATTTGTTGGTCATGTTGCACATCCAGATTCACTGTGAATACAGTCCCCATACCTCACCCTGAAATGACTCATAAAATGCTTTGCTCTCTGTAACTGTAACATCCAATAACGGAATGTTCAGGAAAATTACAACCATTAACTTCCTAATTACAGAATATGAGCGCATAAGGAACAGGATCGGATGGTATTTCGGATGGTCAGGCCTGCCGTGCCATTGTATAAGATTATGGATGATCCAATGTTGTTATCAACTCTGCTTTATTTCCCAATTTTTCACATCCCTCAATTCCATGGCAGGTCAAAAACCAACCTACCTCATCTGTAAATACTTTCAGTGATATAGCTCCCCGAAATCTCTTTACCAGATAATTTATGACATTCACTATCCTCTGTGAGAAGGTTACATGCCCCAAACATATACAATAACCTATTTGTATGTTCAACAGAGTGAACACAGCAGCTCATGTAAGTGTGACAGACCCTGATATCAAGGCAGGAGTTGACTCAGGATGGGATCAAGAAACGTTGACTAAATTAAATTTAATAGGAATCAGCCACAATCTCTCCACTGGGGGTCAGCCATCGCACAGAGGAAGATGCTCATGGTTGTGGACATCAATCCTTTCAGTCCCGGATCATCCCTACAGGAGATCCTCAGGGTAGCTTCCTCGACACAATCATCTTCAGCTGCGTCATAAATGTCCTTCCCCATCATTACATCAGAAATGGGGATGATCACTGAAGATCACACAATGTTCAGAATATTTTCCCCCCTCATCTCCTGAAGCAGTCTGTGTTCATGTGCAGCAAGGCCCGGACAGCATTCCAGTTTGTGCTGTTAAAGTGTTGGTAAATTTTATGTAATAGCAGGGCCAGACATTGCACATTTCCATAGTTAAAAGAGGAGTTTATTCAGCATCTCAAGCTGGTTACACATGAATATGAGCTAGCATTCAGCCCATCAAATCTACTGAACAGGAAGAGAGGTAATACATTCAATACTCCTACCTGTTACATAGGAAGAGGAGGGGTCTGGTCAACATATCGAACTGTTAAACAGGAACAGGTGGAGCCCAAAACAGTCTCTCGAAAATGTTCCACGGGACCAGGAAGAGGCTATTCAGCCTCGCAAAGGCTTATACAGGAACAGGAGGATGTCACTGATGCTCCAACATGACAATTCACAGGAGTAGATCTTGATGTTTATCGTGGCTCCATTGTCTGTGGAACAATTGCTACTTTAACGTGCTTTGCTGGCAGTGAGGAGGGAAGCGAGATGTTTTCTGTCAAGTCTCAAGGAGACATCTTCCATCTCTGAAAAGGCAGACCCATGTTCTCCGTGGGGATCAGAAGCTGGTGGGAATAGTTAACTGTTTTAGATTGAAGGTATTGTGGCTGATGTTGGGATTATGAATAACATGACAATCCGTGCAGGATCACTAAACAAATGCACTGCATTAATATGTGGAGTTTTTATTCAAAGTCTGGATTTTCTGCTCTCTTATTGATATGAGGAGTGGGGAGTGGGTGGTGGTTGGGGGGAATGTTTTCAGAGGGAACTAAAAGTATCTAGAATTTAATAAAGTTAGTAAAAAAAAAGAGGCAGTGGGATCTGTCACCGTATTAATGTCTGTTTAGAACATCATGTGTGATTGTGCATCCCCCTGAACTTCCAACGCAATCCCATCTTATTCTCTCACAGTGCGACAGATTAATCTTCACTCACTCCTCATGGTACCATCATCCCAGGGATTAGTTTGGTGGAACTCCTTTGAACTCTATCTGTGGTAAGGAGATCATTCCTTATAAAGGAGACAAAATCTGTGGACAATGCCCCAAATACTGCCTCAACAAATCTCTCAGGGATGATCACATTAATTACTTTCCCTCACTTCGCCGTCTCCATTTCTTTCTCATGGTGTAAAAAGCACCATTCTCTACATATTGCCACTGATGCGAAATTTGCATCTTCCTTACATCTGTATGTCAGTGTCAATAAAACCAGCACCAGAGGTGCCGATCGAGATGGACATCACTCTCGGGGACAGACTCAATGAGATGGAATACACCTAAAATAAGGAATAGTCGCCTACCTGATGGAAATGAGCAGTAGCAATATGGGAAACAGGAAGTAGGAGGGAGTTATCTTTCATTTTCTTCTTTTTCACGAGGCATGTGAAGCCCTGGTCAGACCAGCATTTTATCCCTATCTTGAACTGTAAAAAGTAAACCACATTGCTGTGGGTTTGCATTTACACGGAGACCTGACCAAGGAAGGATAACCCATTGCCTTCTCGAAAGGACATGACACAAGCAGATGGGCTTCTGTTTATTACAGATAATGATGGTTTCTTTTAAATTCCATCAACTTGCTTCATGAGACATCAACAGAGCATTATTCTGTGCCTCTACATGAAGAGTCAATGACTTGAGCACCACGCACTATCTTCCTGTCTGACAGATTCTGTGGAGAGAACAAGTTAAACATCTCAAGTACAATTCTTTTCGCATGGACATGTGGTTAGAAGGGACTTGAAACAGATGAATCCAAATTTCATAGTGGCACAAATAAAGAAGTTTATTCAGAAGTTGTACTGAGGCTGACGATTAGACCGGGACATCATAACGGTGGTACTGGGCAGGATTGGTGAGTGGGGAGGATATGGAAATGTAGATCTGTGCAGGACTGGAAGGATTATGGAGTTTGAGAACAGTCTGATTCCTTCTCGCATATCAGTGAGCAATTTATAAATAGCAATTTGCTTTGTAGAATTCATCAGGAAAGGAATTTTTGATTGGAAGTGAAGACACTGATTTCCCCTTTTCCAAAATTTACCTAACATGAGCAGAAACACAGTTCAGCCCGGTTTTATAGACAAAGAGAATTACTTACTAGGAACACCAACTATACCATTACCTCTGATTCTATCTTCTCCCTCTCAAATTGCAGAATAAATTCAATCATATTGTGATTACTGCTTCCTTCGTGTTCCTTCACTTTAAGTTCTCTTAAATAGTCTGCCTCATTGCACAACACTAAACCCAGTATTGCCTATTCCTGAATGGGCTCCACTACAAGCTGCTCCAAAAAGCCCTATCGAAGATACTCCACAAATTATTTTTCTTGCAAACCACTACAACCCTGATTTTCCCAGTCCCCACCAGCCCCCCTCCCCAGTGTATTAAAATCTCCCATGACTACTGTACTTTTCCTTTTATATGCATCCTTTCTATCTCCTGGTGTATATTGTGACGCAGCTCCTGACTACTTTTTGGAATCCTGAACATTACGCCATCTATGTGTCTTTATTCAACCTTTTGGGATTTTCTATTCGACCTATACTGATTTTGTGCCATCTGACCCAACTTTATGTCATTCAGTCAGAACGTTATACAGTCAGAGAGATGTACAGCATGGAAACAGATTCTTCAGTCCAACTCGTCCATGCCGACCAGGTTACCAACCTAATCTCGTCCCATTTGCCAGCACTTGGCCTATATCTTTCGTACCCCTCCAATTTACATACCCATCCAGATGCCTTTTAAATATTGGAATGGGACCAGTGTCCATCACTTCCTCCCACAGTTGTTTCCATACACACACCAGCCTGTGCATGAAAAAACTCATCCACAGATTCAATTAATAAGCACATCGACCTGGACCCAATATACCGGCCATTGCAATGGACAGCTGGAACTGACAACTGGAAGCGGCAGATACAAACCACTATAAATGCCGGAGGAAAGATCACAGAAGCGCTTCACAGGAGGATGAGGATGTCACCTAGACAGGGGACGAAACGTCCGCAACACAAATTCCCAGCTCGGCGAACATAACCACAATAATGAACACACGAGCTATAAATCTTCTCACAGACTTTGAATATTCTCTGTGACCAGGATTGAGAGTCCTGAAGGTTGTGCTGCCGACCTGGTGCTTGCGTTTGGGATATGTCATCTGGGGTGCAGAAGAACTTGTAGTTGGAGGGAAATGAGTCAGTGGCTAAGGTTCGTGTAGGTACCAATGGCTGGACAAGCAAATTACAATGAGAAGAGGACGGTAAAATCAGAACTGAACTGTTATATCGGAATGCAAGGAAGAAATAATGTAAATAAGCTTGTGACTCATACACAAATTAGCATATATGACGTGGAGAGCATCACAGTGACATCACTGAAAGAGGATCAGGAGTGGGAGCTGAATTTTCAAGGGTATTCATCCTGTCGAAATTATAGGCATGTGGGCAGAGAGACAGATTTGTCTCATTCGTAAGAAATGGAATTGAATCAATTAGAAAAAATGAAATAATCTCAGGTGGTGTAGAATCTGTGTCGGTCGAACTAGGGAATCAAAAAGCTGAAAAAATGCTGTTGCAGTTATATACAGGCCGCCAAAAAGTAGTCAGGAGCTGGGGTGCAAGATACACAGGAGATAGAAAGACCTGTAGGAAAGGCAACGTTACAGTGATCATGGGGGATTTCATTATGCAGGTGGACTGGGAATTCAGTTTGATATTGGTTTGTAGGAAAAGGAATTTGTGGAATGACTATGAGATGGCTTTTTGTAGCAGATTGAACAGGCAGACTAGATGAGGGGAGCTTTGGATAAAATAAATCATAGGAGGCAGTGATCATAATATCATTGAACTTACTCTGTAATTTCAGGTGGAGAAGTTATAATCAGAGGTAATGGTATTACAGCTGAATAAAGGCAATTACAGAGGCATAAGAGAGGAGCTGGTAGAATTAACTGGGATACAGGCCCAGAAGGAAAGACCGTGGACAAGCAATGACAGGAGATCTTTGGAGTAATTCAGGATGCACCAGAGCTTTATCTTGACGAAAAAGAGCCATGATAGAGAGAGGATGAGGCAACCATAGCTGACTAGGGAAGTCATGGAGAGCATAGAAGCAAATGAGAACGCATATAATGTGGCGAGTGGCTGTTTAGGAAACCAGAGGATTGGAAAGCTTACAAAGACAAAACGGAGATCAAACAAAATAAAATAAGGAGGAAGATTATTAATTATGGGGGTAAGCTAGCCACTAACATGAAGGAAGTCTGTACGAGCTTCCTTCAATATATAATGTACAAAAGAGAGGCAAAAGTAGACATTGGACTGCTGGAAAATGCTACTGGAGAGGCAGCAGTGGTGAACAAGAATAGGCTGAGGAACTGAAAAATTTGGTCACTGTCGAAGATACGAGTAATACCTTAACATTCAAGACAGTGAGGGGCCAGAGCTGAGTATGCTGGCCACCACCATGGAGAGCGTGCTAGAAAAAACTGAATGACCAGCAGGTAATTCTCCTGTTAATTATCCTGGACCGGATGGACTACATCCCAGAGATATAAGGAAGATAGCTGCAGAAGGTGTGGGGGGACGGTGGTGATCTTTCAGGAATCACTAGAGTAAGGAACGATCCCAGTGCACTGGACACCCTCGAACGTGACACCCCATTGTAACAAGGGAGTGAGGTAAAAGACAAAAAATATCCACAATTAATGGCTTAACTTCGGTCTTGGGTATGATCCTGGAATCTATTGCGAAGGATGAGATTTCTGAATACTTGGAAGTGTTTGGTAAAATGGGACAAAATCTCTTCATCAAGGGAAGGTCATGACTGACAAATCTGTTGGAATTCTTTGAAGAGGAAATGAACAGGCTTGACCAAGCACAGCCAATGGATGTTATCCACCTGGAATTCAAGAGGGCCTTTGACAAGGTGTCACACAGGAGATGACTGAGTATAATAAGGGACCGTGGTGTTAGAAGTAAAGTAGTGGCATGAAATAATTACGTGCCAAATAACATAAGCAGCAAGGGACAGACAGAACTGAGCGATCCCACAACGAATGCATCAGATGTAAACAATGCAGTCCTCCTAGTCCGATCATGGATGGTGTTGGATAATTAAACAACTCACTGGAGTCTCCACAAATATTCCCATCCTCAATGATGGAAGAGCCCAGCACATCAGTGCAAATGGTAAGGCTGAAGCTTTTGCAGAAATCTTCAGTCAGAAGTTTCGAGTGAATTGTCCATTTCGGCCTTCTCCCGTGGTCCCCATCATTACAGATAGCAGTCTTCAGCAAATTCGATTGACTGATGTCAAGAAACGATTGAAGGTACTGGGTACTGCAAAGGCTATAACCCCTGATAACCTGCCGGCAATAGTCTTGAAGACTTGTACTCCAGAACTTCCAGCTTCACTGGGCAAGCTGTTCCAGTACAGTTACAAACCAACAATGGGGAAAAAACTGTAAAAGTATGTTCTGTACTTAAAACGCAGGACAAATTCAACACGTCCCAATACCGCCTCATCAGTCTACTCTCCATCTTCAGTAAAGTGGGGGAAGTTGTCATCAATCGTGTTGTCAAGCAGCACCTGCTCAGCAATAACCTGCTCAGTGACGCCCCTTTTGGGTTTTGCCAGAGACACTTAGCTCCTGACCTAATCATAGCCTTGGTTCAGAGAAAAAGGAACTGAATTCCAGCCCTTGACATCAAGGCTGCATTCTTTCAAATGTGGCATCAAGGAACCAGCAAAAAGGGTATCGCGGGCCAACACTTGTTATTGGAGTCATAACTGACAGATAGGAAAATGGTCATTGTTATTTGAGGTCAGTCATCTCAGTTACAGAACATCTCTGCAGTAGTCCCTCAGGATAATGTTGATGCAGGTTTGCTCCATGAACTGGAATGTTCATTTACAGACGTTTCATCACCATACTAGGTAACATCTTCAGTGGCCCTCCGGATGAAACTAGGTCCAAACATCTTCAGTGGCTTCATCAATGACCTTCTTTCCATCATATGGTTAGAATGTGGATATTCGATGATGACTGCACAATGTTCAGCACCATTAACAAATGCTCAGATACCGAAGCAGTCCATGCCTAAATACAACAAGATCTGGACAATCTCCAGACATGACCTGACAAGTGGCAAGTAACATTCGCGTCACACAAATGTCAGACAATGACCGTCACCAGTAAGAAACAATATAAACACTTGGCATTCAGCAGCAGTTTTGTCGCTACATTCCCCATTCCACACCCTCTATCAATACACTTGGGGTTATCATTGACCAGAACTTCAACTGGACTCGCCACATAAATATAAGAGCCGATCAGAGGCTAGGAATACTGCGTGAGTAACTCACCTCCTGTCTTCCCGAAGCATTTTCACCATCTACAAGGCACAAGTCAGGAGTGAGACGAAATTCTCCCACTTGCCTGAATGAGTGCAGCCACAACGACACGAAAGAAGCTTGACACCATACAGGTCAAAGCAGCCCATTTGATTGGCACCACATCCACAAGAATTCACTGCCTCCACAACCAACGCTTAGTAGCAGCGGTGTGTACTATCTATAAGATGCACTGCAGAAATTCTTCAATGATCCTCAGACAGTACCTTCCAATCATACAAACACTTCCAGCTAGAATGACAAGAGCAGCAGGCTTTTGCAAACACCACCACATACAAACTCCCCTCCAAACCAGTCAACATCCTGAGTTGGAAATATATCACAATTCTTTCACTGTTGTTGGGTCAAAACCCTGTAACTCCCTCCCTCGTAGCATTGTGGGTCAATGCACAGCAGGTGGACTGCAGCGGTACAAGAAGGCAGCTTAGCACCACCTTCTCAAGGGGGCAACTAGGGACGGACAAGAAATGGTGGGCCCATCCAGCGATTCTCATATCCGAAAAAAAATGTAAAAAGTTCCAAGTTGAGCGCCTTCATGGGACAAGTAGTCTGATGTGAAGATGTGGGCGGCCCGGTGGCACAGTGGTCAGCACTGCTGCCTCACAGAGCGAGAGACCCGGGATCAATTCCCGACTCAGTCAACTGACTGTGTGGAGTTGGAGCATTCTCCCCGTGTCGGCGTGGGTTTCCTCCGGGTGCTCCAGTTTCCTCCCACAGTCCAAGGATGTGCCCTCCAGGTGAATTGGCCATGCTGAATTGCCCGTAGTGTTAGGTAAAGGGGGGAATGGGTGGGTTGCGGGTCGGTGTGGACATGTTGGGCTGAAGGGCCTGTTTCCACACTGTAAATAATCTAATCTAATGAATAGGAAAGCAGTGTTTCTGATGATGAACATTTTAGACCATTCTGTAATTAGAAAGGTGTTCAGTGTTCCATGACGTATTGTTGCTGAGTGCTGTGATAAATTGCACCTGTTTTGTTAAATTCAACAACATTAGCGTAACAGGATCAATCCTTCAAAAATACCAAACTGAAAATGAGAATCATCATAGAGACTCACAAATAGCAGCTTATATTCAACATATTACTGCGCTACTGACTGGCACTGAATTCTCCCACCATCCATATTACAGGGGTTACCATTGACCAGAAGGTGAAGTCAAATCAACGTACATATACAAGGGTTACAAGAGCAGGTCTGAGACTTTCAACTCTGCACTGAATAATAGACTGTATGACCATAAGGGCATGAGATATAGCAATAGATTTAGGCCATTCAGCCTCTCTCTTCACTCTGAAACTGTGCCATTTTACGTAGTCTCTAAGACGAATGGAAATGTCTTCTATACTCTAACTGTATCAATCTTTGCAGTAGTCGGTCAGCTTCAATCAGATGCGCCCCCCCCCTCCATTCTTCTAAATTCCATTGAGTACAGACACAGAGTCCTGAACTGCCGCTCATATGACAAGCCATCATTCCCAGGATAAATCATGTCCAACACCTGTAGATCCTTCCCCAGAACAGCTCACAATAATCCAAATGCCGTCTCACCATACATTCCCATCACTCTCACTCTCTTGAAATGAATGTTAACATTGCATTTGATTTCCTAACTGCCAATTGAACCTGCGCATTAACCAGAAGAGAGGGCGAGGACTCAACTCCTTTTGTGCTTCAGATTGAATGAAGCCTTTAAGAACATAGTGTCTGCCTGTATTCCGCCTACTGAAGTGCATAATCTCACATGTTCCCATATGGTGTTCCATCAGCCATGTGTTTCCCCAGTGTCCTAAACTGTCCAAGTCTTTCTGCACTTTCCCCACTTCCTCAATATCACCTGCCCATCCAATCATCATTGTATCATCTGCAAAGCTCGTAAAACTTCCGTCAGGTCAGATGGTTCACATAAATGGCACTTTCTGACGACCTAAGGACTGTCCACCATTGAAAAGGCACAACGCTCAAGATGCTTGACTCCATTTAGGTTTAAGCAGTGGCTTGACTGGATTTACACCTGCAAAATCTTCTCTCCTGGCACCACTGGCACTGGCACCATGCCCACCATTTTATTATGAATTTGCCACAAAATGGTGATGCAGAACTTGATGGTGCACGATCCCAGTCTATTAATGGCAATCTGTCTCAATGCTGACTGTGTGGTGCTCACACCAACTAATGTCATTGTGTGTTGAAGACGACAGAGAGAGGTAGGGGGAGGGTATGTCGATCATAAAAGACTGTGTGACGGTCACTGAGGGCTAACACTGGCCCCGAAAGCCCCAGATGTCCCTGTGTCTGTTGTCACCGCTGCAGGCAAGGCCAGTCTTTCAGTGAGTCAAATCAAAGAAAGTGATGGGCCTGGAGAGTGTTCCTGGCTGAGCACTCAGATCCTGTTTGTACCAACTAGCAGAGGTATTCACATACAACTTCAGCCTCTCCCTCCAGAAGCCGAAGTCCCAATCTGATTCAAGAAGGCCATCATCATCCTCGTGAGTGAGAAAGCACATGGAACGTGCCCTTATAGACGATGAAGTGCTTTGAGAGGCTGGTTATGGCCTACACCAACTCCAGTCTCCCAGCCTGACCTGCTGCCCTATAGTGTGCCGACTGATTGTAACGGGTTCACAACAGATGCCATACCCGAGCCTGCACGCATCCCTAGAACATCTGGACAACAAGGACACCTACACCAGACCCCTGCTCATTGACTAAAGCTCCACCTTCAAAATCATTATCCCTTACAGACTAATCCCAAAATTCCACGACCTTGGTCTCGGTTCGATCCTCTGCAACTGGCTCCTCAGCCTTTTGACCCACAATCATGAAGATCGGTAAAATCACCTCCTCCACAATAACAATCAACACTAAAGCTGCTGAAGGATGTGTTCTCAACACCCGACAATACTCCCTGTACATCCACGGCTGCACCCTCAGCCCACTACTGTCCTCCCTGTACACCCACGGCTGTGTCCGTAACCCCCCCACTGTCGTCCATGCACGCCCACGTCTGTGCCATCAGCCCCTTACGGAACTCCAGCTGCACCCACGGCTGTGACCTCAACGCCCTATGGTACTCCAGCTACACCCATGGCTGTGACCTCAGCCCCTTAGTGTGTTCCCTGTACACCCACGGCTGTGCCCTCAGCCAACCACTGTACTCCCTGTACACCCAGGGATGTTTCTGCAGCCCCCTACTGTTCTCCCTGTACACCCACGGCTGTGTCCTCAGCCCCCTAATGTCCTCCCTGTACAATCACGGTTATGTCCTCAGCCCCCAACTCTACTCCATGTACACCCACGACTGTGTCCTCAGCTCCCTAATGTCCTCTTTGTACAACCACGGCTGTGCTCTCAGCCCCTTGTCTACTCCCTGTACAGCCACGGTTGACTTTTCAAATTCCAAACAACGCCAGCTGCAAGTTTGCTGATGACATCACTACAGCAATATTGATATTAAACAACAACGTGTCAGAATGTAGAAAGGCGATAGAGAGCTTGGGGGCATGATCTGTTGATAATGACCTCTCTCTAATCCGGTAAACGTAAAGGACTGATCACTGACTTTATGAAGAAAGGAGGGGAACACACCCAATCGACATCAACCGTTTGTGGGAGTGCAGAGCATCAAGTCCCTCGGAGTGATGATAACTGACAACCTGTCCTGAACTTCTCACATCGGTCTGACGGTCGGGAAGGTTCAACAATGCCTCTCCTTCCTGAGGTGATACAGGAAAATCAGCATGCACTACTTCTACAGATGCACCATTGAGAGCGTATTGTCCCGGTGGATAAAAGCCTGGTATGGCAACTGCTCTACTCAGGATTGTTAGAAACTACAGAAGGTTGGGTGCACAGCTCTGACCTACACGGACTCTAACATCCCAACCATTGATTCCATTTACATGGCTCGTTGCCGCGGAAAGTCTGCCAACATCTACCCCAGATTATTGATGGAAGCGAGACAGGAAATAGCTGAGGCATTAACAGATATCATTGAATATGGCTGATGTCCCGGAAGACTGGACAATTGTTAATCCCCTTGTTTAAAAAAGGTAATAGGGATAATCCGGTCAATTATAGACCGGCGAGACTGATGTCAGCGGTAGGGAACCTGCTAGAGAAGATACTGAGGGATAGGATCTACTCTCATTTGGATGAAAATTATCTTGTCAGTGACAGGCAACAAGTTTTTGTGCAGGGAAGGTCATGTCTTACCAACTCAATAGAATTCTTTGAGGAAGTGACAAAGTTGATTGATGAGGGAGAGAAAGTGAGGACTGCAGATGCTGGAGATCAGAGCTGAAAATGTGTTGCTGGAAAAGCGCAGCAGGTCAGGCAGCATCCAAGGAGCCGGAGAATCAACGTTTCAGGCATAAGCCCTGAAGAAGCCCTTCCTGAAGAAGGGCTTATGCCCGAAACATCGATTCCCCTGCTCCTTCGATGCAGCCTGACCTGCTGCGCTTTTCCAGCAACACTTTTACAGCTCTGATGAAGGAGAGACTGTAGATGTCATGTACATGGACTTCAGGAAAGTGTTTGGGAAGTTTCACCAAGGTCGGGTTATGGAGAAAGTGTAGTCACATGGTGCGCTAACTACGTGGATAAAGAACTGGCTGGGCAACAGGAGGCAGAGAATAGTAGGGGGAGGGAGTTTCGCCAAATGGTGAACTATGACCAGTGGTTCCATTTGAGATGTTTCTGGAAAGATACATGAATGGGAAGAGAGCAAATAGATACAGATCCTTAGAAAATAGGCGACAGGTTTAGATAGAAGAGTTGGATCAGCGCAGGCTCGGACCACCGAATGACCTGTTTCTGTGCTGGAATGTTTTGTTCTAATATTATCAAAGACCAATCACACCGCAGTAATGGACTCCTCCAACCTCTTCCATCAGGCTAAAAGATATGGAAGCTTGAAAACACAGAGCAGATGGTTCATTAAAAGTTCCTTCCTGACTGTTATTAGACTGATGAATATATTCTCTAATCTCAGATAATCCTGATCTTGTTCATGTTGATCTCGCCTAGCGCATGCGCTGTGCAGCGTAACCTATATGCCTCTCAGACATATTTTATGGCCATCGTTCTGCACATCCTTGCTTACTATGATCTGCCTTTACACCTTGTTACAGGTCATAGTAAAGGCTCATCTTCCTCCCCCCAGCTCTCTCCGAGCTCTCTCTGGTCCCCACCCCCAGCACCTCCCATTCCCATCCCCAGCTCACTGTGACCCTATCCCCAGCTCACTGTGACCCCATCCCCAGCTGACTGTGACCCCATCCCCAGCTCACTGTGACCCCATCCCCAGCTCACTGTGACCCCATCCCCAGCTCACTGTGACCCCATCCCCAGCTCACTGTGACCCTATCCCCAGCTCACTGTGACCCTATCCCCAGCTCACTGTGACCCCATCCCCAGCTCACTATGACCCCATCCCCAGCTCACTGTGACCCTATCCCCAGCTCACTGTGACCCTATCCTCAGCTCACTGTGACCCCATCCCCAGCTCACTGTGACCCTATCCCCAGCTCACTGTGACCCCATCCCCAGCTCACTGTGACCCTATCCCCAGCTCCCTGTGACCCCATCCCCAGCTCACTGTGACCCCATCCCCAGCTCACTGTGACCCCATCCCCAGCTCACTGTGACCCTATCCTCAGCTCACTGTGACCCCATCCCCAGCTCACTGTGACCCTATCCCCAGCTCACTGTGACCCTATCCCCAGCTCACTGTGACCCTATCCCCAGCTCACTGTGACCCCATCCCCAGCTCACTGTGACCCTATCCCCAGCTCACTGTGACCCTATCCTCAGCTCACTGTGACCCTATCCCCAGCTCACTGTGACCCCATCCCCAGCTCACTGTGACCCCATCCCCAGCTCCCTGTGACCCCATCCCCAGCTCACTGTGACCCCATCCCCAGCTCACTGTGACCCTATCCTCAGCTCACTGTGACCCCATCCCCAGCTCACTGTGACCCTATCCCCAGCTCACTGTGACCCTATCCCCAGCTCACTGTGACCCTATCCCCAGCTCACTGTGACCCCATCCCCAGCTCACTGTGACCCTATCCCCAGCTCACTGTGACCCTATCCTCAGCTCACTGTGACCCCATCCCCAGCTCACTGTGACCCTATCCCCAGCTCACTGTGACCCTATCCCCAGCTCACTGTGACCCCATCCCCAGCTCACTGTGACCCTATCCTCAGCTCACTGTGACCCCATCCCCAGCTCACTGTGACCCTATCCCCAGCTCACTGTGACCCCATCCCCAGCTCACTGTGACCCTATCCCCAGCTCACTGTGACCCTATCCCCAGCTCACTGTGACCCCATCCCCAGCTCACTGTGACCCCATCCCCAGCTCACTGTGACCCCATCCCCAGCTCACTGTGACCCTATCCCCAGCTCACTGTGACCCCATCCCCAGCTCACTGTGACCCCATCCCCAGCTCCCTGTGACCCCATCCCCAGCTCACTGTGACCCCATCCCCAGCTCACTGTGACCCCATCCCCAGCTCCCTGTGACCCCATCCCCAGCTCACTGTGACCCTATCCCCAGCTCACTGTGACCCCATCCCCAGCTCACTGTGACCCTATCCCCAGCTCACTGTGACCCTATCCTCAGCTCACTGTGACCCCATCCCCAGCTCACTGTGACCCTATCCTCAGCTCACTGTGACCCCATCCCCAGCTCACTGTGACCCCATCCCCAGCTCACTGTGACCCTATCCCCAGCTCACTGTGACCCTATCCCCAGCTCACTGTGACCCCATCCCCAGCTCACTGTGACCCCATCCCCAGCTCACTGTGACCCCATCCCCAGCTCACTGTGACCCTATCCCCAGCTCACTGTGACCCTATCCCCAGCTCACTGTGACCCCATCCCCAGCTCACTGTGACCCCATCCCCAGCTCCCTGTGTGCTTTGTCTCTCACTGTTTCTCTCACACTATCTGGTTCCCTGTCTTTTCCTTTGCTCTGTCTTTTGTTTCTTTCCCTGAACTTACTATCTCCCCTTCTCCCTGTCCATGTGACTGTTTGTTTCTTGTTTTGTTTCCTTTCTTTGTTTTACTGACTGTCATTCTGTTTCCCTCACTGTATTCTCTCTCTCCTTATATGTGTCTGTCTATTTCTCACTCGTTGTATTCTTTTGAAGCATATGATGGCTCTTTGGTTGGATGTTGGCAATAAAATAAACTCATTTCTGTTTTGGTATCTTAAACATAATTTAAATTTATTGGTTAAATTTCAATTGTTTTCAAAACAGCAACCAGAACTTGGATCTCCATTTAACAACCAATTGTTACATCTAAATATTTTGGAACTGCCTTCTCCCACGCTGTGCATACTGGCAACTGAAAGCATTCTATTCATGTGCATAATAGTGTGACGGTAACAGCTCTTCCCAGGACCATAAGAAACTACAGACAGTTGTGTGCACAGCCCAGACTATCATGGAGGACAACCTTCCATCCATTTATACTTCTCATTGTCAGCGAAAGGCTGGCAACATCAAATATCTCTCCAAAACCAGTAGTGGTCTCCTGCAACCTCTTCCAAAAGGGAGGGGGTACAGAGGCTTGACAACATGGACTCGTATGCTCAGGAACACCTTCTTCCCCACCCTAATTACACTGGCGAATTGAAATCTCGAACTTTTCAAATAATATTAATCTTGCGAAAGTCGCTCTTGCTTTGCGCACCTCCTGTGCAACTATCACCTTGTGTGCCTCACTCTGTCTAAGTGCCATTGATACTCAAGGTCTTCTCAAGGGCAATCAAATAAGTGAATTAATGCTGGCCCAGCCATCGATACCTATATCCCATTAATAAATATAAGAAGATGACGACACTCAGGGAAGACAGACAGTTGGGATCAAATCTATTTAAATATGATCTTAGATATATATAGTTTCCCTGAGTATCTGAAAGGAGAGTGTTCCTACAAAACCTTTCATAAGCTGATATGGCGTAAAGCGAAATAGCATTAATTTATGTGGAAAATAAATCATCTTTCTTGGTAGAAGTGAAAATCCTCTTCGGATTTCTTTTGGTTAGAGAAAACAGGATGTAATGGAGGTTTTTCGGAAAGGTTCGTGGCAAAAAGCGAATATTTGAAAAGCGGGGTATACATGTACCGGCATGGGCAAGATATTCAGGAAGATGGGAAAAGTCAAAAATAAATGAGGTGGATCTCACATTTTATTTCCATCCCAGCTGGTCGTCATTCCTGTTGTTTGCTCTTTTTCTTCTATCTCTCTCTTTCTCTATCATTTTAGCTCACTCCTCCTCCCTTTCAAAGCAGACGTCCCTGTCCCCATCATTATTCACACTATTTTCCAACTGGTTTCAGTTCAGGAAAGCTCCCAGCACTTTCTGTTCTTTGCTTTGCATTATTTATGCAATTTCAGATCTCCAGCATCTTCTTTTACTTGGTTTAAGCTTCAAATTTGTTATTCCATGGGAAGTCGGCATCTCTGCCAGGGCAGCATTTGTTAATAATCCCTAATTGTCCTGATTGTGAGGCCATTCCACAAGCCAATATAAATGCAAGCACATTGATATGGGTCTGAAGTCACACTTAACCCAGACCGGGTCGTAACATTAATTTTCTTTAAAGTCATCAGTGAAACAGCAAGATTTTCAAACAAAATCTGGGTTTTTAGGTTGTTTTTCGTGAAATGCACTTTATTCCAATTCTTACCATTTTTATTGAAGTTCTGCCATCAGCTGTGGTAGGACTTGAAACAAATCACTTGAAACAATGACTTTCGTTTAATAAGCTTTGCTCCTGAATTACATCCAGCGACATTCCTACTCTGATACATTGTCCTAATCATGAAGTAACGTCCGAGACAAGAACAATTTTGTGATTGAAATACTTGTAACTGGAAAAGTGGCCAGAAGAGAGCTTGAAACATAAAGTCTGAATTTTACCAACGTGCAGACAATGGTTTGTTCAAACACAGCACTAACGCAGAGGTGGAGACTGGGGATATTATGAGCTGGTCGTTGACAGGGTTCGTGACAGAGAGAACACGAGACATAAATCAATTCAGGGCCAAAAGGGATCTTGAGGTTGTCCACAGTTTTGTTCTCAGATGTTTGTAAGGGAGTGATCTGCATTTCAGATGAATGAAGACTGCAATTTGAATTGAAGATAATAGTTTCTTTCGTTGACAAATATGGATAACAGCAATTGCAATGAAGTTCAAAATTGTTTATGGGATTAATGAATGGACAGAGGTAGAAAACACCAACAAACAGCGAGAATATGTTAGTAACACACTTTCCACCCCGCCCAAAATAATAATTAGTACCGCTAATATGCGATATGGTAGAAATTCCCAACAGAGAAAAATGTTGAAAAGTCCCAAGGAAAGCCTCCCCTCCATTGGTTTAATTATCCAGTCCATTATTCTCAGATTCAGATCTGTCCTCTCCACGTCTGTGCAGCTGCTGATCTTTGTTATTGTTGGAGCAGATGCATCTGCACCGACACTGGGATAGCGCACTAAGTGAAGCTCCTCAACAATAGGAGAGGGATACCCTCCAGTGACACAATTACAATGCATGGAGACTGATATCAATCACAGTCACTGAACAAACAGTTCTAGCTTTCAAAACAGCACATTCAGTTCATAATATATCTGGACTGGACTGGATGCTGACATCGCTGGCTATTGGTCACATCTCCCATCACTAATTGCTCTAGTGAAGTCAGTAGTGTGGGAGAATTATGGATGTTTTCTTTTCGCAGGCTAGATGACTCTGCTCTGTTTTACGTTTGCAATGCTGTAACCATCTTACCCCGAATTTTCACCGCTCCACAAAAAAAGAAACACAATCAGGATGTTGTTACTGTGCTGATCTCTCCTCCACGGGAAGAAACGCCAGCCAACACACTGTCACTGGGTGCAGTTGCTCTGCACTTAGACAGGAAGTGTGGACTTCTCTGAATGTTCCTCTCCCTGCTCTAATAAAGAAACGTTGGATCTTCCATTCATAATATGCTTGAGTAATTAATTTATACAAATGGACAAACATTTTAATGCAGTTTTATTTGCTCTAAAGCAGTATTTTTTACGCTTTTTCTCCTCAGTCCCAAACCAAAAGTGAACTTATTCATTAAGACTTTTGAATTAATGAGTCAGGTTTGGCTGGGAGATAGGGCGGAATGGGAGCAGTGGCTGTGGAGACTGCATGGGGAGTACAATGATATTCCACATGTCATCAACAATCTTAACGTCAGGTAGAATTAAATATAGTTCACAACAAGATTATTTTATATACACACCATTTAATCATTGGGAATACAGATTGAGTAGGGGAACCGCACCTGAAGCATTAACATTGATTTCACTTCATTGCTCCTGCCAGACCTGCTGAGCTTTCCCTCCAACGTCTGTTTTTGTTTGGGGTTGATCATATTGTTCATATCTTACGGGATGCTTACAATTAATAACAGATACTAATAACAAAATGTGCAGGGCTATGGGGACAATACAAGAGAATAATTGTAGAGATATCGCTCATTCCAAACTGGAAGAGACAATGGGCTAAGCTTTCACCACCTTTGTTGTAATAATTCTATGTTATGCATTGAAAGCATTTGTAGAGTGGGGAGACAAGCTTGTTTAATGAAGGACACAGAGTGTTCCATCATCAATAATCTATCCATATTTTTTCATGAAGTTCAGCTGCCTGTAAAATATATTTTTAAAAAATAGATCTCCTGAGATTTATAGGATGTTCAGAATTGTTTTTACTTTCTATCTTAAAGAAGAAGCAGATTTCGGTTGTAATTCAGGTGTCACAGGAATACCAACTGTAATAGAACGAGAAATTACCACATTGCCCAAATATTACCAACTTCAACGTGTAGACCTGTCAAGAAACATGAAATATAGAGATAATGGAAACATGAAATATAAACAGAAATTGCTGGAGAAACGAAAAAGATGAGGAAGTATATGCAGAGAGCAACAGAATTAACATATGTCATATGATGTGACACTGTTCTGAAAAGTCATATTAAAATCAAAGGTCAATTTTTTGCAACTCTGCTCAGATGTTGCCAGATCCACTGAGTTTCGCTCCAGCTCTTTTGATTTCTTTCTTCTTTCTGAACTGTGACAAAGTGTCTGATCTGAATGATAACAACAAAGTTGTTATCTCAGTTGAATCTTGAGTAATTTGTTATGGAAATTAAATGATAATTTACAAAGTTCCTATGTTTGACAGGGCTCTAAATATCGATGACGTATTGTATTATGAGCACTTGCGATGAAAATGTTGAAACAAAACAGAAGTTTCTGCAACTGCTCAGTCGGTCTGGGAGCATCTGTGCAGAGAAATCACAGTTAACGTTTCAGGTCCAGTGCCTCTTCCTCAGAACTGATGGGAATACGGAAAATGTTGGTTTAACTGCAGAAAAGACTGGATGGTGAGATTGGATGAGAAACCATCGCTATTCAAGAAAATCGGGATCTGGAATTCATTCAAAATTAAGAAAGGATTTCTTGTACTCTCTCTTCTATCGCTTGGTCCTTGTTCAGGTTGTACATGTACTATATGTTTCTAAATCTCCATCAAGTGCAGATGACATTTTTTTTTCCCCTACGTGGTGTTTCAATATTTTTGATTATTTTCCAGTATGTATTCGCTTCCAATTCAAGGTGGACATGAGAATATGGCTTGAACTTTAGCAGTTTGCCCATAATATAGAGTTTAATTGAATATTTATCCCCATCACACCCGTTGAATTAAACAAACAATGCATGAGTCCACGTCCATCCTGCAGATGAAACATTTCGTCAGCTCTGGCTATTGCAGGGAATGTTACAAAGAACAGTGCCACACAAAATGCTAATGTTCCAGCGCAAGATGCCAAACCCAGTTTATCCTAATTTATAAATAAAACATGCAGAGGGGCGGAGTGTAAAAAGTGAATTCAACTCTGTGTCGAAGATGCTATTTGTGGCTCCCTCATAAAATGTGTTAATTACATCAGTCGTAAATTCACCAAAATAGGGAAAGCAAGAAACTGGAATTGTCAAATAATCCTCTGGAATAACATCTGGAGAACAGGAAGGAAATCACGGCTTGTTTGTGATATTCAGAAATGACGATTGTGAGAATGTGGAGGTGGGGAGCAGTGAAATGATGATCAATGTTGTGGATGACACAAAGATGGGCTGGGTGGATCACAGTCAGGAGGGAAGTGTTAGGCTACAGGAGGATATAAACAAATTATTCAGATAGCCAGATCAATGGCCTGATGAAATTTAACACCGATAAATTGGGAAGATGCAAGTCAGAGGTAACAAGACAAGTAAGTACTCAAAAGTGAGTATGAAAGAGGAGGGCTAAATTTGCTTGTTTTTTTCTTTGCAGCAGGGAAGCTTCAGGAGGGAATCTGGTATAGATGTACACGAGCATAAGGGGTATGGAGAGGGTGAACAGACAACAGCTGTTTTCCTTAGTCAAAGGATCAAAATCAAAGGGATTCACTTTTAAAGAGAAAGGGAGGGGTTTGAGAGAGAATTTGTGGATTGTGTATCGAACTGAGAGGGTAACCTGAATCTGGAATGCGTTGTGTAGGAAGGTGGTTGAGGCAGGTAACCTCACAAACGTTTAAAAAGCCTTTGGATGTCCACTTGCTGGCACAGGCGTGATGAGCATGTTTTTCATTGCATGATTCTTTGCAGTGGCAGCTATGAACACTCTGGTATATTCTGAAACAATAAGCAATGGCATTTTCTGCTTTGTTCCTTTGATGGTACTCAGTAAGTTTCTGTATTTCAAAGTAGCAGCATCTCGTGCAGCTTCAGCACTTACTCAACCAAAGTCAGCACAGCCATCTCTGGGAACATCCAGGGTAATTCACATGGTCTGTGCAAGCATTGGCCAACAACAGCACTGACATTATTCTAGATGTTTGCCACCATTATTACAGTTACAGCCATAATTTGAACTCAGCTTTTCCTCCATTATAATAAACACCTCTAGCAATAAGGATGTTATTTCGCTGAAGCATAATAAATTAATTCCCAGGTATTCACTTTGACAAACAGCAAGTTTTCCTGAGTTTTTTTCTGCCAGTTGTTTCTCACAGAATTCCCCACCCTACCCTCTTTCCACTTGATCATTTTCTTGTGCACTGTCTCTCTGCTCTCACACACCTCACTCCCTCACATCCCCTACACTCTCCATCCTTATTTATTAATCCCTGAAAAACTTGCGCCTAATCTCTATAATTTTATCAACACCCAACTCACTGTTTTAATTCCTTCTCTCATTATGGTCATTAGACTGGCCGTGCCTGATGTCCTATTCACCTCGACCTTCTTCTCAGTTCCTGATCTGCTGCTTTGGTTCTCACTCTCCTGGTTTATTCAAATCCACCTGACTTGCACTAGCAAACCTCTCCACAAGGATGCTGGTGCACGTCCAGTTAATATACAACCTGTATTCTTTGTACAGTTCCTCGCCTGTCTTGGAAGAGATCGCAATGATCCAACAATCTGAAACACCAACCCTTGAACGAGCTTTTTAACAAAGTGTTAAGCTATACTGCCTTCCTCATCCATCCCTCTTTTCCACATGGCACGGGGAGTAATCCAGAGATTATAGAGGATTGTATTCTCTCTCTGTCTCTGCCTCCCTTTCCGTCTGTCTCTCTCGCCCTCTCTCTCTCTCGCACCCACCCCCCCAAAGAAAACACACACATTCAGAAGACAGACAGTCAGAAAGACAGACAGACACCAAATTACATTGCAGAAGAATACAAATAACATTAAAATAATCGGAATGAAAACTGTAATGAAGGATTTAGTTAAAGGGAGGATGAGAGAAATTGCGCTTCTTCTGAATGTCAGTTTGCTCGCTGAGTTGGAGAGTTCATTTTCAGATGGTTCATCACTGTACTAGGAAACAATATCAGTGAGGCTCTGGTGAAGTGCTGGTGTTATGTCCCACTTGTTATTTAAGTGTTTAGGTTTCCTTGAGTCAGTGATATAATTTCCAGTATTGGTGATTTTATGTCCGGTTCATTTTCTCAGAGAGTGTTCGATGGAATCAAAATCGATGTGTTTGTTGATAGAGTTCCGGTTGAAATGCTCTGCTTCTAGGAATTCTCGTTCGTGTCTCTGATTTGTCCTAGATGGACCCAGTCAAAATGGTGTACTTCCTCATCTGTATGTAAGGATACTAGTGATACTGGGTGATGTCTTTTTTTCTGGATAGCTGTTATTCATGTATCCAGGTGGCTAGTTTTCTGCCTGTTTTTCCAATGTAGTGCTTGTTACAGTTCTTGTAAGGCTTATTCTTCCTGGAGGAGAACAGACAAATATGTGAACTTATTGCAGTGCTCAAAAGTATGAAATAAAGTTGTAGAGTAAAACAGGAATACTCTCTTTCCGTTAGTTGGCATTACAGCATCAAGGAGTTCTAATTCCAAGATTGTTAACAAAAGAAACAGGTTTGAGATAAGGAAAAACCTCTTTATTGAGAGAGTTGTTAGGATTTGGAATGGACTGCCTGGGAGAGTTGTGGATGAAGATCAAAAAGAGATCTGGATATGTATTTGGAAATATGAATTTGACAGGCTGCAGAGATAAGGCTAGCAAATGGGAGGGGCTTTGGAGACATTCCTGGAGCTGATGCACACACTCTATCATGTGTCTGATGTGAATAAAAGTCAGTATACGATTATTTCCCATTGTAAATGCTCGCACATATCTGATTATTTAGTGCAGCATAAGCATTTAAAATGCAAGTATTGCAAGACCATCTTCATTATATAGTCCAATTATTGCTCAGAACATTAATATTTTAGAAGTTGAAACCCAATTACGAAAACAAATCGGTCATTGCTTTGGCACAAGTCTCTTTGAAAAGGTCTGATTTTTCACTCACACGATAATATGTTTATCGTTTTTGTTCACTGACTGCATTTCAAATTAAACAACATTTTTTCTAAAAATTAAACGTTTTCAAATTATTGTTTCACTAAAGTTTGATAACACAAATCATTTATTTAGTTGAATATTCACAGAGCATGTTGAATTACAGCCATTTCTAATTCGCTGGCAAATAGCTGAAGCTTGTACATTTCAGTGAGAAATTAAACTGATTGATTATATATAAATGTATAAGAACACTAATTCTATTTGATTATTCAATCGTTTGCTCACCCTGCACATGTAATCATTCAGAAGCCAACCGCTTTCAAAATGTTGGAGTGACAATGCATTGTTTTGAATCCTGACATTGTGTGTGTAATTTTGATCGCCAAAAGAGTTACATCCATGTTGTTTGTTCAGTACAAAATAAAATGTACATTCTTTATTTCTGTGTTAGAAAATCTTGACAGGAGTTTATATTTTTGATCCATAAATATAGAATCAACCTAATTCTTTTCAAAGATTATAGTTCAGTTGAATAATCATAGTTGATGTCTTATTTTTGCCTAACTCACTCAACTAAGCAAACATCTGATTAATACATGGGTCACCCAACAGATTGTATCTGAAGAAAAGAGCAGCAAATGACAAGTCAAAAATCATGTTAATAACTGAACTTGGCGGAGCCTGCCTGGTGTAGCACACCATACATACTGGCATTCAGGTGAATGAAACAATGAACAACATAACTGGAGGTTTTGGGCTAACGCCCCTCCCCAGCTTCCTGATCTTACACATATCACTCCCTCACGCATTCAAAAATTGATAAGAATCCACAGGCTGGGTGTAACATAAAACACAGAACAGTACAGCACATTGCAGACCCTTCGACGCTTGACGTCCTGCCAATCTTATATCCTACTCGAAGATCAGACTAACTGACATACCCAGACATGCTGGTCCAGTGACAGGTACAGTGTACAGTCAGCCATTCTTACTTCCTGTTCTTTTCTGACGTGCAGCTGCCTTGAAATGTCTGTTCAAACCAAACAGATTGAATGAAATTCAAGCAGCCGAGACGACGTTCATGACTGTGTATTTCAATCAGGATTTAATGATGGATGAAATTCCAGAATAACATAATCAATGAATAAAAAACAGGGCAACACAAGAAATAGCAGTTGAGTACAACATGTGGTTCCAAGTAGGCCTCATGGTGTTACTGATAGATTATCAATCCAGACAATCAGCTCCTGTTCTTTGGACCCAGGTTCGAATCCCACAACTGCAGATGGTGGAGATTCCATTCAATAATTTTAAAATATCCCTGGAATTATGAATCTACCTATGAAAATAAAATCATTGCCAATTTTTAGAAAAATCTATCTGGATCGTTAATATCCTTCAATGAAGGAATCTTCTATCCTCACCTGGTCGGGCTGACATGCAAATCCAGACCCAAAGCAACGTCATTGACTCCCAATCGCTCCCTGAAATGGTCCAGTGAGTCATTCACTTGTACCAATGGTTACAAAGTTTCAAAGAAATGAAACCGGCTGGACCACCTGGCATCAAACTGTGCACTGCAAAAGTCAACATTAGAAACATCACTGTAGAACCTCCAAAACCTTCCTTACTATCATCTAAGGGGTAGTGCCAAAATTGGGACAACTGCCTTACAGGCTATTCAAGCAACAGCCTGACATAGTCATACTCACGGAATCATATCTTACAAAATTAACCCAGCCACCACCATCACCATCCCTGGATATGTCCTGCCCCAAAGGCAGGACCGATCCAGCAGAGGGGGCAGCTCAGTGAGATATAGTCGGTAGGTAGTTGCTCTGGGAGTCTCCAGAATTGACTCCAGACCTAATGAAGTCCCATGGCTTCAGATTAAACATGGACAAAGAATTCTCTTACTGATTACCACGTAACGTCATTCCTCATCTGAATCAGTGCTCCTCTATGTTAACTTGGAGAAAGCACTGACTGAGGCAATGGCACAAAGTGTATTCTGGCTGGGAGATTTCAAAGTCGACCACCAAGAATGGATTGGCAGCAGTACTATTGATCACGCTGGTCGGGTCCTAAAGGACATAGCTACCAGATTGGGTCTGCAGCAGGTGGTGAGGGAAAGAACAGGAGGGGAAAATAATAATACACGATCTCATCTTTACCAATCTACCAACTGCAGACGTATCTGTCCGTGATAGTATCGGTAAAAGTCTCGTGGTCACGTTCAGAATAAATTCTATTCTGTTGTGTGGCACTATCACCATGCTAAATGGCACAGATTTCAAATAGATCTAGCAACTCAACACTAGCGTCCATAAGACACTGTGGATTATTAACAGCAGCAGCACTGTACTCCAGCACAAACTGTAATGTCACGACCCATCATATCCCCCACTCAACCATTGCCATCAAGGCAGAGGATCAACTCTGGTTCAATGGAGAGTGCAGGAGGGCATGCCACGAGCAGAACCAGGAATATACAAAAATAAAATGTTAATCTGCTGAAGCTTCCAAACAGAAATACCTGCGTGCCAAATAACATAAACAGCAAGGGACAGACAGAACTGAGCTATCCCACAATGAATGCATCAGATTTAAGCTCTGCAGTCCTCCTAATCTGATCATGGATGGTGGTGGATGATCAAACAACTCACTGGAGTAGGAGTCTCCACACCTATCCCCATCCTCAATGATGGAAGATCCCAGAACATCAGTGCAAAAGTTAAGGCTGAAACTTTCGCAGCAATCTTCAGTCAGAAGTTTTGAGTGGATGATCCATTTCGGCCTCCTCCCGTGGTCCCCATCATTATAGATAGCAGTCTTCAGCAAATTCGATTCACTGATATCAAGATACGGTTAAGTTACTGGATACTGCAAAGGCTATAACCCTGATAACATGCCGACAATAGTCCTGACGACTTGTACTCCAGAACTTCCCACTTCCCTAGACAAGCTGTTCCAGTACGGTTACAAACAGACAATAGGGAAAATTGCTCAAGTATGTTCTGTACATAAAATGCAGGGCAAAATCAACCCGATCCAAATACCGCCTCATCAGTCTACTCTCCATCATCAGTAAAGTGATGGAAGGTGTCATCAACAGTGTTATCAAGCAGCACCTGCTCAGGGACGCCCATTTTGTGTTCCACCAGGGTCACTCAGCTCCTGACCTCATCACAGCCTTGGTTCAAACACAGAAAAAGGAACTGAATTCCAGCCCTTGACATCAAGGCTGCATTCTGCCAAATGTGACATCAACGACCCCAAGCAAAAATGGTATCGCAGGCCAACACTGCATTATTGGAGTCATACCTGACAGATAGGAAGATGGTCATTGTTGTTGGAGATCAGTCATCTCAGCTCCAGAACATCTCTGCAGTAGTCCCTTAAGATAATGTTCTAGGTCCAAACATCTTCAGCAGCTTTACTTTCCATCATAAGGTCGGGAGTGGGGATTATCCAGGCTTGGGCTGACAAGTTGCAAGTAACATTCATGCCACACAAATCCAGACAATGACCATCACGAATAAGAAACAACATAACCCCTTGTTATTCAGCAGCATTATCATAATTAAGTTTCCCCACTATCAATATCCTGGGGCGTATTATTGACAATAAACTCAACTGGACTCACCACAGATAAGAGCAGATCAGAGACTGGGAATACTGTGCGATTAACTCACCATCTGACTTCCCAAAGCCTGTCCAACATTTACAAGGCACAAGTCAGGAATGAGATGTAAGAATCCTCACTTGCCTGACTGAGTGCAGCCCCAACAACACTAAAGAAGCTTGACACCATCCAGGATAAAGCAGCCCATTTGATTTGCAACACATCCACAAGCATTCATTCCCTTCACCACGGTCGCTCAGGAACAGCAGTGCGTACGATCTACTAGACACAATGCAGAAATTCCACAAAAATCCTCAGAGAGCTCCTTCCAATTTCACGAACACTTCCATGGAGACTGACAAGGGCAGTAGACTTTTGGGAACACCACCAACTACAAATTCGACTCCAAAAAAGCCAACATTCTGATTTGGAAATAAAACGCAGTTCCTTCCCTCTTGCTGGTTCAAAACACTAGAATTCCCTTCTTAATCACGAGTGGGTCAACGCACAGCACGTAGATTGCACCAGTTCGAGAAGGTAGCTCATCACCACCTTCTCAAGGGCAACTCGGGACGGGCAAGAAATGCTGGGCCCGTCCAATGTTGCCCACATCCAAAAAATATTTTTTTTTCAATAAATAGTTCCAAGTTGAGCATCTCGATGGGACAGATTATCTGATTTGAACACGAACAGGAAAACAGTATTTCTAATAGTGAATATTTTCGACTTTTTCTGTTATTGGAAAGGTGTTCTGTATTCGATGACATATTGTTGCTGAGTGCTGTGATAAATTGCACCTTTTTAGTTAAAATCAACAATACTGGTGTAACAGGCTCAATCCTTCAAAATGACCAGATTACAAATGACAATCATAATAGAGACAATGTACTCCCGCCAGGTAAGACTCACAGATAGTAGTTTACATTCAAAGATTAATTGACTACTGGCTACACTGAATCCTCCCACCGTCTATATCACAGTGGTTACCACTGACCAGAACGTGAAGTCAAATTAACTTATACTTACAAGGGCAGATCAGAGACTTACAATTCTGCACTGTGCTGTTTTAGCATTGTCTCTCTGTCTAGTGGAAATATGTTCTACACACTGACTGTATCAATCTTTGCCGTAATCGATCAGTTTCAATCAGATGCCCCCGCCCCCCCCCGGCATTCTTCAAAGTTCCATCGAGTACACACACTGCTGCTCATATGACAAGCCGTCATCCCTCAGCAGTTCACAATATACCAAATGCCGTCTGACCATTGCCCATTACATTCTCAACAGTATGTCTCCTCTCTTGTATTCTTGTTCTCTTGAAATGAACGTGAACATTGCATTTGCTTTCGTAACTGCCAACTGAACCTGCACATTAACCATAAGGGAGGACGAGTGCTTCAAAATCCTTTTGTGCTTCAGATTTGATGGATCCTATTAGAACATAGTGTCTGCCTCTTTTCCGCCTATCAAAGTGCATAATCTTACGCGATTCCATATTGTGTTCCATCAGCCACAAGTTTTCTCACAGTCCAAAACTGTCAAAGTCTTTCTGCAGCCTCCCCACTTCCTCAATATCATCTTCCCAGCAAACCATCACTGCATCATCTTCAAACTTAGCAAAACTGCCCTCAGCTCCTTTGTCCAATTTGTCCATATGTAATACATTTCCTGGCTCCCTAAGGACTGTCCACCATCTACAAGGCACAACACTCAAGGTGCTTGACTCCATTCATGTTGAAGCAATGGCTTGAGTGGAATTACACCTGCAAAGTCTTCACTCCCTACTCCACTGACACTCAGTAGAAGCACACCCTGCCCTGTTTTGTGGTGAGTTTATTTCATTATTGTGCACAATCCCAGTCTATTGATGGCATTCTTTCTGGACAAACTGTGTGTTGATGATGATGGAGGGAGGTGGGGAAAGGAATGTCTATGATGAATGACTGTGTGACTGCCAGGCTGAAACCTGCCCCGACAGCCTCGGATGTATCTGTGCCCGCTGTCACCTCTGCAGACATGATCAGTTTTCCTGAGAGTCAAGGCAAGGGAAGCGACAGACCTGGACGATGTTCCCGGCTGTGTACTCAGAGCCTATGAGGGCCAACTGGTAGAGGTATTCATTTACAACTTCAGCTTCTCCCTCTTACAAGCTGAAGTCCCAACCTGCTTCGAGAAGACCACCATCATCCTCGTAAGTGAGAAAGCACATGTAACGTGCCTTAATGACTACCTCCCAATGGCTCTGACTTCAATAAACATGGAGTGATTTGAATGGCAGGTTATGGCCCACATCACCTCCAGTCTCCCAGCCTGACCTGATCCCTTATAATTTGCCTACTGATGTGACAGGTCCAGAACGGATGCCATACCCCGATCCCTGCACTCATCCCTGGGACATTGAGACAACAAGGACAATTACACCAGAATCCTGCTCACTGACTAGAGCTCCACCTTCAATATCGTTATCCCCTCCAGACTGATCTCAAAATTCTGTGACCTTAGTCGCGGCTCCACCCTCTGCAACCTGATACCCGGTTTCAGACCCACAGACCACAATCTGTGAAGAGAGCTATCTGCACCTCGACCACAGTCACACTCAACACTGGATACCCCAAGGATGCGTCCTCAGCCCCCTACTGTATTCCCTGTCCACACATGGTTGTGTCCCTCAGCCCACTACTGTACTCTCTGTACACGCACGTCTGTGTCCTCAGCCCCCTACTGTACTCCCTGTCCACACATGGCTGTGTTGCCAAATTCCAAACAACGCCAGCTGCAAGTTCTCTGATGACATGCCCACGTAAATACAGGTATCCCCTGCTTTTCAAAAGTTCGCTTTTCCCCGCTTCCCTTTCCAAATAACCTACATGAGGACATTCCGCCTCAGGCGACTGACTGTGTGGAGTTTGCACGTTCTCCCCGTGTCTGCGTGGGTTTTCTCCGGGTGCTCCAGTTTCCTCCCACAGTCCAAAGATGTGCAGGTCAGGTGAGTTGGCCATGCTAAATTGCCCGTAGTGATAGATAAGGGGTAGATGTAGGGGTCTGGGTGGGTTGTGCTTCGGTGGGTCGGTGTGGACTTGTTGGGCCAAAGGGCCTGTTTCCACACTGTAAGTAATCTAATCTAATCTAATCTGTTTTTGCTAATCAAAAGAAATCCAAAGAGGATTTTCACTTTTCCGAAGATTGCCGAAATTTTTCCCATCCAAATGAATGCTTCTTCACTTTACACCATATTGGCTTATGAAAGGAACATTGTACTTAAAATCGCAGAGCAGTTACCATGTCACACGAATAGAATGCTTTCAGTTGCCAGTATACAGAATAACAGTAGAGATACAGCTCATTCTAAGCTGGAAGAGACAATGCGTTGAGTTTCCACAATCTTTGCTGTAATAATTCTGTGATATGTATTGAAAGCCTATCGGGTGGGGTGGGGGGCGGGGACAAGCTTGTTCAATGAAGGGAAACCTGTATATGTCTAAGACAATGTTTAAAGCAATTTTATCTCCCTGTCTCTCTGCCCTGAACGGTGGTCATCTTCTTATATTCGTTAATGGGATATGGGTACCACTGGCTGGGCCAGCATTACTTCGCTTTTCTAGCTGCTCTTGAGAAGACCGTGAGCCACTGTAGTCCACGTGTTTTATTTTATTTGATTTGATTTATTTTAGTCAAATGTACAATGGAAAGCTTTGTTTTGTGAGTAGTGCAGGAACATGATAGTAGACAAAAAAAAACACAGCTTATGAGGTACTTCAACAGAGTGAGGCATATAAGGTAACAGCTGCACAGGAGATGTGCAAAACAAGATCGCTATTAGCAATACTAGTATTATTTGAAGTTAGAGATGTCAATTCGTCAGTCTAATTACGGTAGGGAAGAAAGTGTTCCTGAGTATGCTGGTCCATGTTTTCAAGCCTCTCTATCTTAATCCTGTTGGGAGAGGTTGTCGGAGATCATTACCGGTTTGGGAGAGAATTTTTATGTTATCAGCCTTTCGGTGACAATAAGAAGTATAAATGGATGGAAGATTGCCTTCCGTGATGGTCTGTGCTGTGCACACAACCGTCTGTAATTTCCTATGGTATACAGAATAACAGTAAGAGATACAGCTCATTCGAAGCTGGAAGAGACAATGGGTTGAGTTTCCGTAATAATTTGCTGTAATAACTCTGTGATATGAATTGAAAGCCTATGGCGGGGGAGGGGGGGGGGGTGTGGAGGTGGGGAGTTGAGGGGGGGGGTAGACAAGTTTGTTCAATAAAGGACACAGACTGTTCCATCAATAAAAATCGATACTTATTATGTCATGAAGTTCAGTTGCAATAAAAAGTGTTTTAAAACAAAGTGGTTTCCTGAGATTTACAGGATATTCAGAGACATGTTTTTTTCTCTTTGAATCTTATAGAAGAAACAGATTTCGGCCTTAATACACGTGTCACAGACACACCAACTGTAATAGGACCACATTGTCCAAATATAACCAAGGTCAGCATATGGACCTGTCAAGAAACATGAGATATAATGATATGCAAACATGAGCTACAAACGGAAAATGGTGGAGAAACGAAATAAAAACATGAAGAAGCATCTGCAGAGAGAAACAGAGTTAACATATTGATTATGATGTGAAATTTCTGAAATGTCAACGGTTAATTCTGTGCATCTCTGCTCAAATTCTGCCAGATTTGTTGAGTTTTGCTCCAGCTCTTTCGATTTCTTTTTCTTTCTGAACTGTGACAAATTGTCTGATCTGAACGCTAACATGAAAGCCCCTGTCTCACTCGGATCTCGAGTAATTTGTTATGGACATTAAATGAAAAATTACCAAGCTCCTATGTTTGACAAGGCTCTAAATATTGATGACGTATTGGATTGTGAAAACGTGCCATGAAAATGTTGAAACAAAAACAGAAGTTGCTTCTAAAGCTCAGTAGGTCTGGCAGCATCTGTGAAGAGAAATCACAGTTAAAGTTTCAGGTTCAGTGACCCTTCCACAGAACTGATGGTAGCTAGGAAAATGTTGGTTGATATGCAGAAGGGCTGGACAGCTGTTAATGGAGATTGTTAGTGGCTAAACATAGAGGGTGTGTAATGGAAGGCGATGTGAGAACTAGGCCTGGTGTATTATTGGTCGGGGGTGAGGACACTGGGGATTTCAGGGCCGAAAATAATTGAACTTGACATTGAGTCTGAAGGGCTGTAGGGTCCTCACACGGTAAATGAGGCGTTGTTCTTCCAGTTTGCATAGATTTTTCCTGGAACACTGCAGCAAGTCAGACACAGAGATATTGGCCAGGGAACAGGATGCGGTATTAAACTGGCAGGCAACTGGAAGCTCAGGGTAATTTGTATAGATACACTTTGGATGTTCAGTGAAGCGGTCACCCAGACTACCGTTAGTTTCCCCAATGTAGAGAAGACCACATTGTGAGAAGCGAATCGAGAAGATTATTGTGGGAAGTTTCGGTAAGGTGCTGCTTCATCGGTACGGTGTGGTTGGGCCCTTGGATAGTGAGAAAGGAGGACAGAAGTGCAAACATGTTACACTTTCGGCAGGGGCAAGTGAAGTGGGCCTGTGGTGGGGGTGAGGGTGGGGTAATGGGAGTGAATAAAGAGTGAACCAGGGTGTCCTGGTCCCTCCAGAAGTCGGACAATTTTGAGGAGGAAAATATGTATCTGGAGATGGCATCTTGCTGGAGGTGGGGGAAATGGCGGCTGATGATCCACTTCATGTGAATGCAGGTGGGATGGTAGGCTAGAACAAGAGGAATTGTCGCGCTGTTGCAGGAGGGTAGAGAGACGGTGAAAACATAAATGCAAGAGGTGGGTCAGACCTGGTTGAGGGCCCTCTCGAGAACAGTGCTGGCAAATTCTCAGTTGAGGAAGAAGGTGGACATTTTGGAAATTGACATCATCAGAAGCAATGCGGTGGAGACAGAAAAATTGGTGGAATGGAATGGAGTATTAGCAAGAAACAGGTTGTGAGGGTGTATACTCCAGGTAGCTGTGGGAGTCAATTGGTTAATACTGGATATTAGTGGCCTGTCGATCCCCAGAAATGGAAACAGAGATTCCGAGGAAAGGAAGTGATGAGTCAGAGAAAGACGAGGTGAAAGTGAAGGAGCCATGCAAATTGGAAGTGAAATCGATGTTTTTTTTCAAATTCAGGGCAAGAGAGAGAAGCAGAATCGATGATATAATATATGCATTGGAGAAAGTGTTGTGGATGTGTCAGGAATAGAAGTGGAACAGGGAATTGTCTATGTACCCCTTGAGGAAACAGGTATGACTAGAGCCCACGTGTGTATCCATGCACCCCCCTCTGTGTGGCAGGAGTAGGCCGAAGCAATGGGTCTGCCCGGGCAGTTCTGCTTGTGGATTTTCAGGAGGAGATAGAAGTGAGCTCTGCTATCAGAGGACCAACAGCTTGGGGACCGTTAGGTGGGGGCAAGTACGGTGTGAATGACCAGATGAAATGTGGTCAATTATCATAGTTGATACAATGGCCTGATGTGCCATGGTCGGCTCATGGTCGGGTCCAGCAGGTGATATGAGGAGATAACTGAGAGCTGGCCCTCAGTCTCTGCAATGTAGAGGTCAGTCCACCAGACTACAGCAGCATCACACTTACCAGCACAGGCTGAATAACAAAGTCAGGGTTGGATCAAAGCACACGGTGTACAGCCTGTTCAGAGGGTGATTTGTTGGATTGGGTGAGGGGCTGCAGAGAAATTAATACAATCAATGTCCCATCGAACATTCTCAATGAGCAGATTGAGTTCAAGCAAACAGCAGAGTGAGAGGCCCAGGTGGAGGAAGAGTATTGGAGCTAGGCGAACAGGGAGCAGAATCTTTGCCCAAAGAAATGGGCACCGAGGAGAAGATGGTGGGAGAAGAGTTCAACGTCATGCTGTACCCGAAATTCACTAAAGTCAATGCGATATAATGCTGAGACCATTGTTAAGTACAGAACATTCAATATCAGAGTGTGGAAGGGTAGGAGGGAGGGTGAAGATACCGCAGGATGTGCATTTGGGGGAGGGGATGCAGTCAGAGTGCAAGGCACGGGTGGGGAGTCAGGTTCCAAGGGGTCATAGACATCTCAGTGTTATTGCATCTTGTGTGCCTCATATATCTGATGAGAATGGTGAATGAGCGGAGAAAGAAATAGAATTGGGGAGTGGTGCAGCCTTGAGCCAATGAGATGTGATGCTTTTGCACAGATAAAATGTTGATATCACTGGCACTGCAATCACAGGATCAGTCCTCAGGAAGTAACTGAATGAAAATGAACGTAATCTTATTGTAATGCCCTGATTTCATTGGAGTGACACTCAATCAGCAAAGTCTTACTTTTCTGAGATTTTAGACAAAACTATGAAAACACAATAAATGTTGATTTTAATAACAGGACAAAGTCATCCATGGTTTTGGCATGTATTAGCAAGGGCAGAGTTTATTTGTCATTCTCAAAAGCTCTGGGGAAGGTGTCATTGTTCAGTGAGGAAATTACCAGGACAGAATTTCCTCCGATTCCCATTGACCCCTGTTTACTCAGGGTCCGTGATGCCACATGAATCAAATACTACTTTGATGCAAGGGAAGTTACTCTGATCTCACCTCAAAAGAGGTAAACCGTTAAAATAATAAAAAGCAAAAGTGTAAAACACGGCTTGTTTGAACAATGTGCTCACTGTACTCACAATGTTTACGGGAAAACTGATGCATGGACTTCTGATTTTGAGGAAAGGTTCATCCTATTTGTGATGAGGCTGTTTGGCTGTGCACCGTGACACAGAGACAGAAAGACACTCCACTCTGGACCATGGGGAACAAAACCATCCTGTTCACGGTGCATCAGACAGTGACAGACACACACTATTGTCTGTTTTGATTGAACATTGATCATCCCAATCTCAACATTCACTGATGATCAATAGCAGAACCAAAGCCAGCGGCTCCCATCATCCCAGTTGGAAATCAAAAAGGGAATGCGATGGTCAGATGAAGTGGGAGTAACTGGGGAATCGGTGTAACTTACAGTGGTTGTGGCAGAATGTGGGAGTAAAAGGAAATCTTCAGTGGAAGAGCATGTAGCAGCAGAGGGGGTAGTGCAAGGGAAGTAGGAGTGTGAGGAAAGAGTAGGACAAAGGAGGAAGAATGACAGATGAAGTTTTAGTGAGAAGGAAAAACTTGTTATGGGGGAAGCGGGATTGGGTGCGAAAACATCACTGTTCAGGAAAATCGAAATCAGGTTTCCAAACAAAATTTAAAAAAGAGTTCATGTTCTTTCTTTTCTCTCACTTGATTCTTGTTAAGATGATACATGTACTCTATCTTTCTGTATCAAGTGCAGAGGATTATTTTTTCTGGTCTTGTGTGGTGTTTCAACATTTTTGATTTTTCTTTACATTATGTATTTGCTTCCAATTCATGGTAGACATGAGAATATGATTTGACCTCCTTCAGTTTGTCCATAACATAGAATTTAATTGAGTATTTATCCTCATCACACTAGCAAATTTTAACAAACAATGAATGAGTCTGTGTCCATCCTCCAGATGAAAAATGTCTCCAGCTCTGGCTATTACAGTGCCTCCAAAAGGTTAATGTTCCAGCGCAAGGTGCCAAACCCTAGTTCATCCTAAATTATTTACAAGCTTTAGGAATAAAACATGTGAAGTGTAAAAGGTGAATACAACTCTGTTGCAAAAATGTTATTTCGGGCTTCCTCATAATTGTTGTTAACCAAATCCCTCTGTAAATTGACCAAAATAAGAAAAAAACAGACTGGAATTCTCAAATCTTCCTCTGAATAACATCTGGGAAACAGGAGGGAAATCATGGTTTGTTTGTGATATTCATAAATGACGATGGTGAGCATGTAGAAAATGGGGCGGGGGGGGGGAGGGGGGCAGTGGATTACTGACCAATGTTGTGGATGACACAAAGCTGAGCTGAGTGGCTCACGATCAGGAGAATATAAATAGATTATTCAGATAGCCAGATCAATGGCCGACGACATTTAACACTGAGAAATGTGGGATGATGCACGTCAGAAGTAATAAGACAAGTGAGTACTCAAACTATGAATGGGGAGGGCTAAATTTGCTCGTTTTTTCTTTGTAGCAGGGAAGGTTGAGGAGGGAACCTGCTACAGGTATACTGGAGTATAGGGGTATGGAGAAGATGAATAAACAGAAGCTGTTTCCCTTCGTGAAAGGGTCAAAACAAAGGAACGCATTTTTAAAATGAAAGGCAGGGATTTGAGAGAGGATTTGTGGAATGTGTTTCGCACTGAGATGGTGGTATGAATCTGGAATGCATTGTCTAGGAGGGTCCTTGAGGGAGGTATCCTCACAAACGTTTACAAAGCCTTTGGATGTGCACTTGCTGGCATAGACGTGATAGGCCTTTAATTCGTTTCATGATTCTATGCGTTGGCAGCCATGAATGCTCTGATATATTCTGAAGCAATAAGCAATGGCAGTTGCTGGTTTGTTCCTTTGACTGGACTCAGTAAGTGGCGAGATCACAAACCAGAATCATCTCATGGAGTTTCAGCCCTTTCTTCACCTACAACATCCAAGCCATCTCTGGGGACATCCAGGGTAATTCACATGCTCAGTGCAAGCATTGTCGAACAACAGCACGAGCATTTTTCCAGCTGTTTACCACCATTATTATAGCTACAGCAATGTCATGGACACGGATTTTTCTTCAATATAATGCAGACTTCGAGCTATGAGGGTGCTATTTCTCTGAAGCATAATAAAATTACTTCCCAGATATTCACTTTGATAAAAAGCAAGTTTTCCTGTGTTTTGCTGCCAGTTATTTATCATAAAATTCCCCACTCCACGCCATCCCTTCAATATTTACCCTTTAATATATTCTTGTGCATTGTCTTCCTGATCTCTCACACCTCAATCCCTCACATCCCCCACACTGTCCATCCTCATTTGTTAATAGCTGATAAACCTGAGCCTCATCTCTATCATTTATTCCAACTTCCATCTCACAATGTGAACTGATATGATTCCTTCCCTCAGCATGGTCATTAGACTTGCCATGCCTGATGTGCTGTTCATCTCGACCTTCTACTCAGTTTCTGACCCGCTGCTTTGGTTACCAAACTCCTGGTTTATTAGTTTAAATCCATTCGACATGCACTAGCAAAGCTCCCCAAAAGGATATTGTTGCTTCTCCAGTTAAGAGGTATTCTGTCTTTTTTGTACAAGTCCCACGTGTCCTGGAAGAATTCCCAATAATCCAAAAATCTGAAACCATCAACCCTGAACTAGCTTTTTCACAACATGTTAAACTAGACCGCCGTCCTAATCCTTGCCTCTTTTCCATATGGCATGGGGAGTAATTCAGAGATTACAGAGGATTTTTCTGTCTCTACCTCTCACACACACGCACTCACACACACAATCAGACAGACTCCATATTACTTTGCAGAAGAATACCAATAACTTTATAAATAATCTGAATGATAACTGGAATGAAGGATTCCGTTAAAGAAAGGACGAGAGAAATTGCATTTCTTCTGGATGTCAGTTTGAGTTGGAGAGTTCATTTTCCGATGGTTCATCACTATCCTAGTGAACATTATCAGTGAGACTCCAGTGAAATGCTAGTTTTATGTCCCACTTGCTGTTTAAGTGTTTAGGTTTCCTTGAGTCAGTGATGTAATTTCCAGTATTGGTGATTTCATGCCTGGTCCTTTTCCTCAGAGAGTGTTAGATGGAATCAAAATCGATGTGTTTGTTGATAGAGTTCCGGTTGGATTGCCATGCTTCTAGGAATTCTCGTGCGTGTCTTTCTTTGCCTGGTCCTAGATGGATGTGCAGACCCAGTCAAAATGATATAATTCCTGATCCGTATGTAAGGACTTAGTGATATGGGTCATGTCTTTTTTCTGGCTAGTTGTTGTTCATGCATCCAGGTGGCTCGTTTACTGCCTGTTTTTCCGATGTAGTTTTTGTTACAGTTCTTGCAAGGCTTATGCTTCCTGGAGCAGAACAGACAAAGATGTGAACTTATCGCGGTGCTCAAAAGTATGAAGAAAGTTGCAGAGTAAAACAGGAAAACTCTGTTTCCGTTAGTTGGCATTACAGCATCAATGAGTTCTAATTTCAAAATGGTCAGCAAAAGAGCTGGGACTGAGATACATAAATACTTCTTTATTGAGGGAGTTGTTAGGATTTGGATTAGACTGCCTGGGAGAGTTGTAGATGACGATTCAATAAAGAATTAGATATATATTTGGAAATTATAAATTTAATGGGCTACAGAGATAGAGCTGGCAAATGGAAGGTGCTTGGGAAACATTACTGGAGCTGGTGCACACACAGTGGCCAATGGCCTCCTCCTGTACTTTAAAGGCTTGTACTCTATCATGCGTCTGATGCAAATAAAAGTCAGTATCAGATTTTTTCCCGTTTTAAGTGCTCGCAAATATCTGATTATTTGGTGCAGGATAAACATTTAAAATTCAAATATTGCAAGGTCAGTGTCATTATGTAGTCTATTTATTACTCAGAACATCAATATTTTAAATGTTATGTTCTGATAACGAAAACAAATATATCATTGTTTTGCCACAAATCTCTTTGAAAAGGTCTGACTTTTCCCTCACACCAAAATATGTCCTTTTTTTTCACTGTCCACATTTCATATTAAGTAGCATTCTTTCTAAAAATCGGAAGTTTTCTAATTATTGTTCGCTAAAATGTGATAACATAAATCATTCACGGTGCATGTTGAATTATTGCCATTTCTAAATTGCTGGCTATTAGCTGAAGCTCGTACATTTCACTGAGAAATTTAACTGATTGATTATATATAAATGTATAAGAAGGCTAATTCTATTTGATTGACCAATCGTTTACTCACTCTGAACATGTAATCATTCAGAAGCCGACCATTTTCAAAATGTTGGAGTGGCAATGCATTGTTTTGAATCCTGATATTGAATGTATAATTCTGGTCATAACAGTTACGTACCTTGTTCTTTATTCGATGTAAAATAAAATGTGCATTCTTTATTTTTGTGTTACAAAAAGATTATAGGAGTTTATACTTTACTCCCATAAATATAGAATCGACCTAATTGTTTTCAGAGATTATAGTTCAGTTGAATAATCATACTTCATATCTCATTTTTGCCCAATTCACGAAACATAGCTAACAGTTGATTATTGTTCGGGTCAGTAAACTCAACACCTTGCAATGAGCTACGTTAAAAATGGCTTCCAAAAGATTTTGAATCATTTACAGTGTTACTGGAATTCACAGTTGCATGTGATGCTGAGTGACACACTGACCTGCTCCTAAATCTGTGCAAAGAGTTTCTAACCTGGGTCAGGGCAGTCAGTCAAACACTTCTTCACAACAAATAATTTGGAATCCACCCACGGAAAGGTGGAGCTCGCTAACAGACTATCACTGTTCTCAGTGTAGCTACAAATAATGTCCAAATTAGATATCAATGGCTGACCAGCAACCAGGTTTTAAAAAATCATCTTGAGTCAGAGCCTGGCCCAGTGGGCAGATGTGTTGACGTGCAGTGTCAGAATCACACCGCACAACTTACTGATGGTGCTGACACCTGGCCTACCTCCCAGACTGCATACATCTGTACCCTGGACCGGATGCTGGGAAAAGACGTTAAAAATTTGACAGTCTGATGCACTATCTTGAGTCTCACAAAGAAACCTCTGAAACCATACCCAATAAATGTCACCTTCATTATCACGTATCAAAATGAAATTTTACATCTCTATGGATGGCCAGAGATTAATACACGGTTCACCAAACAGAATATATCTGAAGAAAACAGCAGCAAACGGCAGGCCAAGAAGTACGTTAATAACTGAACTTGGCGGATTCTGTTTGGTGTGTGGTAACATACACATATTGTACTGGCACTCAGGTGACTGTAACAATGCACACCGTAAATGTAAGTTTTGACCTAACACTTCGTCAAAGCTTCCTGATCTCACACAAATCACTCCCTCACACACTCAAGAATTGTTGAGAAACTACAAGCTTGGTGAAACAGGAATCATAGTACAGGCCCTTCAGCCCTTGACGTCCTGCTGACATTTTATCCTGTTCTAAGATCAGACTAACCTACATACCTTTCATTATACGATCATTCATGTGCCTATCCACACACCCACACTCTCTGTGTAAAGAACCTACCTCGGACATCTCCCATAAATATTCCTCCAATTACCTTAAAATCATGCCCCCTCATCATAGCCATTTCCGTCCTGGGTGAAAGTTTCTGGCTATCCACTCTATCTATGCCTCTCATCATCTTGTCAACCTCTATCAAGTCATGTTCCAATCTTTTACGTTCCAATGAGAAAAAAAACAATTCCCTGATCTTTCTTTGCAAGACCTGCCCTCCAGTCCAAGCAGCGTCCTGATAAATTTCCTCAGTACACTCACCAATGCTTCCACATCTTTCATATAATGAGGCGACCAGTACAGAATGCAACATTCTAAGTGTGATCTCACCAGGGTTCCATAGAGCTGCACCATAACCTCACTCCTTAAACTCAACCTCCATGCTAATGAAAACATCATCCGGCTTCTTAAGAATCTTATCAACCTGGGTGGCATCTATGTGGGAGCTATAACATGGATCATCAGATCCCACTGTTACTCCACAATGTATGAATCCTACATTTAACCGTGTATTATGCATTCAAATTTGACCTTCAAACTGAATCGCTTCACAATTTTCCAGGTTGAACTCCAACTGTCTCTTATCAGCCCAGTTCAGCATCCTGTCAATGTCCTGTGCAAACTACAATAGCCCTCAACACTACCCACAATTCCACCATACTTTGTTAATTTGAAAAACTTACTAATCCACCTTCCCTCTTCCTCATCGAAGTCATTTATAAATATCACAAACAGCAGAGGCCCCAGAACCGATCCCAATGGAGCACCAATGGTCACCGAGCTCCAGACAGAATACTTGCCATTTACCATCCCCCTCTGTCTTCTTTCGACCAGTCCATTCTGCATCAAGACAGGCCGGTTTCCCTGTATCTGATGCGTCCTTACTTTCTGAATGAACCTACCATGGGGAAATTTACCAAACGCCTGGTTAAAAACCATGTACTCCACATCCACTACTCTCGCTCCTTCAATGTGTTTGATCCCATCCTCAAAGAATTCAGTAAGGTTTGTGAGGCATGACCTGCCCCTCACAAAGCCATGCTGACTATTTCTAACCAAACTATGATTTACAAGTAATCATAAATTCTGTCTCTCAGAATCCTCTCCAAACCTTTGCCCAATGCTGATGTAAACTGACTGGTCTGTAATTCTCTGGATTAACTTTATTCCATTTCCTGAACAAGGGAGTAACATTTGCCTGCCTCCAATCATCTGGCACGACTCCAATGGAGAGTGAGGACGCAAAGATCATCTCCAAAGGTACAGTAATCTCTTCGCTCTCTTCCTGTAGTAAGCCACGGTGGATCCCGTCTCGCCTAGGAGATTTATCTACCCCTATGTTTGTATTTCAATCAGTCTGTACTTCACCTCACCATGTCTACTCACTGTCCAACCATCTGATTGACTGCTTTGCATTTCAGGGTTCTATACAGTGCTGCTTTCATGAACACATATTGTTCCCTATAACCTGTTAATCATGGAATGGAAAACATGGGAAGGCACCAATGCCTTCCCGATGAAAGGCTGATGCCCAAAGCTTTGACTCTCCTGCTCCTCAAATGTCACCTGATATGTTTTGCTTTTCCAGTGCCACACTTTTCGACTCTGATCACCAGCATCTCCAGGTCTCATTTCTCCATTACAAAGGGCTGTCCCCTCTGCACACTGAGCAGGCAATTAATCAGCAGAAACTCGCTGTATTTAGAGCTGACCGTTCAGTTCTGGAAAGTTGCATTTGATGAATACATTTACTGAAAACGAAATTACTATTCAACAAATATTCATTCAGTCCCAGAGTTACAGTTTTGGTTCATGAATTAGGCAGCTTGATAACGAGCAGTCAATGACTGAAGAACTCTGAAGTACAGAATATTCTAGGTGATATATTCCAGGCTGGATGTGCTTTCCCTTAATGTTGGGTATGTTGTCGGACAGACAGATGTGATAAGGGAACGCGGTGACACGTGGAATTGTGACATTTTTGCCATTACAGCGATGTGCTTGAGGGAGGTCAGGGCTGACAACTCAATATTCTGCGGTGCAAGAACTATAGGCAGCACAGGAGAGGGGTAAAGGAGGAGGTGGTGATGCATTATTAGTCATTATGGAATCAGTTGCTGCAGTAAGAAGGGTTGGTATATCTATTAGTGCTGGGACAGCTGAAGGAAAGGTGGCGAGGTGTCCTGAGTGAGTGAGTGGGCAGCACAGATACCAAGCAGAGCTGGCAAGCGGGACAGAGAAGAGGTTCGAGAGAAACCGAGAGAAGGGGCTGCATTCAGTGAGAGTCGGAGAACATGAGTCTTGGTTGGAGGTGGGTGCAGTAACAGCGAAATACAGAGAGAGGGCAAGGTCACATAGTGCAGATCTTGGCACTTACCCTGGTCACTGACGTCCTTCCTACACTGTTGGGCATTCACCCAGAAGGCTGGCATCTCACTGGCCCACGGGTCAATCACAGACATGCTAACAGGTCTGGTGTCATGGCTTCCCCTGCCAGTCAAAGAGTCATAGAGATGTTCAGCATGGAAACAGACCCTTCGGTCCAACCCGTCCCAGCCGACCAGATATCCCAATTCAATCCAGTCCCACCTGCCAGCACCCGACTCATATCCCTCCAAACCCTTCCTATTCATATACCCATCCAAATGCCTCTTAAATGTTGCAATTGTACCAGCCTCCACCACTTCTTCCTGAGGCTCATTCCGTACACACACCCCCCTCTGCGTGAAAAAGTTGCCCCTTAGGTCTTTTTTATATCTTTCCCCTCTCACCATAAACCTATGCCCTCTAGTTCTGGACGTACCCACCCCAGGGAAAAGACTTTGTCTATTTATCCTGAAGGAAGATAATGTCCCTGTCCTGCACCATGCCATCCACCAGAACCTCAGTGGCTCAGCCACATAAAAGGGGCCCTCAGTTTACACCTTTCCCAAACGCCGCCGTCATGTCCAGAGCAATTTCAGATTGCCAATCCAAGAGCGCAATGACTTATTTAAAATTGGCATCTGTAGCAGGGAACCCGGTGCAATCTGGGATATGTGGGCAGTGGGCACATATAACAAAGCAGAAAATAATCATTGGGCTCGTATCAGATGAAAGAAGGGACATTGAGGCAGGGCAGGTAGTTAATGAGCCAGATTGAGGATGTTATCATGAGAACATTCACTGAGACTTGTGGAGACAAACCTTCCATGAAAATGACAGAAATGAGATTGGCCAAGTCAAAAGTTTCAGGCCCTTGTCTTGTGCAGATTTTGTCGTGCAAACTATTGTAAGTTATATATTTAAAGAGAGCGAGGGCCTATAAAGGAGATTCACATAATTAAAAGAAGCTAGGTAGAAAAATCCCCGGCCAGGTTTGCTCATTGTTCATCTTTTTCGGTTCCTCACTGAATAGAGGCAAAGTGTCAGAGACCTGCTGATATTGTAGCTTAGTTTAGTATGAAGCAAGGGGCTGACTGAATACTTACATATCGGAATTATGCAAGGCAGGAAGAATCGGGAGTGCCATGCCTCTAGGAATTCCCTGGCTGTTCTCTGTTTGGCTTGTCTGATAATAGTGGTGTTGTCCCAGTCGAACTCATGTTGATTGTCATCTGCTTGTGTGGCTACTAAGGATAGCTGGTCGTGTCGTTTCGTGGCTAGTTGGTGTTCATGGATGCGGATCCTTATCTGTCTTCCTGTTTGTCCTATGTAGTGTTTTGTGCAGTCCTTGCATGCGATTTTGTACACTACGTTGGTTTTGCTCATGCTGGGTATCGGGTCCTTCGTTCTGGTGAGTCGTTGTCTGAGAGTGGCTGTTGGTTTGTGTGCTGTTATGAGTCCTAGTGGTCGTAGTAGTCTGGCTGTCAGTTCAGAAATGTTCTTGATGTATGGTAGTGTGGCTAGTCCTTTGGGTTGTGGCATGTCCTCATTCTGTTGTCTTTCCCTTAGGCATCTGTTGATGAAATTGCACGGGTATCCGTTTTTGGCGAATACATTGTAGAGGTGTTCATCTTCCTCCTTTTGCTGTTCTGGTGTACTGCAGTGTGTTGTGGCCCTTTTCAACCGTGTCTTGATGCAACTTCTTTTGCGTGTGTTGGGGTGGTTGCTTTCGTAGTTCAGTTCTTAGTCTGTGTGTGTGGCTTTCCTGTACACCTTTGTGGTGAATTCTCCGTTCAGTGTTCTGCCACACACGCGGATGACAAGCAACATGAGTTCGACTGCCACAACACTACTATCATAGGACACGGCAAACAAAGAACAGCCAGGGAATTCCTAGAGGCATGGCACTCATCCACAGATTCTATCAACAAACACATCGACCTGGACCCAAGAGACCGGCCACTGCAGCGGACAGCTGGAACTGACAACCGGAAGCGGCAGAGACAAACCACTACAAATGACGGAGGAAAGATCACAGAAGCGCTTCACAGGAGGCTCCCAAGTACTGAGGATGTCACCTAGCCAGGGGATGAAATGTCTGCAACACAAATTCCCAGCTCGGCAAACAGATCCACAACAATTACACATTGCATTTAGTTGCAATAATCATCTAATCCCCTCTTGAAAAATTCCATTGAACATCCATTTACAACACATCCAAATGTACCTTAATGCTCGCCAAGTTAAAAGGTTTTTACTTCTATCGTAGTTCTCCTATTGTACATAACCTGAAATCTGTGTCCTCTCATTTTGTGAGTGGGTACCGTTTTATCCAATCTAATCTGTTCAGTCTGCCTATGAGTTTGAAAAACTTCATCCGATCTCCTCTTAGCCACCTTCACTTCATTGAGAACAGTTCCAACAGTCTGACTTCATAACTGATCTTACTCATTCCTGGAAATATTCTTTTAGATCAGTTCTTTCTCCTTTCCAATGTGTCTATATCCTTCCGATCATGGGACAGAGTTGAAGTCGAATGTGTTTGATGCAAGTTCAACATCACCTCTTTACTCTTGAAATGTCAGTATTTATAAAGACAGGAACACTGTATGCTTTGCCAATGTTTAATGTCCTACAAACTTCAATGGTCTTTGCACATCATGTGCTTCTCTTTTCCTGCCTATTTTATATTGTCTTTTAATGTTCTTGATAGAAAGTTGCATTTTCTCATGTTTCAATGTGCCAAACTTCATCACCTCTCTACTGTTTCTAACAAGTTGCCAATGTAAGTTTAGAGTTCGACAACGTTTTCCTCACAGTTTACATTTGTTTAAGTGCTGTGTCAACTGTAAACTTTGAATGGGTCCCTGCACACCAGTTGTACATCGTTCATAAATATCAAAATGAATGAGGTCCCCCAAACTGAATCCTGTGGAACTTTACTGAAAATCTATCTCCAGCCTGAATTAAAAATCTAGTGACCATTCCTCTCGATTTCCTACCAATCAGTCAATTTTGTTTCCAAATTGATACAGTCCCTTTTATTCCGTGAATGAATGGATGAACGAATGATTTAATGTCACACGTAACGAGGGAAAAACAGGGAAACATGTTTGTTGCCTGTGCCACTAAGATATTTCTCATCAACTTTGTACATTTCTAGTGACAGAGTTTACTCCTCTGTCACCATGACCTGGGTGAGTTCGGCCACTTTGGTAAAGACAGAGATGAAGTATTCAACTCACACTCAGCCATTTCCCTTCTTCTCAGTACAAATCATTTTTCAAGTGTTGAATCAGATTTACTCCACCTTTCCGCATGCTCACTTACACGTGTGACAACTTTATATTGACTCTCCGTTTCCTCATAAATTTCTCCGCTCTACCATCTCTACCCTAAACCTTCAGCATTTCTCCTGGTTCACAATTCTGTTCTCTATCTGACAGCTATTCAATTGTTCTTCTTCACCTTAAACTTTAGATCCATTGTTATCGAGGGAGCGTTGGGTTTGTTTACCCTGCCTTTCCTGTGTGAGGAACTATTCCTCAAACGGACCCATGTCATTGAAGGGAGCCCATTGTTCAATTTTTCTTTTTCTCACCAACTTGGTGTTCCGGTCATTCCTTCCCAGATTCATTCTTGCTCCACTGAAGGCAGCTCTCAGTCAATTGATTTTTCTCAAACTCAGTCAATGCACAACATTCTCTACCATCATCCTGAGTGTTACAATACAATGATCATCGTGCCAGAAAATGTTCCCGCCTGATACTGGATCCACTCTCCCCATCTCTTTTCCAAGGTTCAACAGTACATGGCCCCTTGGAGTGGGCACATACTCCTGCAGTAAGCACCCCTCCATGCAATCCGTCACTGCCCAGACACGGTCAGTATCCCAGTCTGTATTTGGATAATGCAAGTTTCTCAATATGATCACGTTGCCATCTCTGTACCCTTTTCACTAGTTGCTGGCCTACAGATGGTCCCTCACAGCATAACTTTGTACTTTTTGTTCTATATCTCCAGCCAAATTCATTCTGAACTTGGAGGCATCCAATTTCTCTCAGACTCATTATCTAACCCGATCTGGAGCCAATACTTCTACACTTCGTCCTTTTCTTTCCTTTACATCATTTCTGAATATGTTATACTTTGGGCTCCATATATCAGGAAAGATGCATTTGACCTGAAGCAGGTCTAGAGGAAGCTCACAAGAAAACTCCCAGGAATGAAAGGCTTAGCAGATGAGGAATGTTTGAGGGATCTGGGACTATACATGATGGCGTTTAGAAGGACAAGGGGAGATCTGATTGAAACTTACAGAATACTGAGTGGCTTGAACAGAATGGACTTTGGGAAGATGTTTCCATTAACAGCAGAGACGAGTAACCAAGGGCACAGCCTTCGAGTAAAGGGAAAACCTTTGAGATCGGAGATAAGGGAAAACTTCTTCAGCCCGAGAGTGGGGAATCTGTGGAATTCATTGCCACAGAAGGCTGTAGATGCAAGGTCATTGAATAGATTTAAAACAAAGATAGAAAAGGTCTTGATTGCCCGGGGGTCAAAGGGGGGAAGAAGGAAAATGGGCTTGAAAAACCGATCAGTCAAAATTGAATGGTGGAGCAGACTCGATGGACACAGTGACATTCTTGACCTCACTATCCTGGAATTATATTGACAGTCACAGAAACACTGACACCTTCTTCAATTTCCTGACACCCCTGTGACTATTGCTCCTTCTTTCTTCTCCCTCCCTTCCTGTACAGTCAGGCTGCTTGTGGTACCACAAACATGGCTCTGGCTGCCCTCCCCTGAGCGGATAGCACCTTCATCAGCTTCCAAACTGGGAAACTGAATTGGGAGGGAGTCTCACCTCCCCTCCCCCTCAGGGTAATCCTGTATTACATGGCTGTAGATCTTGACTGATCACCCATTCCCTTCCTTTTTACAGGCCGTTATGACAGCATTGTGATCCCCTCCATGAATGTGTTGTCCACCTAACTCTCATCATAGATGTCTCACAGAATCTCCAGGCATTAACTGCATGACCCGGTGTTCGTCTCGAACATCAGCAGTGGCTATGACTTCCCAATGTAACAGAAAACGTTTTCCATTTGACCAACCTGCACTACCACAACATAAGCTGAAACGTGTTTAGTCTTCCTCAATGAATTACGTTGGATAAAGTTAATATCAGAGGCACACGTTCAACATTCCTTCGCTTATCAGTCTGTAGTTGACTGAGATTCTTTGTTATACTGATTCAGACTTTCACTTATTACTGACATATCAGCCTTCAGCCCAACTTCCAAGAAAGAAAATGTCAATTTGCAGCAATTTACAGCAAGTAACGGTTTATTAACAGCGAATGAACTTACATTTTCTTCTGTGAAGACGATTGTGTGACTTTCAAAATCAATTCAGGGGGTCACAGCAGCAGAAAGGCATATCTCTGTGACTCCCAGGTACACATAATCCCCCAACTCCACTCTACTCCTTCACGGGGTCACAGTCTCTGTGACTCCCAGGTATGTGTAATCCTCCAGCTCCCACTCCACTCTCTTCCCTCAAAGGGTCACCGACTCTGTGACTCCCAGGCACAATTAGGCCTCGATCCTCAACGCTGATTTATATCCTCCCACTTTAGTGCCTTAAACTCCCAGGTGTGAGTTAGCCTCATGCTCCTGCTCCAAGATGCCCCCTCACATGGTCACTCATTCTGTGACTCAGTGCTGGTTTCGAGCCTCCTGCTCGGTTGCTTCTCCAACTCCAACTCCCAGCCGGCCTCGATCCTCGCTGCTGATTTATATTCTCTCACTCTGTGCTGCTCTCTCTCAGGTTCTCTGCCTTTGTGACTCCCAAGTAATTGTATTCCTCAAGCCTGAGCTGAGATTTATAATATCCCATTCTGCACTGCCCCCTCACAGGATCACCGCTGTGCCTGGAAGATAGTGAAAAAGAGGATGATTAGACGGGGAAGAGGGTGTTACAGTGATTGACCGAGCTGTAGAAGATGGAACAGATTATCTGGGGAGGTCGGCAGATCTGTAGTGCCAAAAGCAGGTTTCCGAAAGATACAGGGAGAGTTGCAGACACTGAATAAGGCAAAGGAAATAGAGAGGATAAGACTTGTTGGTAACGGAGCCTTGTCGAGTCTAAACGGCTTTTTCTGAGCTGCTTACAGAGATAGAAAGGCTTCAACCTCCAATAAGCTTGCACATTCTGCTGCAGCTTTATAGTTTCCACTGTGCTTTCTGTTATCGCTCCAACAAAACTCCCAGGCTTATTCTATTTTCCTACATCTGCATTTCTCCACCCCCCCCTCCCCGGACCACCAGAGTAATTTCATGTGACCTAAGTTATTGCAAAGAAAACACCGGAGCTTTTCTAACTTCTTTGTCCTCTTCATGGGTTTCCTTTTTTTCCTGGGGTAAGTTGTTCTTAAGATCTTCACTGTGATCTACCTTTCCCTTTCCACGTGAGGATTTCTCTTTGGCCTAATTTCTATCCCTCATGGACTGACATTGATTCTGGAAGCCACACCGTGTTGTATGGATCAATTCATAATCATCAACCACTTCAGCTGTTTTACCTCTCTGCTCTTCCAAATGAGTTTGCACTATATCAGGCAAGCATTTTTGAACCCCTCCAAATTAATTGTCTCTCAATGAGCATCGTAGATTTTCTTGATTTTTAAGCTCTTATCCATCTATCAAAATTACTTTGCTTGATCCTTTCAAATTCAAAATAGGTTTGACCAGGTTCCCTCCTTAGATTCCTAAAACATTCTGAATTAAAAGGCTTCTGCTAAACAGGTTATGAGTTAAGAAGTGCTGAAGGAGGGGAGAAAATCCAATTTCAACATTGACACTGACTCAACCTATCCCAGACTGAACCTATCTGACCAACTAGAGAGGTGGCCATGTCCTCTTGATAATACACGTTTCTTTTTAAAGACTTGAAAGTTGCCTGCCTGCAGCATTATTGTGATGTATAAACAAAAGGACTGTAATAAACCTTTAAGAATTCAGACATATTGGTCATTTAGAACCTCTCTAAGAAAAATCACGAACAACATAACCTTGTAAAGGGACCGGCTTTGTGATGCTTTGTGACAACATGCCACCTTTCGCTTTGGACTGAATTCAATAAATGTAAGTTTCACTGCTTTGAGGCCATAAAAGTGTATTAAGGTGTTTGTGAATTTATACAAAAAAATGCTGAAGTGCATTGTGTGTTGAAGATACAAAATTGCCTTATTCGAACAATTAGAGGAAAGCCTAGGCAAATCGACACTTCCTGTGCATGGTCAAGGCAAATATGCCCCCTGAAAATCTACTGGTTGCTGCTTGTTCGAGTGAAGGGGAACACGCTAACAATATATACATTATGTGTTTGGGGGTGGTGGTAGGAGGTTCGGGCGGTTACAGCATTGCAAATGGACAACGTAGCAGAAACAGTTAGCCTGCGATAAGAAAACATCCATCATTCTCCCTCACAACTAACTTCACTTGAGCAATTGGTGATGGGAGATGTGACCAATAGCCAGCGATGCCAGCATTCAACTGAGTCCAGTTATTATTGTGATCTGAAGATACCACACTGACAGGAGTTAACTGATCTGTTTGTTCAGTGACTGTGATTGATGACAGTCTCCATAGATTCCAAATGTGTCACTGGATGGTTTCCCTCTTCTATTTTTAAGGGGCCTATTACAGCACTTTATCCCATAGTAGCAGCAGATGCATCACCTCTAACACTAACAGGGATCCGCAGCTGCAGAGAGGGGAAGTGGATAGATAAACATCTGAGAATAGTTTAGAATGTTCCAGTAATGGATCAGAATCTGAGAATATTAGACTGGAATACTGCAACAATGGACAGGAGTTTATCCTCGGGTCTTTTCTATCTTTCATCGTATTGGTCAACATTACATGATCGGATCGAAGCCGTACTGATGATTATCCAGGCGGGTTACTATCCCATGCTCGCAATTATTGGTGTTCCTGGTAAGTCTTTCCATCTCTATCTATTTATAAATCCCATAAACCATGCTGAAATTCATTACTATTTCTGTTACCTTTATTTGACAAAGATAGAAACTATTGTCTTCAGTTTCAAATACAAATTGCACTCATTACCATATACGTCTGAACCAACCAACACCCCAGTCCGCACAAACATCTGAGAACTAGACTGTACACCATTACAAATTACCTTTTGCCTTGAATTGATTTATTTCTCGGTATTATCCCAATCATTAAACATACCCACTACCAGATCCGTAATATTCCCAGTCCCCAACTTGACGTCAGTGCGGGTCCCAAATAAATAATTATCTATGCCTTGGTATAATTCAGACTTTATGCATCGAGTTCTCTTCTAAGCACTCTGTCTGTTACAAATATGGCTATCAGAACCTTGTTCTTGTTTCTAAAGTAAATTCATGAGAGGGACAGTGTGTCAGAGAAGGAATGCCGCTGGACATGTAATTCAGAGGCCCAGATTACTACACTAAAGACACTGTTTCAAATCCTACCTCAGGTTATGTCAGAACTTAAATTCAAATGACAGGAATTCGAAATAAGAGCTAATGTCACTAATATCAAAAATAAAAGCACCAGCTTTTTTTCAATAAGTTTATCTATTTCATTGAGGCTCTTTGTTAAGGAAATCGAGCATTATTACCTGGTCTGGCTGAAGACTGATGTCAGCCCCACAGCAATGAGCTTGGCTGTTTACTGCCTGAAGTAATGACCTCACATTAACGGACATTTAGAGAGGTCAACAAATGCTGACCTTACCAGCGATGCAGACATGCCATCTCATACCAATATTGAAATTTAAACAAAACAAAGAATGCTGCAAGAGATCAGAAACAAAAATAAATCGAGAAACTGCTGCAGAAACTGAGCAGACTTGGCACCCTTGTGTCAAGGGAAAAATAGAATTGACATTTCGTGTCCACTGTCCAGCCATCATAACTGAACACAGCTTAAAAATATTGTGATTGATGTTGGTGACAGGGATGTCTGTTATGAAGGGGAGAAGGAGCGAGTTGAATAGTTAGAGAAAGAGAGAGTTAAAAGAACATCTGTGGTAAAGGGGAGAAGGAATGACCTGAGTAGATAAAGACAGGGAGAGAGAACAAGAAGCAAACAAAGGAATTGTTGATGATCAGCTGGAAAGAAAATAAAAATGAGATTAATCTTATTTATTTTTCTTCGATTCTTAAATTTCTGAAAATGATGTCATATCGAGTATACACCAAAGTCACTGTTTAAAGTGAGTTATGTCCCTTTGTCTCTCTTCCCTGAGTGTATTCGTTATCTCCCCTCATTCATTAGTGGGATGCTGGGCCAGTATTTAATTCCCTTTCCTCATTATCAATGAGAAGGTGTTGATGAGCTGCCTTTCTGACCCACTGCAGTCCGTGGCTGTAAATAGTCAGTGCTTAGGTTCGTGTGGTTTCATTTCTTTGAGACTTTGTAGTGAGTGATATAACTGAGTGTCTGGCGTATCCATTTCAAAGGGCAATCGAGAGTCAAATGCATTGCTGGAGTCACATGTAAGCCCGAACAGCTGAGGGTAGTAAATTGCATTCCCTGAAGGATATTAGAGTGCTAGGTAGGATTTTGTGGCAATTGATAATGGTTTCATAGCTTCATTTGATTTTATTGGATTCAAGTTTTACCACTTGCCGTCGTGGGATTCGATTCTGGGGTGGGGATCAGCACATGGGTCCCTGGATTATTAGTACCTCAAAGACGTCACCTTCCCAGCATCTCCAACCATCTCCATTAGCAATATTAATGTTGATGTTGGTTTGGCTATGATTGAAACACAGCTGTTCGCGAGGCTAAGGAATGGTTTTGCAAAACATACTTTCCTTCTTAATTTTCTCTTTATTTGAAGATTAGAGGATCGGAAATGCCCTTGGCGAAAATGAGCGGGGTGTCTTTGATCATGAGTCCCTAACAGAATTCATACCAGGCAGCAAGTAATCAACATAGTAAATTGTATACTGTTCTTCATTGCAAAATGCTTCAAGTACAGGAGTGACGACACCTTCCTGCTGTCGTAGAGTGTTGTTCGGAAAGTAATTGGGGCACTATGTACAGATTATTTTTCCTTTATTAGGAATGATCACTTTCCTACAGAGAGGCAGTGTAAAGGAGTTTCACTGGAATAATTCCTGTGGTGATGGTATTTCGAAGAGACTGTGAAAGAAATAATCTGTATCACTACAAAAAAAATTGTATTAAAACTTGAGGGTTATGGATCAACACTCATTATTTTCAAAACGGAACATTGACAGCATTATCTAAAACATCTGCGATACATGCTTTCACAATTGGGCAAATATATAGAAAGGAAACAATTTGAAGGACAGGGGAAAAGTGTAGGGAAACGGGGTTAGCAAAAATGGACATTTTGGTCAGCATGGACCAGTTTGGGCTGAACGGCCTGTCTCCATTCTGTCGGACTTTATGATACTATACTTACCTGAGTGGGGCCTCATGTTCGTGAAGTGAGAGCTCCAGGTTCTGAAAGAACTCTCTCTACCTCAATGTGCAGCTGGTGTGTGACCCTGTACTGAACGTCACGTTGTTCACAAATCTGTAAGTAGTCACACTCTGATATTGTTCGCCATTAACACTAGATTCTGACCTCCATACAGAACACTAGCCTGTCTTCTCAGCGATGGGAGATGCCTCCTTGAGACTTGACACAAACCATCCGCTGTCCCTCCTCACTGTCAACAAACATGATATCGTTAATGTAACACGTGTGTACCATTAGCAATGGAGCCAAGAGGAACAACATGGAACAGCCTGTCTGTGCAGACTATGCTTCATTGATTTGTCATGTTGCAGCATCAATGGCACCCTCCTTTCTGTTACAGTCTGGAGGGGCTGAATGCCCTGTTCTCTTCATGCATTAGTGTTTCGAGGGGCGGAATGTCCTCCTCTTGGTTTCAGTGAAAAGTTTCATGGACACTATTAGGCGACCCTTGGTTCAGGCTTACCAGTGTGATGTACTGTCTAGACTCCTTATCTTCCTCGGTAATAGTAGACATGCAGGGGGCAGGAAGAACACAGCAAGTCACACAACATTTGAGTTCTCCAATTTCAGGTAAACCTTCTTCCAATCCACAAACTCCCTTCCCAGCCTCTCCCCTCCCTTTCTTTCCACTGATCAAACCTTTTCCCGGCTACCACCCAGATTCAGTCCTTTCATCGTCCAACCGAGTGGTACCCCTTTACCTGTATCCACCTATCCCCACCTCACCACCCTGCCTCCTCTTTTCTCGCCCCGCCTCTTTATCTTTAGCTCCCTTATATGCCCGCAGTAATGAAGAAGGGTTATACCCAAGGCGTTGCTTATCCACCTGCTGATGCTGCCTGGCTTGTTGTAATCTTCAGCCTCCTGCATGTCTATTTTGGATTCCAACATGTGTAGATTGTTTTTTTTTCAAAACCTCTTCCTGTGTCGACGGCTGGAGAAAGTGAATGGGCTGTGCTTCTTCTTACCAATAGTTTTGATGCGTTGAATGGCTTTCTGACATTCCTGTGAAACCAGCTTGAGATGCTGCATGAGCTTCCTTTTTTTTAACCATGGAAATGTGTAGGTTCTGATCACACTATTACATGAATGTTGCTGACACTTTAACAACACAAGTTTGAATGCTGTCTGTTATTAATACTTTAGCACCTGTGGAGGAGAGCAATGTTCTGAATATTGTGTGATCTTCACTGAACATCCCCACTTTTGATCATATGGTAGAGGGAAAGACATTGATGAATCAGCTGGAGTTGTTTGTGCCGAGAAACATTCCCTGAGGATGGCCTACAGAGATATCCAGGGACTGAGAGGATTGATCTCCACCAGCCACATTGTGTTCTCAATGACCCAAACATTGGGGATTTCAATCTTGTTCAAATTCCTTGACACCTTGTTCAGTCAAGTCCTTCCGTGATGTCAGGGCCAATCACTCTGACATTGTGTTCATATCTTTTGCTCATGTCAATAGGCCAAGGCATATGTGTGGAGAGTGTTTCCTTCTCTCAGAGGATAGTGACTGTTGGGGCCTCTCTATTCCAGACAGCTACGTCATTGAAAAGTTTTGGGGCGTGGGGTGGTGTTAATGGATTTTGACACGTTAGGGAGTTGAGGGCTACAAAGAAGTGGGTATGAAAGAGAAATTCTGGCCAAGAACAAATCAGCCATGACCTTACTGAATTGAAGGGCAGACCTGAGGAGCTATGTAGCCTGAATGTTATTCCAGTAAACCCCATTGTCCACTCACTTTGTGGCCTCTTCCATTTCCTGTATTACTGACTTGAAGTAGCTCCATAGACTGATACTGTTACTGCATGATCTAAACTGGGTCTAGTCTTATCGACTTGAGGGACTGATTAGTCTCCTCCTGTTACTGTATATCAGGCTCCATGGGCTGAAAAGGTTCATCTTGTTCTGGTGTAAATCCATATAGTACAGATCTACCACCATTGGAGAAAATGAGCACTGCAGATTAGAGTCGAAAGGTGTGACACTGGTAAAGCACGGCAGGTCGTGCAGCATTCGAGAAGCAGGAGAATCGATGTTTTGGACATTCCTGAAATGGGCTTTTGCTAGAAACGTCTATTCTCCTGCCCTTCCGATGCTGCCTGACCTGCTGTCTGTTGCCAGTACTACACGTTTCAACGTCTACCGGCCCACCCTAGTCAAACTTCCTGATCACACCATCAAAGAACTTTAAACAAATTCATCAGGCGTGAACTTCCACTCATGCTTACTATTCGTAATCAAACCCTGTTTTCCAAATGTATCTTATCCTTCAGAATCTTCTCAAGTAATTTACCTACCACAGATGTTAAACCTACTGGTCTATAGTTCCCTGACTTTATTTTTCAGTCCTTCTTGAATAAGGGTACAACATTTGCAATCCCCCAGTCTTTCGGGATCTCATTTTTGGTAAATGATGGCCAGCTCCTCTAGCCACTTGCAGTGTTCTTGAATATATCTGGTAAGGACAATGAGATTTATCCAACTTCAAGCATTCCAATACACCCTGTACCTCCTCTACTGTAATATAGACTGTCCCTAAGATATCATATTCAACTTTCCCCAATTCCCAAGTATTCGTGTCTTTCTCCACGTTAAACACAGAGGAGAAATATATTTTGAAGGCATCACCCATCTCCTATGGTTACACATATACGTGCTCACTTCGGTCTTTGAGTGGTCCTATTCTCTCAATAGTTAATGATTTTCCTTTAATAGACTTAAAGTACCTCTTTGAATTCACCCTAAACTTCTCAGCCAAGGCTATCTCATAGCACTTTATTGCTGTCCTGATTTCCGTCTTCAGTAAAGTCCTGTATCCCTTACATACATCCAGGAGTTCCATTGATCCCACCTGCCTGGACTTGAGCGACACTTCCACGTTATTTTTCAGGTCACAGCCTCAATAATTCTTGTCATTCAGGGTTCCCCATTCCTGTCAACTTTCCTTTCACGCTCACAGGAACATATACTGTAGATTTTGAACTCTAACTGTCTCGTATTTGCCAGAGTTCCCTTTGCCTGCAAACAAACTACTCCAATCAACCCTACAAGCTCCTGTATAAATCCATCGAAATTCATCTTGCTACAATTTAGAACTTGAACTTGTGGAGCAGTTTCATCTTCCCTCTCCATAACCATTTGAAAATCAATAGAACTATAGTCAGTGATCGCAAAATGCTCACCCACTGTCACCTCTATCACCTGTCCTGCCCTATTTCTTAAGAGTAGGTCAACTTTTGCCCCTTCCCGAACAGGACCCTCTACATACCACTTGAGGAAACTTTCCTGGCACACTTAATGGATTCCATTCCACAAAATCCCTAAAAGCTCTGACAGACCCAGTCTGCCCTATTAAAACCCCTATTATGACAACCCAATTGTTCCTGCAAGTCTCCCCTCTCTCCCGCATATTTGTTCCTCTAATTAACATTGACTATTTGGGGACGTATATTAGAACCCCACTAAAGTCACCATCCCCTTCTTAATTCTAAGTTTCGCCCACAAAGCCTCACTGGTTGATCCTTTATATATATATCATCTCTGATCATTGCTGTGATACTCGCCTTAATCAAAAACGTAACGCCCCCTCCCCTCCTTCCATCACCCTGTCCTACCTAACGCACTTTATCCTGGTACATTAAGCTGTCAGTCCAGTCCCTCCTTTAGCCAGGTTTCTGTAATGGCTAAAATATTCCTGTCCCACGTACGTATCCACGCCCTGAGTTCATTGGCCTAACCAGTCAGCTCTTTTGTCTTGAAATAACTGCAATTTAATGAGCAGACATTCCTTGTTCACTATGGTATTCTAGCCTGAACTGTCTCTCCAGCTTACTGTTTCTGATTACTGTCTGTCCTTTCAGCCTTGAACTTTCCTCCATGATAATGAGGATAACTCCACCCCCTCGTACCCCGCCAATATAGTTTAAACTTTCCCATGTAGCACGAGCAAAACTGGCTGCCAAGCTGTTGGTCCCCCCTCCATTGCATGTGCCACCTGTCCCTCTTGAACAGGTCAACTCTGTCACAGAAAAGATCACAATGATCTAACAGTCTGAATCCCTCCTCACTATCAATTCTTTCGTCACATATTTATCTGTCATATCCTCCTATCCTTACCTTCACTAGCTCATGACATTGGAAATAATCAAAAATTACCACTGTTGAGATCCTGGTTTTTAACTTTTCTCCAATCTCTCTGTAATCTCTCTGTAGGACCTCATTCCTATATTTACCTGTGTCATTTGTGCCAACGTGCACAATGACTTCTGGCTGAACACACTCCCCCTTGAGAATGCTCTGCAGCTGATCGGAGACATCCTGGACACTGATACCTGAGAGGCAACACACCATCGTGGTTTCCCGTTTGCGGCCACTGGATTTCCGATCTGTCCCTCGAACAATCGAATCCCCTATCTCTAAGACCTTGTTTATCTTTATCCTTTCCTGGCGCTCCCCAGAGCCAGTCGTAGTGCAACCAACCTGGCGACTGCTGCTTTCCCCTGAACGGTCATTTCCAGACACCCATCCCCCATCCGCCAAACACACACAAAATCAGTATCCAAAATGGTATATTTGTTTTTGAGAGGAATAGCCACAGGGGATTCTTGCACTCCCTGCCTACTCCCTTTGCCATTTCTGGTGGTCGCCCAGCTACTCTCTGCCTGGAACACGACAGGAAGCAATGAAAGCCTGTTGGATTCAATTCCACTTATTTAAATCAAACAGGGCTGACAGGCAAGGATGATGAACTCAGGTACTGGATCTTTACATGGGACTGGGATATGATAGTCTTTCCAGAAACTTGGCTAAGGGAGGGACTTAGGTGTGACCACCTCACTAAAGATCTTATTGATGAAGTGCTCCATTTCTGGGTGATCCGAAGAGCAGCCAGCTCCAGCTCCAGAACACGATCTCCCAAGGAGCTGCAGCTGGTTGCACTGCCCACACGTGTAGTCATCAGGGACATTGGAAATCTCCCTGAGCTCCTACATCCTGCAGGAGAACGTGCAACTGCCCTAACTGCCATCTCAGCAGCTGTCAGACTAGCGTTAAAAAGGACTTTACCTGAGCGTACCTGTACTTTTTGGTGAGCTGCTGCTCACCGAAACCTCTCGAACCAAAACATTACGACCGACTCTGCGACTAGCAGCACGTCAATAAACCGCTCCACATTTTGTTTTGGTTAGGGAAAGAGGGAGACACTAGACTGATGTAGCATTTGGGCCTTATGCACTCTTAACACCAGGCCCATGCTTAGACTTTGTCTTGCTGAGGTCTTCTTTCTAGAAGTGGTGACTGCGCTGGTGCAAATAGTCACCCCAACAGTCAATCTGCGTTGTTGCAGTCCTCTGGTCTTTTCTGTCTATTAGTACTGCATTTATGAATTACTTGAATCTATTGATTGCATTCCAAACTGTGTCTCACTCCGGAGGGAGAACGGTTGATGGTCCAGTGAATACAAACTATGACAAAAAGTTTACCATTAGACAAATGAGTGACAGTACACCCATCCGCTCGCTAAGTCTGTTTTTTTTTTCCTTTCAATTGGCGTATATTTATTCTGATAACCTTCCATTCCATTTTCCTGCGTTTTCCCCATAACCCTTGTTTAAAAATCTGCCCGTCTCAGCCTTGAAGATATTTAGTGATCCAGTCTCAAAAACTTTCACAATTTTCTCCATTTGTTTCCATCCCACTGGTTTGAGACATGGTCGTCTTTAATCCCATGGCATTTTTTCTAGCACTCTGTGTGGAAGTTGAACCAACATTAGATGTTGTCCTGTTGGACTACACCACCTCTGTTGCCAGAGGCAAAACAAAAAAACAACACAAACTTAAAGAGCCTGCAATCCCCTCCCTGATCTTCCACATCAGTCTAAGATACAGTTTATACAAATGGAGGGATTTGTCCACTTTTTATCCTGCATCAACCTCCAATTCTTCCTCAGCTTCTGTGTCAATTTGCACACTGTCAGGAACAGACAGTGAATCCAGGAACTGCTTCTCCAAAGTTAAGACCAATATGTAGTAAGTGTTTTGCATATTATCTGGCTGTGTGCACAGTTTGCCTCCTCGGTCCCGAATACTCCCTATCCTTTCTCTTGTTACCCTCTTGCCCTTAGTAAACCTATAAAATATCTTTGGATTCTTGAAGATATCGCCCAGTAATGTTTTTATATCTCTCCCCTCCCCCCCCTCTTTTTTGCTCTTCTACTTACTTACTTGTGTTTTGCTCAACATTCTCTCTGCTCTTCTGGGGCCTCCATTAACCTGCTCACTTTATTTCTCCTATCATTTTGTAATCCGTTCTGAATATTTGTACACATCCAAGCTTCCCTGTGCTGGTTTTCCTAAATTTCATTTTCCGTGAAACGTGTTGCGGTGACACTCTCATCAATTCCATTTTGAGCATGTGACACACCCCACCCCCACCCCCACGCTGTTCTGCTACAGTTTCACCCAGAAGTAACTGCACTGTGGCCAGATCCTTGTCTTTGTTTTGATAAAATCTGCCTCCCTCTTCCAAATTATTCTTATTTTTCAAACCTTTATCTTTTGGTCTTTTTTTAACAAGCTAAAGTACATGCGTCACGGCCACTGGTCCGACAATGTTCTCCCAATTCTGCCTGCAACACCTGACTGGCTTCGTTCCCCACAGTGAGGCCTGGCACAGCCCCGCCCATTGTTCTATCTGCTACATGTTGATATTAGAGGCTGTCTGGAATAAATGTCAATACATCCTTAAATAATAAGGATGGAGAGTGTGGGGGTTGTGAGGGAATGAGGTGTGTGAGATCAGGGAGACAGTGCCGAAGAAAATGTTAAAGGGGAAAGAGGTTGGATTGGGGAATTGTGTGATTAACAACTGGCAGAAAAACACAGGAAAACTTGCTATTTGTCAAAGTAAATACCTGGGAAAGAATTTATTATGCTTCAAGAAATAACGCCCATCTTGCTAGAGGTCTGCATTATAATGGAGGAAAAGCTGTGTTCATATTATGGCTGTAGCTATGCTAATGGTGGCAAACAGCTAGAATAATATCAGTGCTGTCGTTGGACAATGCTTACACACAGCATATAATTTACCCTGGATGTTCCCAGAGATGGCTGGCTGCCTTTGGTTGAGTAAGTGCTGAAGCAGCATGAGATGATGCTGGTTTGTAATATAGATACTTACTGAGTACAGACAAAGGAACAAAGCAGCAACTGCCTTTGCTTATTGTTTCAGGAAATATCAGAGTGTTCATGGCTGCCACTGCAAAAAAATCGTGCAATGAAAAACAGTCCAAACACGCCTGTGCCAACAAGTGAATATCCAAAGGCTTTTTTAAAAGTTTGTGAGGTTACCTGCCTCATCCACCCTCCTAGACAACGCTTTCCAGATTCATACCATTCTGTCAGTTCGAAACACATTCCACAAATCCTCTCTCAATCCCCTGCCTTTCACTTTAAAAGTGTGTCCCTTCGTTTTTGATCCTTTGTCAAGGGAAATAGCTGCTGTCTATTCATCCTCTCCATACCCCTTACGCTCTTGTACACCTGTACCATATTCCCTCCTTAATCTTCCGTGCTGCAAAGAAAAAACGAGCAAATTTAACCCTCCTCTTTCATACTCACTTTTGAGTACTCTCTTATCTTGTTACTTCCGACTTGCATCTTCCCAATTTATCGATGTTAAATTTCATCAGGCCATTGATCTGGCTATCTGAATAATTTGTTTATATCCTCGTGTATCCTAACACTTTCCTCCTGACTGTGATCCACCCAGCCCATCTTTGTGTCATTCATAACATTGATCATCATTCCACTGCTCCCCACATTCCACATTCTCACAATCGTCATTTCTGAATCACACAAACAAACCGTGATTGCCTTCCTGTTCTCCAGATGTCTGTCAGAGGATGATTTGACAATTCCAGTCTCTTGCTTTTCCTATTTTGGTGAAGTTATGAGTGATGTAGTTAACACATCTTATGAGGGATCCACCAATAGCATTTTCGACACAGAGTTGAATTCACCTTTTACATTCTGCCCCTCTGCAAGTTTTATTTATAAGCATTGTAAATAATTTAGGACAAACTAGGGTTTGAGACATTGCAGTGGAACATTAGCATTTTGTGTGGCACTGTTCTTTGTAACATTCCCTGCAATAACCAGAGCTGAAGAAAGTTTTCATCTGCAGGATGGACATGGACTCATTCATTGTTTGTATAAATCACCGAATGTGATGAGTGCCCTTACATAAGTTCTATGTAATGGGCAAACTGCAGAAGATCAAACCATATTCACATATCCACCTTGAATTTGAAGCAAATATATGCTGTAAAAAAATCAAAAATATTGAAACACCACGTAGGGGAGAAAGAAACATGTCGTCTGCACTTGATGGTGATATAGAAATATACAGTACATGTCCAACCTGAACAACAATCAAGTGATAGAAGAGAAAGTACAAGGAATCCTTTCGATATTTTGAATGGAATCCAGATCCCGATTTTCTTGTACAGTGATGTTTTCTCATCCAAACTCACTTACACAAATACAAGCTTTTCCCTGTCACTAAAACTTCATCTGCCATTCTTCCTCCTCCGTCCTACTCTTTTCTTCCAGTCCAACTTCCCTTGCACTACCTTTTCTACTGCTACATACTCTTCCACTGATGATCTCCCTTCACACTCTTCTTTTGCCACGCCCACTGTAAGTTACACCAAGTTGGTTTTGTTCCTTATGGTACAGCGTGCAGTGTCTTTCTGTCTCTCTGTCACAGCATTTAACCAAACAGCCTCATCACAAATAGGACAAACCTCTCCTCAGAATCAGAAATCCATGCATCAGTTTTCCCTTAAACATTATGAGGAGAGTGAGCACATTGTTCAAACAGGCCGTGTACTATCCTTTTGATCTTTATTCATGTCACTGATTTTCCAATATCAGGTGATGTCAGAGTAACTTGCGTTGCATCAAAGTAGTATTTGACTCATGTGACATCCGGGATCATGAGTAAGCTGTGGTCAATGGGAATCGCAGGAAATTCTGCGCTGGTAATTTCCTCACAAAACAATGACACTTTCCCCAGAGCTATTGGGAATGACAAATAAACTCTGTCCTTGCTAGTGCCTTCAAAAACCATGGATAAATTTATCCTGTTAATAACATCAAGATATATGATGTTTTCAGATTGTTCGAAAGTCTCTAAAAAGTGAGACCTTGCTGCTCGAGTGTCATTCCAGTGAAATCAGGACGTTACAATAAGATTACCTTCCCAACTATTATCAGTCAGTTACTTTCTGAGGACTGATCATGCAATATCAGTACTACTGAGATCAACATTTTCTCTGTTCAGCAGCATCGCATCATATTGTCTCAAAGCTGCACCACTCCACAATTCTAATTTATTCACCGGTTTATTCGTCGTGCTTAACCAGATGTACTGGGCACACAATTTTCAACAACGTGGTGATGCCCTTGACCGTCTGGAACCTTCCTCCACTCTCATACCCTGCCCTCTGACTCCATGCTCTCCCCAAACTATACCTCTTGTTGTTTATTCACCATCTCTCCTGAACCTCCACTCTCTAATGCTGAATGTTCTGTACTTAGCAAATATCTGAACTTTACCTCTCTGTATCCCCACTTTAATGAATTTTAGGGATGACATTAAGTTGAGCTCTTCCGCTGTCTTCGCCTCAGTGCCCGTTTCTTTATGCAAGATTCCTCTCCCTGTCCCATGTCCCTCATTTCCCAGCTGCATCACTCTCCCTCCACCTGGACCCCGCCCTCTGGCCTTTACCTGAACTAAATCGGTTCATTGTGAAAACTCCACATAACATTGGTTGTCTTAATTTCTCTGCACTCCCCTCACCAAATCCAACCTGTGGCTGTCCGAACAGCCTAATCTCCATGTACTTAGATCGAACCCTGACTGTGTTACTCAACCTGTCCTGATAAGTCTGGTGGACTGGTTTGGAAATTGTAGAGGTTGAATGCCCACTCTCAGATACCTCCTCTAATCTCCCCCTGTACCTTGATCCTACCATGGCACATCAGGCCATTGTATCAACTATGATAGCTGACCATATTGCATCTGGAGATTCCTGCCCCACTCATCTACCCCCCCCCAACTGCCCCCAAGTTGATGGTCCTCTGATAAGAGAACTCGCTTCTATCTCCCCCCCCAAAAAAAAATTCACAAACTGAACTGCCTGGGCAGACCCATTGATTCAGCCTGCTCCTGCCACACAGAGGAAGGGAATGGATACACACTTGGGCCCCAGTTATTCCAGTTTCTTCTTGGGGGACATCGACCATTCCCTGTTCCAGTTCTACTCCAGCACCCATCCACAACTCTTTGTCCGATACATAGATGATGTCATCGCTTCTCCATCTCTCTCTTGTCTGGAATTGGAAAAGTTCACCGATTTCGCTTGGAATTTGAAACTCTCCATCACTTTCACCTGGTCGATCTGTGGCTCCATCCTTCCTTTCCTCAACAATTGTGCTTCCATTTCTGGGGATAGCCAGGCCACTGATATCCAGTACTAACCCACCGACTCCCATAGCTTCATGGAGTATACATCCTCACACCTGGTTTCCTGCATAGACTCAATTCCATTCCCCCAGTTCCCCCGTCTCCACCTCATTGCTTCTGATGATACTACATTCAACAAGGAAGCCTTTGAAATGTCCACCTTGTTCCTTAATCAAGGGATTCCCCATCACTGTTGTCAACAGGGTCCTCAACCGAGTCTGACCTATCTCCTGCACTTCTAGCCTTCCCCTCCCCTTCCCTCTCGCAACAGAGTTTCCATTGTCCTTACCTACTATCCCAGTAGCATTCACATGCAGAGGATCGTCAACTGACATTTCCCTCACCTCCAGCGAGATGCTCTACATGCACATATTCACCTCTCCTCCATTGTCCACCATCTCGAGGGATTATTCCCTCCAGGACACACTGGTCTACTCTTTGTTCACTCCCACCACAGGTCCACTTCACACTCCCCTGCCGGAGGTGTGACACATTCCCACGTACCTCCCTACTCATCAGTATCAAAGTGCCCAACTATACCTTCGAGGTGAAGCAGGACCTTTCCAACATTTCCCACAATCCAGTCTACCTCATGCGGTGCTCACAATGTGGTCTCCTCTGCATTGGGGAAATGAAGGGTAGATTGGGTGACCGCTTCACAGAACATCCAAGTTGGACGGCTGCAAATGACACTGAGCTTTCAGTTGCCTGCCAGTTTAACAGCCCATCCTATTCCCTGGCCAATATCTCTGTGTCAGGCTTGCTGCAGTGTTCCAGGCAAATTCAGCGCAAGCTGAAAGAACTACACCTCATTTTCCATGTGCGGACTTTGCAGCCTTTTAGATTCAATATCAAGTTCAATAAGTTTCGGGCCTGAACTCCCCAAAGTCCTAGTTTCCTACCCATACACCAGGCCGAGTTGTTACATAGCCTTCCATTACTCGCACCCTATTGTTATCTGATAACAGTCTCCATTAAGAGCTATCCAGTCTCTTCTGCATATAAACCAACATTTTCCGTGTTACTATGAGTTCTGAGGAAGGGGCACTGGACCTGAAACGTTAACTCTGATTTCTTGGCACAGATGCTGCCAGACCTGCTGAGCGTTTACAGCAACTTCTGTTTTGTTTCAACATTTTCATCGCAAGGTCTCACAATGCAATACGTCATCAATATTTAGAGCCCTGTCAAACAGAGGAACTTTGTAATTTCTCATTTAATGTCCATAACAGATTACTCAAGATTCAAATGAGATAACAGCTTTGCTGCTATCATTCAGATCAGACACATTGTCACGTTTCAGAAAGAAGAAAGAAATCAAAAGAGCTGGAGCGAAACTCAGTAGATCTGGCAACATCTGAGAAGAGATGCAAAAAATTAACCTTTGATTCTCATAGGACTTTTCAAAACAGTGTCACATCATATAACATATGTTAATTCTGTTGCTCTCTGCAGACTCTTCCCCAGCTTTTCCGTTTCTCCAGCATTTTCTGTTTGCATTTCGTGTTTCCATTATCTCTATATTTCATGTTTCTTGACAGGTCTACATGTTGACCTTGGTAATATTTGGACAATGTGGTACTTTCATGTTTCTATTACAGTTGGTGTGTCTGTGACACCCGAATAACAGCCAAAATCTGTTTCTTCTTTAAGATAGAAGGTAAAAAGAAAATCTGAAGTTCTTGTAAATCTCAGGAAATCTATTTTGTTTGAAAATACATTTTAGAGGCAGCTGAACTTCATGAAATAATAGGGATAGGTTTTGAACACTTGTGTCCTTCATTGAACTGGATTGTCTCCCCAATCTCCAAAAGTTTTCAGTGCATAACATAGAATTATTACAGCAAAGGTGATGAAAACTCAGCCCATTGTCTCTTCCAGTTTGGAGTGAGCGATATTTCTACAATCATTCTCCTGTATTGTCCCCGTAGCCTTGTACATTTTGTTAATATCATCTGCTTTTAATTGTAAGAATCCTGCCAGATATGAATAACATGATCAATCTCAAACAAAAACAGACGTTGGAGGGAAAGCTCAGCAGGTCTGGCTGTATCTGTGAAGAGACATCAAAGTTAATGCTTCAGATGCGGTGACACTACTCAATCTGTATTCCCAATGATTAAATGATGTGTATATAATATATAGTTCACTTTATCACATTTAAAATTATCCTGTTCAGTTCACATTGTCATTGAGCATTACATATTCCAAACGTTGGCTCGTTCCTTGTTGTGAACTTTCTTTAATTCTATCTGACGTTAAGAGTGATGATGACTAGGGAATATCATTGTACTCCCCATGCAGTCTACTCAGCCACTATCCCCATTCCGCCCTATCTACTAGGTAAGTCTGACTTATTAATTCATAAGTCTTAATGAATAAGTTCACTTTTGGTTTTGGACTGAGGGGAAAAAAGGTGAAAAATTATACTTTGCAGCAAATAAAACTGCATTAAGATGTTTGTCAATTTGTATAAATTAATTACTGAAGCATATTCTATACGGAAGATCCAATGTTTCTTTATTAGCGCAGTGAGAGGACCATTCAGAGAAGTCCACACTTCCTGTCTATGTTCAGGACAATTGTGCCCAGTGACAGTCTGTTGGCTGGGGTGTCTTCCCGTGAAGGAGAGATCAGCACAGTAGCAACATCCTGATTGTGTTTCTTTTTTTGTGGAGGGGCGGAGATTCGGGGTAAGATGGTGACAGCATTGCAAGCGTACAACAGGGCAGAGTCATCTAGCCTGTGATAAGAAAACATCCATAATTTTCCCTCACAACTGACTTCACTAGAGTAATTGGTTGATGGGAGATGTGACCAATCGCCAGCAATGTCAGCATCAAGTCCAGTACAGTCCAGATATTTTGTGAACTGAATGTGCTGTATTGAAAGCTAGAGCTGTTTGCTCAGTGACTGCATTGTAACTGTGTCCTATTGGTGAGGGGCTTCACTCACTGCGCTATCCCAGCCTCGGAGCCGATGCATCAGCTCCAACAGTAACAGGGATCAGCAGCTGCAGAGACGTGGAGAGGACAGATCTGAATCTGCGAATAATGGACTGGATAATTACACAAATGGAGAGGAGGCTTCCCTTGGGTCTTTTCAACATTATCCTCTGTTGGAAATTTCTACCTTATCAGATATTAGTGGTGCTGATTGTGCGGGGTGGAGAGTGTGTTACTAACCGATGGTGGAGGAGCGATGCTCCGAAAGCTAGTGTGCTTCCAATTAAACCTGTTGGACCTGGCGTTGTGTGATTTTTAACTTTGTACACCCCGGTCCAACACCGACATCTCCAAATCATAACCTATTCTCGCTGTTGTTGGTGTTCTCTACTACTGTTCATTCATTAATCCCTTAGACAATTTTGAACTTCATTGCAATTTCTGTTATCTATATTTGCCCATGAAAGAAACTTTTATCTTCAATTTCAATTGCAGTTTCCATTCATCTGAATTGCAGACCACACCCTTACATCTGAGAACAAAACTGTGCACAACCTCGAGATCCCTTTTTGCCCTGAACTGATTTATGTCTCTTGTTCTCTCTGTCACGAATCCTGTCCACTACCAGCTCTCAATATCTCTGCGTCAGTGCTGTGGCTGCACAAAGCATTGTCTGCACGTTGGTAAAATTCAGACTTTATGTTTCAAGCTCTCTTCTGGCCACTTTTCCAGTTACAAGTATTTCAATCACAAACTTGTTCTTGTCTCGGACGTTACTTCATGATTAGGACAATGTAACAGAGTAGGAATGTCGTTGGATGTAATTCAGGAGCAAAGCTTATTAAACGAAATACATTGTTTCAAGCGACTTGTTTCAAGTCCTACTACAGCTGATGGCAGAACTTAAATAAAAATGCTAAGAATTCGAATAAAGTGCATTGCACGAAAAGCAACTATAAAACCCACATTTTGACTGAAAATTTTCCTGTTTCACGGATGACCTTCGGTAAAGAAATCTAACGTTCCTACCTGGTCTGGGTTAAGTATGACTTCAGACCCATATCAATGTGCTTGACTTTATATTAGTTTGTGGAATGGCCTCACAGTCAGGGCAATTAGTGATGATTAACAAATGCTGCCCTTGGCAGAGATGCCGACTTCCCATGGAATAACAAATTTGAAGGTTAAAGCAAATAAAGAAAGATGCTGGTGATCTGAAATTGCATAAGAAATGCAAATAAAAGAACAGAAAGTGCTGGGGAGCTTTTCTGACCTGAAAGCAGCTGGAAAATAGTGAAAATAATGCTGGTGATAGGGAAGTCTGCTTTGAAGGGGAGGAGGAGCGAGTTGAATCGATAGATAAAGAGAGAGATAGAAGGAAAAGAGCAAACAAAGGGAATGATGATCAGCTGGGATACAAATAATATGTGAGAATCACCTCATTTATTTTTAACTTTTTCCATTTTCCTGACCATCATCCCCATGTCGGTACATGCATTCCCCACTTTCTAAAAATTCGCTTTTTGCCACTTCACTTTCCGAAAGACCTCCATTAGGTCCTGTTTCCGCTAATCAAAAGAATTCCGAAGATGATTTTCACTATTACCACGAAAGGTGAATTTTTCCCTCATAACTTAATGCTACTTCGCGTTACACCATATCAGCTTGTGAAAGGTTTTGTAGGAACACTCTACTTTCAGATACTGAGGGAAACCTGTATATATCTAAGATTATGTTTAAAGTACATTGATTATTTGACAAGTTAGAGATGTCAATCCGCCATCTAATTATGGTAGGGGAGAAGGTGTTCCTGAGTATGCTGATCCATGTTTTCAAGCCTCTGTATCTCCTCCCTTTTGGAAGAAGTTGTCGGCGATCATTACCAGTTTGGGAGAGACATTTGATGTTGCCATCCTTTCGGTGACAATGAGAAGTATAATTGGACGGAAAGTTGTCTTCCATGACAGTCTGGGCTGTGCTCACAACGTCTGTAGTTTCTTATGGTCCTGGGAAGAGCAGTTACCGTCACACTATTATGCACGTGAATAGAATGCTTTCAGTTGCCAGTATGCAGAGCACTGCGAGAAGGCAGTTCCAAAATATTTACATGTAACAATTGACCGTTAAATGGATATTCAAGTTCTGGTTGCGGTTTTGACAACAATTGAAATTTAACCAATAAATTTAAATTATGTCCAAGATACCAAAACACAATTGAGTTTATTGTATTGCCAACATCCAACCAAAGAGCCATCACATGCTTCAAAAGAATAGAGAAGCCATCAACATCACAAGGGAGAAAGAGACAGACACGTACAAGGAGAGAGAGAAAAAAAACATTGCGAGGGAAACAGAAGGGCAGTCAGTAAAACAGAAAAAGGAAACAAAATAAGAAGCAAACAATCACTTGGACAGGGAGAAGGGGAGATAGTAAGTTCAGGGAAAGAAACAGAAGACACAGAAAACGAAAACACAGGGAAACAGACAGTGTGAGAGAAATAGTGCGATACAAAGCACACAGGGAGCTGGGAATGGGGTCACAGTGAGCAGGGGATGGAAAATGGGATGTGCTGGGGGTGAGGACCGGAGAGATCTCGGAGTGAGCACTGGAAGGAGCTGGGATAGGGTGGTGAGAATTTGTTTTGTCCTGTACCAAGATGTACAGGCAAATCATAGTAAGCAAGGAAAGAGAGAACAATGGCTGCAAAACATGTCTGAGAGGCATGTAGGTGACGCTGCATAGGGCGTGCGCGAGGCGAGATCAAGATGAACAAGATCAGCATTATCTGAGAATAGAGAGTACATTCATCAGCCTAATAACAGTCAGAAAGAAGCTGTCCCTGAAATAGATGTTCTGTGTTTACAAGCTTCTGTACCTTTTAGCATGATAGAAGAGGTTGGAGGAGACCATTACTGGGGTTTGTTTGGTCTTTGATAATGTTAGCACAAAGAACATTCCAGCACAGAAACAGGCCATTCGGTGGTCCACGCCTGTGCTGATCCAAATCCTCCAACTAAACCTGTCATCTATTTTCTAAGGATCTGTATCCCTTTGTTCCCTGCCCATTTATATATCTTTCCGGAGACATCTTAAAGGAACCACTCGTCACAGTTTTCCATTTTGAGAAACTCCCTTCCCTGACAATTCTCTGCCTTTGTTGCCCAGCCAGTTTTTTATCCATCTAGCTAACGCACCATGTGACTTCACTTTCGCCATAACCCGACCATGGGGAAATATACCAAACGCCTTCCTGAAGTCCATGTACATGACATCTACAGTCTCTCCCCATCAATCAACTTTGTCACCTCCTCAAAGACCTCTATTGAGTTGGAAAGACATGACCTTGTCTGTTTCCATGTTGCCTATCACTGATAAGACTTTTTTCATTCAAATGAGAATAGATCCTAACCCTAAGTATCTTCTCCACCAGGTTCCCTATCCATGACATCAGTCTCACCCGTCTATAATTGACTGGACTATCCCTACCTTTCTTAAACAAGGGGATTAACAATTGTCCAGTCTTCTGGGACTTCAGCCGTGTTCAAGGATGCTACAAAGATATCTGTTAATACCCCAGATATTTCCTGTCTCCCTTCCCTCAGTAATCTGGGGTAGATGTTGGCAGCCTTCCTGCGGCAACGAGCCATGTAAATGGAATCATTGTTTGGGATGTTAGAGTCCGTGTTGGTCAGAGCTGTGCACCCAACCTTCTGTAGTATCGCATTGTCCTGAGTAGAGCAGGTGCCATACAAGGCTGCTACGCACCGGGACAGTAGGCTCTCAAGGGTGTATCTGTAGATGTAGCGCATGCTGAATTTTCTGAACCACCTGAGGATGGAGAGGCATTGTTGATCCTTCCCGACCGTCGGACCGATGTGAGAAGTTCAGACAGGTTGTCAGTTATCATCACTCCGAGGGACTTGATGCTTTGCACTCCTTCAAATGGTTGAAGTAGATGGGGTGTGTTCCCCTCCTTTCTTCTTAAAGTCAACGATCAGTCCTTTACGTTTGCCAGATTAGAGAGAGACATCATTATCACTACCCCATGCCACTAAGCTCTCTATCTCCTTTCTAGATTCTGACACGTTGTTGTTTAATATCCGTACTGCTATAGTGATGTCATCAGCGAACTTGTAGCTGGCGATGTTTGGAATCTGGAAACACAGCTGTGGCTGTACAGGGAGTACGTAGGGGGCTGAGGACACAGCCGTGGGTGTACAGGGAGTACGTAGAGGGCTGAGGACACAGCCGTGGGTGTACAGGGAGTACGTAGAGGGTTGAGGACACAGCCGTGGGTGTACAGGGAGGACATTAGGGCGCTTACGACACAGCCGTGGGAGTACATGGAGTATCGTAGGGAGCTGAGGACACCGCGTTGGATGTACATGGAGGACAGTGAGGGGACTGAGGACACCACTGTGGGTGTACATGGAGGGCAGTGAGGGTGCTGAGGTCACAGCCGTGGGTGTACATGGAGGACAGTAAGGGGGCTGAGGACACAGCCGTGGGAGTACAGGGAGAACAATAGGGTGCTGCAGAAACAATCGTGGGTGTACAGAGAGTACAGTAGTTGGCTGAGGACACAGCTGTGGGTGTGCAGGGAGTACACTAAGGGGCTGAGGGCACAGCCGTGGTTGTACAGGGAGGACAGTGGGGGGCTGAGGACACAGCCGTGTGTGTATCTGGAGAACAGTAGGGGGCTAAGGGCACAGACCTGGGTGTGCATGAAGGACAGTGGGGGACTGAGGGCACATCTGTGGATGTACAGGGAGTACAGTAAGGTGCTGCGGGTACAGCCGTGGGTGCACAGGGAGTATTGTCGGGTGTTGAGAACACATCCTTCAGCAGCTTGAGTGTTGAGTGTTATTGTGGAGGAGTTGATTTTACCGATCTTCATGATTGCGGTCTGTGGGTCAGAAACCTGAGGAACCAGTTGCAGAGGGTCGAACCGAGACCAAGGTAACGGAGTTTTGTGATTAGTCTGAAAGAGATAATGATTTTGATGGTGGAGCTTTAGTCAATGGGCAGGAGCCTGGTGTAGGTGTCCTTGTTGTGCAGATGTTGCAGGGATGCGTGGAGGCTCGGATAGAGCATCAGTTGTGAACTCGTTACATCAGTCAGCAAATATTAGAGGGCAGCAGGTCAGGCTGGGAGACTGGAGTTGGTGTAGGCCATAACCAGCCTCTCACAGCACTTCATGATTATTGAGGTCAGAGCCACTGGGTGGTAGTCTATAAGGGCATGTTCCAAGTGCTATCTCACGTGGATGATGATGGCCTTCTGGAATCAGATTGGGACTTCGGCTTCTGGAGGAAGACGTTGAAGTTGCATGTGAATACCTCTGCTAGTTGGTACAAACAGGATCTGAATGCTCAGCCAGGAACACTCTCCAGGCCCATCACTTTCTTTGATTTGACTCACTGGAAGACTGATCATGCCTACAGCAGTGACAACAGTCACAGGTACATCTGGGGCTTTCACGGCCTGTGTCAGCCCTCAGTGACAGTCACGCAGTCATTTATGATCGACATCCCCACACCCCCACCTCCCTCTGTCGTCTTTAATACACAATGACATTGGTCAGTGTGAGCACCACACAGTCAGCATTGAGACAGATTGCCATTAATAGACTGGGATCGTGCGCCATCAAGTTCTGCATCACCATAATGGGGTAAATTCATAATAAAATGGTGTGCAGGGTGCCAGTGCCAGTGGTGCAAGGAGTGAAGACTTTGCAGGTGTAATTCCAGTCAATCCATTGCTTAAACCTGAATGGAGTCAAGCATTTTGAGCGTTGTGCCTTTTCAATGGTGGACAGTCCCCAGGTAGTCAGGAAGTGCCATTTACGTGAACCATCTCACCTGACGGCAGTTTTACTAGGTTTGCAGATGATACAATGATGATTGGATGGGCAGGTGATATTGAGGAAGTGTGGAGGCTGCAGAAAGACTTGGTCAGTTTAGGACACTGGGAAAACACATGGCTGATGGAACACAATATGGGAACATGTGAGATGATGCACTTCAGTAGGCGGAATACAGGCAGACACTATGTTCTAAAAGGCTTCACTCATTCTGAAGCACAAAAGAAGTTTGGAGTACTCATCCTTTCTTATGGTTTTTGTGCAGGTTCAGTTGGCAGTTGGGAAAGCAAATGCAATATTAACATTCATTTCAAAAGAGTGACAATACAAAAACGGAGACATGCTGCTGACAATATAATGGGCTATGGTCAGAAAACATTTGGATTATTGTGAGCTGTTGTGGGGAAGGATCTACGGGTTTTGCACATGATCTACCCTGGGAATGATGGTTTGTCATACGAGCAGCAGTTGAGGGCTCTATGTTTGTACTCAATGGAATTTAGAATAATTGGTGGCGCATATGATTGAAACTGATCGATAACTGCCAAAATGGATACAGTTAGAGTATAGAAGATATTTCCACGAGTCTTCGAGAGTATGGCAAAATGGCACAGTTTCAAAGAGATAGGCTGAATGGCCTAAATTGATTGTTATATCTCATGCCCTTATGGTCATACAGTCTATTATTCAGTGCAGAATTGTAAGTCTCAGACCTGCTCTTGTAGCCCTCGTATCTATGCGTTGATTTGACTTCACCTTCTGGTCAATGGTAACCACTGTAATATGGACAGTGGCAGGATTCAGTGTCAGACAGTAGCGCAATAACATATTGAATATAAGCTGCTATCTGTGAGTCTCATCTAGCGGGAGTACATTGTCTCTACGATGATTGTCATTTTCAGTCTGGTATTTTTGAATGATCGATCCTGCTATGCTAATATTGTTGAATTTAATCAAAGTGGTGCAATTTATCACAGCGCTCAGCAACAATACGTCATGGAACACTGAACACCCTTCTAATAAAAGAAAGGTCTAAAATGTTCATCATCAGAAACACTGCTTTCCTGTTCATGCTCAAATCAGACAACCTGTCCCATCGAGGTGCTCAACTTGGAACTTCTTAAACTTTTGTTTTGGATACGGGAATGGCTGGATGGGCCCATCATTTCTTGTCCGTCCCTGCCCCCTTGAGAAGGTGGTTCTGAGCTGCCTTCTTGTACTGCTGCAGTCCACCTTCTGTGCGTTGACCCACAATGCTATGAGGGAGGGAATGATAAGGTTTTGACCCAGCAACAGTGAAAAAATGGTGATATATTTCCAACTCAGGATGTTGACTGGTTTGGAAGGGAGTTTGAATGTGGTGATGTTCGCAAAAGCCTGCTGCCCTTGTCATTCTTGATGGAAGTGCTCGTAGGATTGGAAGATGCTCTCTGAGGATCTTTGGTGAATTTCTGCAGTGTATCTTGTAGATAGTACACGCTGCTGCCACTGAGTGTTGGAGGTGACGTGAGTGAATGCTTGTGGATGTGATGCCAATCAAATGGGCTGGTTTGTCCTGGATGGTGTCAAGCTTCTTTAGTGTCGTTGTGGCTGCACTCATTCAGGCAATTGGGGAGTATTCCATCTGAGTCCTGACTTGAGCCTTGTAGATGAGTGACAAGCTTTGTGAAGACAGGAGGTGAGTTACTCACGCAGTATTCTTATCCTCTGATCAGCTCTTATATTTTTGTGGCGAGTCCAGTTGAATTTCTGGTCAATGGTAATCCCAAATGTATTGATATGGGTAGGGAGGGGAATTTAGTGACAAATATGCTGCTGAATATCAATTGCTTACATTGTTTCTTACTGATGATGGTCATTGTCTGGCATTTGTGTGATGCAAATGTTCCTTGCCACTTGTCAGCTCATGTCTGGAGATTGTCCAGATCTTGTGGCATTTAGTCATGGACTGCTTCAGTATGTGAGCATTTGTGAATGGTGATGAACATTGTGCAGTCATCATCGAATATCCCCATTCTGACCTTTTGATGAGAGAAGGTCAATGATGAAGCGACTGAAGATGTTTGGACCTAGGTTTCATCCGGAGGGCCACTGAAGATGTTACCTAGTATGGCGATGAAACGTCTGTAAATGAACATTCCAGTTCATGGAGCAAACCTGCATCAACATTATCCAGAGGGACTACTGCAGAGATGTTCTGGAACTGAATGACTGACCTCCAATAAGAATGACCGTTTTCCTATCTGTCAGGTATGACACTAATAATGAAGTGTTGGCCCGTGATGCCCTTTTTGCTCGGATTACTTGATGCCACATTTGAAAGAATGCAGCCTTGATGTCATGGGCTGGATTTCAGTTCCTTTTTCTTTGTTTGAACCAAGGCTATGATTAGGTCAGGAGCTGAGTCGCTCTGGCAAAACCTAAACGGGGCGTCACTGAGCAGATTATTGCTGAGCAGGTGCTGCTTGATAACACTATGGATGAAAACTTCCATCACTTTACTGATGTTGGAGAGTCGACTGATGAGGCGGTATTTGGCCGGGGTGAATTTGTCCTGCGTTTTATGTACAGAACATACTTGCACAGTTTTTATCCATTGTCAGTTTGTAACTGTACTGGAATAGCTTGTCGAGGGAAGCGAGAAGTTCTGGAGTACATGTCTTCAGGACTATTGCCAGCATGTTATCAAGGGTTATACCCTTTGCATTATCTAGTACCTTAAATCGTTTCTTGACATCAGTCAATCGAATTTGCTGAAGACTGCTATCTGTAATGTTGGGGACCACGGGAGGAGGCCGAAATGGACCATCCATTCAAAACTTCTGACTGAAGATTTCTGCGAAAGCTTCAGCCTTATCTTTTGCACTGATGTGCTGGGCTCTTCCATCATTGAGGATGGGGATATTTGTGGAGACTCCTACTCCAGTGAGTTGTTTGATCGTCCACCACGATCCATGATCAGATTAGGAGGACTGCAGAGCTTAAATCTGATGCATTCATTGTGGGATAGCTCAGTTCTGTCTGTCCCTTGCTGTTTATGTTATTTGGCACGCAAGTATTTCTGTTTGAAAGCTTCAGCAGATTAACATTTTATCTTTGGAAATTCCTGGTTCTGCTCGTGGCATACCCTCCTGCACTCTCCATTGAACCAGAGTTGATCCTCTGCCTTGATGGTAATGGTTGAGTGGGGGACATGCTGGGCCATGACATGACAGTTTGTGCTTGAGTACAGTTCTGCTGCTATTGATGGTCCACAGTGTCTTATGGGCGCTCAGTCTTGAGTTGCTAGATCTCTTCGAAGTCTGTGCCATTTAGCATGGTGACAGTGCCACACAACACAATAGAGTTTATTCTGAATGTGACCATGAGACTTTAACCAATACTGTCATGGACAGGTACATCTGCAGTTGGTAGATTGGTAAGGATGAGGTCATGTATGATTTTTTTCCCTCTTGAATTTCCCTCACCACCTGCTGCAGACCCAATCTAGTAGCAATGTCCTTTGGAACCGACCAGCGCGATCAGTAGTACTGCTGCCAAACCATTCCTCAGCCACAATATCCCGAGCCAGAATACACTTTGTGCCCTTGCCTCAGTCAGTGCCTTCTCCAAGTGTTGTTGAATACAGAGGAGCACTGATTCAGGTGAGGAACGACGTAACGTGGTAATCAGTAAGAGAATTCTTTGTCCATGTTTAATCTGAAGCTATGGGAAGTCATTAGGTCTGGAGTAAATTTTAGGGCCTCCCAGAGCAACTACCTACCGATTCTATCTCACTGAGCTGCCCCCTCTGCTGGATCGGTCCTGCATTTTGGGGCAGGACATACCCAGGGATGGTGATGGTAGTGGCTGGGTTATTTTTGTAAGGTAGGTTTCCATGAGTATAACTATGTCGGGCTTGACTACTCTGTAAAGCAATCATCCCAATTTTGGCACTACCCCAAAGTAAGGAAGACTTTGGAGGTTCTACAGTGATGTTTCTAATGTTGACTTTTCCAGTGCACAGTTTGATGCCAGGTGGTTCAGCCGGTATCATTTCTTTGAAACCTTGTAATGATTGTGGTACAACTGAAGGACTCACTGGAACATTTTAGGGGGCGATTGGGAATCAATGACGTTGCTTTGGGTCTGACGTTACATGTCAGCCAGACCAGGTGAGGATGGAAGATTCCTTCTTTAAAGGATATTAATGATCCAGATGAAGTTTTCTGAAAATCGGCAATGATTTTATTCTCATTTGTAGATTCTTAATTCCAGGGACATTTTAAAATTATTGAATTCAATTTCCACCATCTGCAGTGGTGGAATTCGAACCTGGATCCACAGAACAGGAGCTGATTTTTCTGGATCGGTAATCTACTGTTAATACCATGAGACCTACTTGGAACCACATGTTGTACTCAACTGCCATTTCTTGTGTTGCCCTGTTTTTCATTCATTGCCTCTGTTATTCTGGAATCTTATTCATCTATGAATCCTGAGAGAAATACACACTCATGAACGTCCTCTCGACTGCTTGAATTTCATTCAATCTGTTTCATTTGAACAGACATTTCAAGGCAGCTGCACATCAGAAAAGAACAGGAAGTTAAAATGGCTGACTGTGCACTGTATGTGTCACCAGACCAGCATGTCTGTCAAGGCACCCAAAGTATTTATTGTGGGTCAGAGAACCTCAGATTTATTAGAACACAAATGGAGGCCACTCAGCCCATCGAGGAGTCACAAGCTCTCCAACAGCACAAACGGAGATAGAGAGAATTTGTGTGGAGATAGATGCTGTGTGAGATAAATAAACAGAGAGAAAGAAAGTGAAGGGGGATAAACTGAGAGAGAATAGAAAGGGGAGTGACTGACTGAGTGGGAGAGGTGTTAGGTGAGGGTGAAGTTAGATCGATCAGGAGACCGCATTAGGGTAGATAAATATGGACAGACAGAAATTAGAAGCTTTATATAGAAATTCCTCTGGACTGTAAGCCCTATTGTCTGGGCGCCATACCCTGTGAGCACTGTGCTGATACTGGCTGTTAGCCCAGAATACTTATTTCCAATAATATCACAGAATTTACTGACAGCTAAACAGAACCCATTAGGGCAATAAATTGGTTCCATGCAGAAAGCAGAGTTATTATATAGACTGTGCCAAGAGCAGCAGGAAATGATGATCCCTCCCCCCCCCCCCCCCCCCCCCCCCCCCCCGCCCCCGCTAGACCGTGTGAGAGATTGGGCCAGAGAATCACAGTGAGGGGGATCACTGACAGAGGGGAATCAGCATTTCAGTTGTGGTGAAATAATGATTGATAAAGTTTGCACACTACTTACCTAGTTTTGTAATCCACATTTCAGTTTATATAGCACATACTATATGCATTTTAACAACCTTATCTCTCTGCACTTTGCATTTATTTGTATGTGCAGAAAATCATTTTGTTTCTGGATTTTATATTGTATGAATGCACTTCATTAATATTGTCTCTGCTAATTCCTCATTGTAAATGTATCCTGGAATCTGTTCCTCATGTGAGTTATAAAGTGAAACGTTCCAATACTGGCGACTGGAGAACATCACTGCCCCTCCACCCAGTCTAAACATCCATGTCACCCAGTCCTCTCCATCTTCTGTCTTTCCCCAAATGTCATAATCATAATGTAATTGAAGTCCATTAAATGACACTTCATCACAGTTCGTTAACATGGATACCATCAACAACATGAACCACACCTGCCCTCTCTGATTCTGCAATAACAATCTGAATTGTGTTTTTCAAGTACAATTCTCTGTTAACGTATCCATGCCGTTCATCTGTTGTAACCCACGTTTCCTTCGGCACATTTTGCCATCAGATCATGGACGAAAGGTGTTCTCTCAATGGTTTACAGATATTGCAATGACTGATCTATAGTTACAGGATTTATTTCTCTATTTATGAGCAGAGAAGCATGTTTATGTTCCGTTAAACCTCTGGCATTACTTCCATATCCAATGCTGACCGACTGATTACACCTAGCCAGAATACCCTCAGTTGCATCATCTAAATTGTTAACGTAACAAATAAAAAGTTACGATTCCAGCACTGAGATTTGTAGAACACCACATGTCACCGACTGCCAACCTGAGAAGGACTATTTTATCCCCACTCTCTGCTTTCTGCCAGACAGACAAGCTATCATTTATGCCGCTACATTACCTCTAACACCACGGACCCTTATCACACTCAGTCATCTCCTTTGTGACACGTTGTCAAAGGCCTTCGTGAAATCCCGGTGGATAACAGCAATTGGCTGTGCTTGGTCAAGCCTGCTCATTTCCTCTTCAAATACTTCCAACAGATTTGTGAGGCATGACCTTCCCTTGATGAAGTGATTTTGACCTATTTTACCAAACACTTCCAAGTATTCAGAAATCTCATTGTTTACAATGTATTCCAGGATCTTACCCACGACCGAATTTAAGCTATTAACTGTGGATATTTTTGTCTTTTTCCTCATTCCCTTGTTACAATGGAGTGTCACGTACGTGGGTTTCCGATGTTCTGGGATTGTTCCTTACTATAATGATTCCTGAGAGATCACCACTATCCCTACACACCCTCTTCAGCTGTCTTCCTTATATCTCTGGGATTTAGTCTATCCGGTCCAGGATAGTTAACCACCTCCAGGCCATTCAGTTTTTTCTAGCACGCTCTCCATGGTGGTGGCCAGCATACTCAGCTCTGGCCCCTCATTATCTTGAATGTTAAGGTATTACTCGCATCTTCCACCGTGAACTAATTTTTCAGTTCCTCGTCCTTTTCTTGTTCACCACTACTACCTCTCCAGTATCATTTTCCAGCAGTCCAATGTCCACTTTTGCCTCTCTTTTGTACTTTATATTTTGAAAGAAGCTCTTACAGGCTTCCTTTATATTAGTTGCTACCTTACCTCCGTATTTAATAATCTCCATCTTTATCATAATTCTTTTGCTGTCTGTTTTGTCTTTGTAAGTTTCCCAATCCTCTTGTTTCCCACTGCCCCTCGCCACATTATATGCGTTCTCATTTATTTCTATGCTGTCCCTGATTTCCCTAGTCAGCTATGGTTGCTTCATCCTCCCTCTATCTTGCCTCTTTTTCCTCAGGATAAATCTCTGGTGCATCCTGAATTACTCCAAAAATCCCCTGTCATTGCTTTTCCACTGTCTTTCCTTCTGGGTCTGTGTCCCAGTTAATTCTACCCAGCTCCTCTCTCATGCCTCTGTAATTATCTTTATTCAGCTGTAATACCACTACCTCCGATTCTAACTTCTCCACCTGAAATTGCAGAGTAAGTTCAATCATATTATGATCACTGCCTCCTGTGATTTCCTTCATCCAAAGCTCCCCTCGCCTGGTATGCCTGCACAAGCTGCTACAAAAGTCCATCTCATAGACATCCCACAAATCCCTTTTTCTGCAAACCATGATCAAACTGAATTCCCAGTCCACCTGCAAAATGAAAATCCACGTGATCTCTGTAACGTTGCCTTTCCTACAGATCTTTCTATGTCCTGGTGTATCTTGCACCCCAGCACCTGACTACTATTTAGCGGCCTGTACAGAACTCCAACTGCATTTTTTTCACTTTTTTGATTCCCCAATTCTACCGACACAGATTCTACACCATCTGATTTACTTCATTTCTTCTAATTGATTCAATTCCATTTCTTCCGAATAAGACAAATTTGTCTCTCTGCCCACCTGCCTATCATTTCGACAGGATGAATATCCTTGAATATTCAGCTCACAATCCTAATCCTCTTGCAGTGATGTCACTGTGATGCCCTCCACGTCATACCTGCCAATTTGTATATGCGTCACAAGCTCATTTACATTATTCCTTCTACTGCTTGCATTCCAATATAAAAGTTCAGTTCTCTATTTACCGTTCCTCTTCTCATTGTCATTTGCTTGTCCAGCCGTTGGTACCGACACGAACCCTGGCCACTCCAACCTCTTCTGCACCCCAGATGATATATTCCAAACCCAAGCACCAGGGAGGCAGCAAAACCTTCAGGACTTTCAATCCTGGTCACAGAGAATGTTATCTATGCCTCTAAATATATTACCTGCAATTATCCATAATTTGGCAGCATAGTGACACAGCAATGCTGCCTCACAGTGATAGGGATATGAGTTCAATTCCATCCTCTGGACCCTGTCTGTGTGGACTTTGTACATTCTTCCCGCGTCTGCAATGGGAGCATTAACTCTTTTCTCTCTCCACAGGATGTCTCTGTATTTGCTTCGGATGTCTACAATCTACAGTATTTTTTTCCTTTATTTGATGGAGAAATGCTGAAAATGTGACAGATTTTTGTAAAAGCAGCCGTGGTTCGCGGATTCCCCTGGGTGTTTAGGAATCTTTCCCAGCCACTTGTCTGAGTGCAGTGTCCCTGGATACTCATTTCATCTCTTTCAGTCCCTCCGTCCATCGTCACTACATGCAGCCTTTCCTTTGCCACCCCGGGACTCCCCACACCCCATTGCCTAGCACTGGATACTCCCTTCGCAGGACTGTGCACACATCGACACTGGGCACTTTCTCACCTGCTGGGGATGCGGGGTAAAGACTGTGCCTTTGAAAGGAACAGAATAACTGAAATCCAATTTAATAGCAAAGCAGAGTAAACAGGCTGAATGACATCAATCTGCTCTGACATTTTGTAGTCTTCTGTTTACCCTCGTCAATCTGCAAATAAATGGTCCATATGTCTACCTTGTCAATCAGATTTGGTGGAGGTGATAGATATCAGATCCTCTGGCTTTTGGACTGAGTCAGTGGGCTCTAACTTCCTGGTTAATGAATTCACACTTCCGTTTTTATAATCACGTCTATCCACTTTCAAGAAAAGGCCTTGCTGGAGTTGTGCTGAAAGGATATTTGAATTTTGGAGATGCTAGAATATGTCATTTACGAGTGAGATTCGGAGTACGAAGGTAGAACAGCTAAATACACGGCCAAAGAGCTGGTAGCACTTCTGATATATTGATCATAGGGAATAACCGTCTCGGTCGGATATACCCAAGGAGGACGGGATGGACCTGAACTGACAGCAATCTCCGATATGTGGATCATTGGGATTCGCGGGTCAGTAGGACCTAGACAAGAAGTACGGAATGGACCTGTACTGGCGGCAATCTCCTGGCAGGCAGGTTTGCTATTGTCACTCAGGAGGATTTAAACTAGTGTGGCACTGGGGAGTGGGAACCAGAGCAGTAGGTCCACAATACAGTGACTGAGGAGGAATTTGAGACTAAAACCAGTGCACCTAAGACCAACAAAAAAGACGCAGATGGCACTGAACACAATGGGACTGGCAACCTCAAGTGTTATTCTAGTTTAATGTGAGGACACTGGCTTGTAGGAATCTGGAGATTGAATGAGTACATATAACTCCAATGTAAATATTACAGAGATTTCATGACAGAGGGACAAGAGAGCAATCAATCCAGTGAGTCCAGAAATAGTTATTGAATATGCAGTAAGTGGCTGGGGACAGTTGTTTGAAGTGAAATAATTATCCAGCACTCTATCGAAATCGGACCATGTGTAATGCAATGTACTAATTGACGTGACAAAGGACGAAACTGGAATTGTCTGTTTACAATGTTTTCTGCTTTACTGATAGTCTTTTGTAATCTCCTGTCACGTGAAAATAGCAGCAGAAAATACTTCAGGGAATCTCAAACCAAATATCAAGTCAGTGTGTGATGTGTTTGGCTGAAGTGTATTTATTTCAATGCAAGTATTATTATGGGTATACAGATGAATTTAGAGCCTGAATGGGACTACGATGGGATTACGATGTTGCAAACATTATAGGGACTTGGTTGAGAAAGGGACAGGACTGGCTGCTCAACTTTCCAGGGTTTTGTTGTTTTAGATAAGATAGAGGGGTATCTAAAAGAGGCGGAGGAGTTGCATTACTAATCAGGGAGGTTGTTACATCTGCACTTAGGACGTATTAAAGGGCTCTTCTACTGAGGCAACATGAAAAGAGCTCAAGATATGATGGATGCATGTGTTAAGATTGTACTGTAGTCCCTCCAACAGCCACCGAGAGATTGAGGAACAAATATGTTGGCCGATTATTGAAACGGATATTAAAAACAGAGTTACCATAGTCAGTGACTTTAACATACCCAATATTGACTGAGAATCCTTTAGTCGGGATAGAATTTCTTAAGTGCATCCAAGAAAGTTACTTACAGCGATATGGGGCTTGTCCAACCACAGGAGGGGCCATACTGGAACTTGTATTATAAAATGAGTCTGTCCAGGTGACTGACCATTCAGTAGAAGATCATTTTGGAAACAGTGATCACAATGCCCTCAGGTTTGACATAGCTACGATCATGGAATAAGTCAGGACCTTGTGGAAGTTAATAACTTGGTGGAAGGCAAATCCGCATCAGGAAGAAGCGAGGGGCTGGTCATTGGGAGCAGCTGCTATCAGACAAATCCACATTTTGCATGGTGGAACTGTTTATTAAATCCTGATTTCACTATCGTCTGGTGAATGTCCTCCCAACTGCTCGAATGCCAATCTATTTTGTTTGAACAGATATTTACAGGACACTGCACGTCAGAAAACAGGAGGAGACAATGGATGATTGTGTACTGTGTCCTTCGCAGGACCAGCTTGTTTCTACAAGCACTTAAAGTCTTTATTGTGGGTCAGAGACCTTCAGAATTAATATGGCACAGATGGAGGCAATTTAGCCTATCCTACATCCACAACCTCTCCAACTGCACTATCCAAAAGCAGAGAGAGTTAATGGAGATACAGAAAGAGAGAGAGAGAGAGACAGAGAGAGAGAGAGAGAGAGAGAGAATGAAACAGAAAGAAAGAATGTGAAGGGAGGTCAACACCGTGGATAGGAAGCATGGACTGCGTGGGAGAAACGGGTGTTAGAAGAGAGCGAAGCTGGGTAGATCAGGAGACACCATGAGGAAAATAGACAGAATATGGAAATTTTATTTCGATATTCCCCTGGACTGAAAGTCTTTGTCTGGTGCCATACCCTGTGAGCATTGTGCTGATGTTAGCTGTCATCCCAGATCATTTATCTCCAATAACATCACAGAGCTAGGTTGCTGACAATTAAACGGAATCCAATAGACCAATTGATAGGACCCAGGGAGAAGGTGGATTAACTTCAATAGACCGGGCGAACAGCAGCAGGAACTGATAATCCCCTGAAATGCAGTGTGTGGGACTGGACCAGAGAAACTCAGTGAAGGGGAACACTGACAAAGGGGAAATCAATATCTCAGCTGTGTGCCGAATAATGATTGATAAAGTTTGCACAGCACTTCCATGGTTTTGGAATTCACATTTCAATTTATATAGCTCAAGGTCATGAGTGTATTTTAACTATCATATCTGTTTGTACTTTCCATATTTTGGAATGTATGACAAGTCGTTTTGACCCTGCGTTTTGTGTTGCATAAGCATATTGCATTACCGGGGAAGAAGGGACCTGTCTGATGGTCTGGTCTTCATCTGAACAATTCTGGGACCAGAGTCCGAACAAATCACATAAATAGGGCTTCGGTCAGATCTTTCAACAAATGTTTTAGGTTTGGGTGGGGTTTCAGTTATAGGGGAAATTAGAAAATTCGAATTCAAAGAGGAGGTAAGAGTGCAGAACGCAGGATAGTTTATTAAAATCTCCAGCACAGGCACAAATAGGACAGTGTATTGAAAATGTAAACAATCAAACTTCAAGCACACTGGACATACAAATGAAATTGAGAGGAAGCACGGTTAATACAGGACTGAGAGTGTTATAGCTGAATATATGCTGCATATGAAATATGGTAAATGAGCTTGTAGCGCAGATCGAAATTGGCAGAGACGTGCTGAAAGGTAATCAGGATTGACAATATTCAAGGGTATGCATCCTACGAAAAGATAGGTTGGTGGGGGGAGTAAGAATGAAAATAAATGAATCGTTAGAATCCTGGTCTCCTTGCTATTGGAAGAATGTTATGAAACTTGAAAGTATTCAGAAAATATTTACAAGGATTGGACTATTTGAGCTACATGGAGATGCTGAATAGGCTGGGGCTGTTTGCCCTGGATCGTCAGAGGCTGAGAGGTGACCTTATAGCGGTTTAGAAAATCACAAGGGGCATGCATGGGATAAATAGACAAAGTATTTTCGCTGGGGTGGGGGAGAACTAGAGAGTATAGGTTTAGGTTGAGAAGGGAAAGATTTAAAAGGGACCAAAAGAGCAAGTGTTTTCATGCACAGGGTGGTGTGTGTAAGGAAACAACTGTGGGAGGAAGTGGTGGACACTGGTCCCATTCCAATATTTAAAAGGCATCTGAATGGGTTGGAAAATAGGAGGGGTACGAAGGATATAGGCAAATGGGACTAGATTAGGTTGGGTAATCTGGTCGGCATGGACGAATTGGATTGAAGGATCTGTTTCCATGCTGTACATCTCTCTGACTGTACAACTTTCTGACTGTATTCTATAATGTAGGCTCAGATGGCACAGAATCAGTGTGGGTAGAATTAAGTATCCCCAAAGGTTGAATAAAGACACATAAATGGCGTTATGTTCAGGATTCCAAAAATTATTCAGGAGCTGCGTCACAATATACACCAGGAGATAGGAAAGATGCATAGAAAAGGCAAAGTACAGTCGTCCTGGGAGATTTCAATACACGGGGGGACTGGGAATAACAGGCTGATAGTGGTTCGCAAGAAAAATAATTTGTGGAGTATCTTCGATAGGGCTTTTTGGAGCTGCTTGTGGTGGAGCCCGTTCAGGAATAGGCAATACTGGGTTTAGTGTTGTGCAAAGAGGCAGACTATTTAAGAGAAGTTAAAGTGAAGGAACACGAAGGAAGAAGTAATCATAATATGATTCAATTTATTCTGCAATTTGAGAGGGAGAAGATAGAATCACAGGTAATGGTATAGTTAGTTTCCTAGTAAGTCATTCTCCTTGTCTCTTAAACCGGGCTGAACTGTGTTTCTGCTCATGTTATGTAAATTGCGGGAAAGGGGAAATCAGTGTCTTCATTTCCAATCAAAAATTACTTTCCTGATAAATTCTACAAAGCAAATTACTATTAATAAATTGCCCACTGATATGCGAGAAGGAACCCGACTGTTCTCAAACTCCATGATCCTTCTAGCCCTGCACAGATCTACATTTCCATATCCTCCCCACTCACCAATCGTGCCCAGTACCACTATTATGATGTCCCAGTCTAATCGTCAGCCTCAGTACAACTTCTGAATAAACTTTTGTCACTATTGAATCTGGATTCATTTGTTTCAAGTCCCTTCTAACCACATGTCCATGACAAGAGAATTGTACTTGAGATGTTTAACCTGTTATCTCCACAGAATCTGTTAGACAGGAAGATAGTGCGTGGTGCTCAACTCATTGACTCTTCATGTAGAGGTATAGATAGTTATCTGTTGATGTCTCATGAAGCAAATTGATGGAATATAAAAGAAACCATCATTATGTGTAATAAACAGAAACCCATCTGCTTGCGTCATGTCCTTTAGAGAAGTCAATGAGCTATCCTTCGTTGGTCAGGTCTCTGTGTAACTGCAAACCCACAGCAATGTGGTTAACTGTTTACTGTACCGTGGACAGCTGAACCAGCCACTCAGTTTAAGATAGGGACAACATGCTGGTCTGACCAGGGCCTCATATTGCTCCTGCTCATTTCCATCAGGTAGGCGACTATTCCTTATTTTAGGTGTAATCCATCTCATTGAATCTGTCCCCGAGAGTGATGTCCATCTTGATAGGCTCCTCTGGTGCTGGGTTTATTGACATTGATACAGATGTAAGGAAGATGCAAATTTCGCATCAGTGGCAATATATAGAGAATGATGCTTTTTACGCCATTAGAAAGCAATGGAGACGGCGAAGTGAGGGAAAGTAATTAATGCAATCATCCCTGAGAGATTTGTTGAGGCAGTATTTGGGGCATTGTCCACAGATTTTCTCTCCTTTATAAGGAATGATCTCCTTACCACAGAGAGAGTTCAAAGGAGTTCCACCAAACTGATCCCTGGGATGATGGTACCATGAGGAGTGAGTGAAGATTAATCTGTCTCACTGTGGGAGAATAAGATGGGATTGCGTTGGAAGTTCAGGGGGATGGACAATCACACATGATGTTCTAAACAGACATTAATACGGTGATAGATCCCACGGCCTCTCTATTTTTGCTAACTTTATGAAATTCTAGATACTTTTAGTACCTCTGAAAACATTCCCCCCCCCAACCACCCCCACTCTCCATACCAATGAGAGAGCAGAAAATCCAGACTTTGAATAAAAACTCCACATAATAATGCAGTGCATTAGTTGCTTGATCCTGCACTGAACATCATGTTAGTCATAATCCCAACATCAGCCACAATACCTTCAATCTTAAACAGTTAACTATTCCCACCAGCTTCTGATCCCCACGGAGAACATGGGGCTGCCTTTTCGGAGATGGAAGATGTCTCCTTGAGACTTGACAGAAAACATCTGGCTTCCCTCCTCACTGCCAGCAAACCACGTTAAAGTAGCACATGTTCCACAGACAATGGAGCCACGATGAACATCATGATCTGCTCCTGTGATTTGCCATGTTGGAGTATTAGTGATATCCTCCTGTTCCTGTATAAGCAGTTGCGAAGCTGAATGGCCTCTTCCTGGTCCCGTGGAACAGTTTCGAGAGACTGTTTGGGCTCCATCTGTTCCTGTTTAACAGTTCGATGTACTGACCAGACCCCTCCCCTTCCTATGTAACAGGTAGGAGTATTGAATGTATTGCCACTCTTCCTGTTCAGTAGATTTGATGGGGTGAATGCTAGCTCATATTCATGTGTAACCAGCTTGAGATGCTAAATGAGTTCCTCTTTTAACTATGGAAATGTGCAATGTCTGGCCCTGCTATTTCATAACTTTTACCAACACTTTAACAGCACAAACTGGAATGCTGTCCGGGCCTTGCTGCACATGGACATAGACTGCTTCAGGAGCTGAGGGCCGAAAATATTCTGAACATTGTGTGATCTTCAGTGATCATCCCCATTTCTGATGTAATGATGGGGAAGGACATTTATGACGCAGCTGAAAATGATTGTGTCGAGGAAGCTACCCTGAGGATCTCGTGTAGGGATGTCCCAGACTGAAAGGATTGATGTCCACAACCATGAACATCTTCCTCTGTGCGATGGCTAACCCCCAGTGGAGAGATTGTGGCTGATTCCTATTAAATTTAATTTAGTCAACGTTTCTTGATCCCATCCTGAGTCAACTCCTGCCTTGATATCAGGGTCTGTCACTTTTACATGAGCTGCTGTGTTCACTCTTTTGAACATATAAATCGGTTATTATGCATGTTTGGGGCGTGTAAGCTTCTCACAGAGGATAGTGAATGTCAGAAATTATCTGGTCAAGAGAATTCGGGGAGCTATATCACTGAAAGTATTTACAGATGAGGTAGGTGTGTTTTTGACCTGCCATGGAATTGAGGGGTGTGCGAAATTGGGAAATAAAGCAGAGTAGATAACAACAGTGGATCATCCATAATCTTATACAATGGCAGGGCAGGCCTGACCATCCGAATTACCATCCGATCCTGTTCCTTATGCGCTCATATTCTATAATAAGGAAGTTAATGGTTGTAATTTTCCTGAAAATTCCGTTATTGGATGTTACAGTTACAGAGAGCAAAGCATTTTATGAGTCATCTCAGGGTGAGGTATGGGGACTGTAATCACAGTGAATCTGGATCTGCACCATGACCAACAAATGAAGCACAAGTTGCAGAGAGGAGGCACTCTATTAATAGACCAGAGGCGTCTTTTGAGCCCAGCCTGGGTTTTGAATTAACATTATTCAACCCACGCCAAACTTTGTGTGACATTTGTGAGGGACAGAAGGAGATCCTGTATTACTGTGGACCAGGTATTTCGAGCAATTGGCCTCTGTCTACACCTGTGCAGGAGCTGTGAGGGGCTGAATGGAATATAGGAACATCGGACTGAGGAGTAGGAGTGGGCCATTAGGCACTTTGTCTTTGCTCTGCCACGCACTAAGATCGTAGCTGATCTCATTGTGGTCTCAGCAGTACTTTTTCTGCACGTGCACCATTTTCCTACATTCACTTGTCTATCAAATATTTAACAGACACAACTTTGAATAAATGTAAACATCCAGGCACCACAAACTTCTGGGGAAGGGAACTCCCACTTCAACAGCCCTTTTAGAATTTGTCATTCGTGGTCCAATCAATATTGCAGGGTCAGTGTTTCATTTTGCTGTCACACTGCTCCACCTATTACAACAAATTTCAAAGTTTAGTGATATGGCTAATGATATAAATGTCAGTCTGGCCCATCTTCTAGAATAGTGTGAAACACACACACAGAGATCTTAAGACAAACAGAAAAATGAAAGTTTTCCAAAGTTTCATAATAGTTGAACTCATAATAAATGGAGAGATGATAGACTGTCCCAAATGCTATTCGGTCCTCTGAAGTCACTAGTTTAGATTCCTTACAGTGTGAAAACAGGTCCTTCAGCTCAACAAGTCCACACCGACCCTCACAAGATTAACTGATCCAGTCCCATTTCCCCCTGGCTAATGCACCGAACACTATGGGCAATTTAGCATGGCTAATTCACATGACCTGCACATTTTTGGACCAGTGGGAATAAACCGGAGCACCCGGAGGAAATCCACGCAGACACGAGGAGAATACGCAAACTCCACACAGACAGTCGGCCGAGGCTGGAATCAAACCTAGGACCCTGGTACTAGAAGGTAGTATTGCTAACCACTGAGCCGCTGTGCTGCCCATTCTGCTCAGGCAAGCTCCTTGTGATGTGGTTTCTCCCCAGAATAGTTGGATTTAGCTGAATTCCCTTTGCTTCAGACGGTAGAGAGATTCCAATGAACCTCTCGTCAGAAATACTCCACGACTCATCAGGTAGAGGTGAGTCAGAGATTTACTGTTGCCAGTTGGAACAAAAGAAGATAGAGGGATCAATCGGCTGCTGCTTCTCAGGCAGGGAACATTGTTCTCCCTCTCTGTGTTGAAACATGCAATCAAGTCAACTATTTCCTGTTAGCAACAGCTTCCTGTGTAACAGCTCAGATGTTTATATGGCGTCCTGTGCAGTAAAATGTACTCAATGAGCTAAAATGATTAGTTCTATTTTCCTCTGCAACTTGTTAATTAGCCAGAAAATACTCCTCCAGTCTCATGGTAACGATAATGACTGGCTAAATGAGGTGGCCCCCTATATTTGTCACAGCTTCGAGGGGTGGATGGAGGGCACACTACATAGGGTAGTAGCAGCAGTATTTCCCTGTTACAGCATCGAGAGTGGATTGAGGGAACAACACATGTGGTAGGGGCAGCAGTGTATCTCTGTAACAGCATCGAGCGTGGATTACGTGAACAACACATGGCGTAGGGATAGCAGCATGTCTCTGTAACAGCCTCGAGGGTGGATTGAGGGAACAACACATGGGGTAGGGGCAGCAGTTGTCCATTAGGCGACACCAGTCAGAATGCTCATGGCTGACCCGATTGTGTTTGACCATCCGTCTCCTGTAAGTTCTCAATAAATATTGACTCTCCTGTCCAGCAAAGATCAGTCGAGCTCTGCCTTGAATATCTTCAAAAAACGAGTCTTCACTGCTCCCTGAGGATGAGGACCCTACAGATAGTACAACACTAAAGTGAAAGGGGCGACCTTATTTCAGTGTGGAATGTGTTGTTTTAAACTGTATTTACCTAACATGAAATCGCCAACTTTTTTGAAACACAAGGACAGAATAATTACGCATAGACATAAACCATTCAGCACTCTAAACCTTTCCAATAGGACCACTGACCCTTTTCAATCAAATATGTATTAAATTCATTCCCTGCTCCCGTCCTAGGAAGAGAATAACTGATAGCATGACACCACACGAACATTAAAAATGCAGAATTAGGACATTCGGCCCATCGACTCTGAATGCCAGAGAAATGAGAGATTTCTCAACATCATTCTCCTGACAACTCTCTGTAACACTTGACATGCTTATTCACCAAAAACCTACCTATCTCTGTCTTATAAGCACTAGTGTCTGTGTCTCTGTGGGGCTGTATGTGCTTTGTGTGTGTTTGTTCATGTGCCTGTGTGTTTGTGCATTTATGTGCTGACATCGGTTTATCTGTGTATGAGCCTGTGCGTTTTACTTGTGCTTGTGTCTATTAGTGTGCGACTGTCTATATCTCCGTATGCCACGACACGTGTGCGGTTCTATCTCCGTGTATGAACGGTGACTGACAGTACATTAGCGTATTTACATATGTCTCTGAATATTTTTGTGTCTGTATCGCTCTGCGTTCTGATATTTGTTGTTTTGTGAGGGAGAAAATTGTGAGAACAGACAGAACGGTTAAAGTGCGAATTGCCTTTCACTGGACATTGTTCTTTTACTGAGTTGGAGGGACATGGATTTCGAGGAATCTCCAAACGACACGTCCCGGTCCTCTCTGGCTCATACCAGGGTCCTCCCTATATGGTTGGGGTGGGGGTGGGGTGGGGATGGAGGCGGATCAGATATCGGGTGCTCCACCATCTGGCTTGGCCCTTTCTCTCCTATTACAGTCCGTTTCTGCTGGAATGGGAGAAAGGGGGAGGGAGTGGTGGTGGGAGTGTGTTTCCCTGCTGTTAATGCTGGTGTAGGTGGAGGGGGAGGGGGAATGTTGAGGTGTCCGGAGGGAGTCAGTCCACAGTGTTGTATCCATGTAGTGTTATTAGTGTTGGGAGTATAGTGGAGGGAGAGAGTGCGCGGGGTGGGAGGGGGGATGGTGGAAGGTGATTAATTCAATAGTGAGAGTGGTAGTGCCTGAGCCTTATTTGGATATAAGGTATGAGCCTTGTTAGGGGGTAGGTGCTACAACTGGTAGTGAGTGTGAGGGCGCAGAGATCGTATGGTGAAAGTTAAGCTGGCAGAGTGGGGAGGATATTGATGCTTGACCTGTGATGCTGGTCATTTCTTCAGATCATGTCAGCGTCGAGGTGACCCTCCCAGAATGGTTTGTTCACGTCTATCACTAATAACGCCACAGACCCTGTCCCTCACCTTCCACAGAATCAGTTTGGGTGGATCATACAAATAGGAAGGAGAAGCAAGCATTAGTGTATTAGTGTATTATTTACTCTCGGGCAAATTCTGCGCACTCTATGTTCTGTAAATTAGAGATGCAAATATTTTATTATTGCATGATCTCAAATTGCCTGCCAATGTTGTGAAAAATAAATTCCATAAGCGTATAACAGGTTGTTTGAAGATTATGTTGTGACTCAAAAAAGAGAGCAGGTTATTTTGGATTTGGTGTTGTGAGGTAAGAAGGACTCATTAATAACCTTGCTCTGAGGACTAGAGAGGTTAATATACTGCATTTTACACGGCGCCTGCATACAATCTCGAATGTTTGAACACGGAGTGGCAGACACGAAATGGTTGTGAGAATATTAGAATCATGGGGTCCTGCAGCTTGGATACAGGCCTTTTGCACCAAAGTGGTCCGTGCCGACCAAAATGTCCATCCATGCGAATTCCATTTCCCTGCCCTTGTCCCTTATTCTCCTAAATCTTTCCTAACCGCGTATTTGTCTAAAAGCCTTTTGAATTTTGTTAATGTACGTGCCTCAATCAAACTGCTGTCTGCTAATTCCATATGTCTACCAACCTCTGCTTAAAAATCTTGGCGCTCAGGATCATTTTTATTCTTTCACCTCTAACCTGATGTCCTCTAGTCTTTGATTCCCAAAACTGGGGAAAAGAATGAGTGCATTCACCTTATTGACACATCTCATGTTCTTATAAATTTCTATACGATTTTCCCTCAGTATCTTCCACTTAAAGGAAAATGCCTTTCCAAAATCTCCCTACAACTCAGACCATTGAGTACTGGCAACATCCTTGTAAATTTCTTCTGTCCTCTTTCCAATTTAATCACATCCTTCCTATGGCAAGTGAACAAAACCGAACACAATACTCCAAGTGCATGTCTCACCAGCGTCCTGACCAACTGCAATATAACTCTCGAACATCCATACTCAATGCCCTGACTAATGAAGGCCAGTGTGCCAAAAACCTTTTTCACTGCCCTGTCTACGTGCAACTACTTTCAGCCACGGATCTGAGCACCAAGGTCCCCCTGTTCCACTACATTCCTTCAGGGTCTAACATTCACCACGAAATTTCAAAAAGCAACATCCCACATATTAATCTCCATTTGCCATTTCTCGGCCCACTTCCCCAGCTGATAAAGGTCCTGCTCCAATTTCTGATAACCTCACTGTTCACAGTCCTGCCTATTTTATTGTCATCAGCCTAATTACTAATCATGCTTTGCACATTCTCATCCAAATCATTGATATAGATAACAAACAGTAATAGGCCCAGCACCGACCCCTGAGACACTCCACTCGTCACAGGCCTCAAGTCCAGCAAGTATCCTTCCAGTATTAGCCTCTGCTTTCTACCATCAAGCCAATTGAGTATCCAATTTGCCATAGTCCCATGGATTCCATGCTATCGAACCTTTCAGAGCAGCCTATCATGTGGAATCTCAGAAATTTGTTTGTGTGGAGTTTGCATATTCTCCCCCTGTCTGCGTGGGTTTCCTCCAGGTGCTCCGGTTTCCTCCCACAGTCCAAAGATTTACACGATAGGTGAATTGGCCATGCTTATTTGCCCAAAGTGTTCAGCGATGTGTAGATTTGCTGCATCAGTCGCAAAATATAGAATCGGACGGGAATGGGTCTGGGTGGTTACTCTTCGGAGGGGCAGGGTGGACTTTTTGGGCCCAAGGGCCTTTTCCACACTGTGGGCTTTTAATGATTCTGTGAAAGAAGAACACAAAGACTACATAAATCTGCAATCTGTATTGCAAAGAAAACAAAGTAAAAGCAGGGTCAAATGTGGAATTTTGCAATCGGGAGAGGAGAGGTTATTGTGGAGAACAGGGAAATGACGAAGAAAGCAGCCAGTTACTTTGCATCTGTCATTACGGAGGAAAATCGCTGAGAAATACTAAGTGATCACATGGAACTTGTGGAACTAAAGACATAAAGTCAATTCATATCAGTAACAAGGTAATAGTTGAAGGCTAGCATAGTAGTATTGTAGCTGGATTGAGCATTGCTAAGTCTGATGAGCAAGTTGTACTTCGTATCAAAATATTAGAAATAAATCAGCAATTGTGCTGTCGATGACTTTTTTTTCCTGTACATTCTGCAGAGGCTGGAAGTTAGTAAATGTGTTCCGAGCATTGTAGATGGATGGGAGGGATTCAAACATCTGCAAAGGGAAGAAGAGATAGTGTGGAGAACTGCAGACCGATTAACTTGACATCTGTAGGGAAACTGATGGAATCTATTATATAGGATCTGATATTGGATATTCCTAAATTAACAGCAACATTGGAGAGAATCAGAATGCACTGACAGAGTCTGACAGAGTGTTCATATTTGACAAACTTCAGAACGATTTTAACTTGTTTATTGTAACATAGAAATGGCATATTTCGGTTTTGAAGAAGGCTTTTTTTATCAGAACTCATGCAGTGAATTCATAAATAAAGTAATTTTTATGGTAATTGGAGAAATATATAGAAGTGGAAAGTTAAAGTCAGGTTCGCCTTCATTTAAATGAATCAGAACATAGTCGGAAGGTCATGTTGAAGCAGTTTCACAGCTTGCTAATGAAACTGTACAGAGAGTATTGAGTCCAGTGTTGGTGACCCACTCTGAGAAAGAATATACTGACCACGGAGGATGTGCAATGGACAGTCTACAGATTAATCCCTCAGATGGTGAGATTGCCTGATGTGGAAACTCGGCCTGTGTTCTTTAGAGTTTCAAAGAATGAGAGGTGATCATAGTGAAATTTAGAAAAGTTAATAAACATATGACAAAGTGTAAATAAACAGGATTTTTCTCTGGTTGTCTACTCTACATTTACGGCAAATAATGTCAGGTAAAGGATGGACCATTTCAGACTGCAATAAGAAGGCAATTCTTCATTTGAAGGGGACTGACAAACACAGCGACATGGAAACCTGCTGGCAGGACGAGATTAGGGAGAATCCCCAAATATTCAACTAGGACGTCAAGTGGAACAGAATAACCAGGGAACAGGTAGGACTCATAAGTGACTTGCCAAGTTTCATCCAAATCAACTTTGTGGCAGGAGACAGAAGGTCTGCTGGTAGAAGTCTGTTTGTTTGACTGGAGACCAGTATCTAATCGTGTACCACAGGGATCAGTGCTGTGTCCCAAATTATTTATGATTCGGAGATGCCAGTGTTGGACTGGCTTGGGCAAAGTTAAAAGAGTTACAAACACCTGATGATATTCCAACAGTTTATTTGAAGGCACGATCTTTCGAAGAGCATATTCGCGTGATGAAGAAGCAGCGCTGCGAAAGCTACTGCGTCCGAATAAAACTGTTGGATTATAAAGTGACGTTTCATGATTTTTAACCTTATTATTTATAGTATTCATAAATGATGCAGCTATGAATATGGAAGGGATTGGGGTGAGTGTGATAAATCAGTTTGCGTTTGACACAAAGTTTGGCTGGTTGGTTGGCAGTGAGGAGGAAGGCCTTATATTACAGGAAGATACAGATGGAATGATGAAATGGGTGGATCAATGGCCGATGGAATGTAACCCTGATAAATATGAGGTGATGTACTTTGGAAGAAGCAACCAGACAGGGGAGGACTCAAAGAATGGCAGCACACTAGGAAGCTCAGAGGGTGCTGCTCCACATATTGGGTGGCACACTGGTTAGCACTGCTTCCTTACAGCGTCAGAGACCAGGGTTCAATTCCCGACTCAGTCGACTGACTGTGTGGAGCTTGCACATTCCCCCGTGTCTGCGTCGGTTTCCTCTTGTTGCGCCGGTTTCATCCCACTGTCCAAAGATGTGCAGATCAGATAAATTGGCATGCTAAATTGCCCGTAGTGTTAGGTAAAGGGGTGCATGTCGGGGAATGGGTGGGTTGTGCTTTGGTGGGTCGGTATGCACTTGTTGGGCCGAAGGGCCTGTTTCCACACTGTAAATAAACTAATCTAATACCCGTGAATGTGATTAAACAGCTTAGTGCACAAGTTGACAAATCATAGCGCACATAAACATAGACTCTATTCATGGAGGCACAGATTATAAGAGCTATGTGTAACTTTGGTTAGGCCAAATGGAATACTATGTACAGTTCTGGGAGCCACATTACAGGAAGTATGTGATCGGACTGGAGAGGGTGCAGTGGAGATTCACCAGGCTGTTCCCTTGGAGGTGGGGGATAGGTGACATGGAAAAGAGGGTGTGACAACAGAGAAACAGGCTTTTAGCAGTGGTGAAAAGAGAAGATGGTATAAAATGAGTTTAAATCAAGATGTGAATGGGGGAAAGGGGTTCTCTCTATTGAGTGCAAGATAAAGAAGACACAACCACATAAGGTCATACGGAGGCCAGGAGGGAGAATGCTGAACATGTGGTATTTTATAGATCTGACCAGAGATACATTTTCACTGTAGAGATCACTGCCGTCAGGCAAAGGAATTCAGGTGCTTGCCAGCTTATTGGCACTAGTAAGATTTTCATGCTGCCTTAGTACTGTAACATAAAGAAGAAAACAAATAACAGGATGAAGTTTGGCCTGAGCGTTGTTTTCCTGTCACTTTTAACATTGTTTCAAATTTACAGTGTTTATCTTTAAATGTTTGTTCTTGAAGTGAGTATCAGATGGAGTATAGGAGGTTGAGGGGTGACATTATAGTAATTTACAAAATCAGGGGAGACTTGGGCAGGGTGAAAAGCCGAGGTCTTTTCCACAGGATAGGAAAATTAAATCATAGAGCCATAGATATATGGTGGAAGAGGGAAGATTTAAAAGGGACGAAGAAGAAACTGTTTTTTGCACAGAGAGTGACGTGTTTATGGAATGAGCTGCCAGAGGAAGACTGGCAGATGCAATTACAGCTGCAACATTTAAAAGACATTTGGACGAACATGTGAATGGGGACCGTTTAGAGGCATATGGGCCAAATGCAAGAACATGGGAATAGTTTAGTTTGGAGAACCTGGCCGGCATGGACAAGTTGGACCAAAGATTGTGTTTGTATGTGATAAGGCTGTATGAATATAGAAAGCGAAGAAAAGGGAAGAAAAGATGTGATATAAGTAAATTAGCGAGAAATATAAAAACAAGCAACACGAGCTTTCCATGTATGTAAGAAGAGTTAAAGAGGTGTGTGTGAGTGATCTTTGATGAAAAGGACGTCAGGAAACTATATTGAGGATATTTGGAGGGTGTGACTGGGGAACTGGATACAGGGAACAGACAGATAATTTACACCGGTATTTTACATCGTTCCTCACAGGGAAAGGTGCTGTAAATATTTCAATGGTATAAGCAAAATGGTAACAGCAGGGAAAATATTGAGCTGTCTCTAACAGAAGGAAGAAGGCAATTCTCAAACAGATAAGACCAAGGGTAAACAGGTCATCAGCAATTCATAGCTGGTTTTAAAAGAAGTGGTCACAGAGTGGCTGGTGGGTCTGTGTGAATTATTCCACAGCTCTCTGGATTAAAGTAGTGATCCAGTGAAACTGGACACCCTCCAATGTGGCGCTTGTCTTCAAGAATCGAGCGAGACTGAAAGCAGGAAACACTTAGCCTCACCATTATTGCTGGGAATCTGTTATTAAGGAACGAAATGCAGAACATTTAGAAAAGCTTCAAACAGAGTCAGCATGGTCTTGTTAAAGGAGAACTACATTTTGCTTGTAAAATAATGCAAAGTTTTTCTGGAAATCCATGAGAATGTAACAAGTGGCCTTGATAAAGGGGGACTGGTAGACATGAGGCTTTCTAGAGATTTTCCACAAGGTATCGCAAAGTAAAGGTTCTTACACAAGACAGAAGCTCATCGTCTGGCAGGTAATGCATTAGCATGGGATGGCACTTGGTAAATACTTACAAATCGGAGAGTCATGATTCAACGATCTTTATGAAAAAAATGTATCTACTGGAGTACCACAAATATCAGTCTGATCGCAAAAGCTGCTTACAAGAGCTGGACTCAGCTCCTGACGGCGGGAGCTGAGTGCAATATACATTCGAATTTGAGGATGATCCTGTCAACCAAAAGGCAGGCGGTTATTAAATGGAGAGGACTCCCAAAAAAGGAACAGTACAACGGATTGGGCTGTTCCTGTATATAAAACATTGCGTCAGCATGTTGATGCGGAAATGTTGGGTCATTCGACTGGTTCCTGGAATGAAAGGATTGAATTATTGAATACATCAAAAATGCTGATGTGATTATTCATTGTGGTTGAAATGAATGAGAGTATCATTACTGAAACGGATAAGATACAGAGGGGGCTTGACAAGGTCGGTGTTGAGAATGTGGTTCCACACCAGAGCAGAGTCTCGAAGTCAGATATGTCGATACAGAATAAGGACTATCGATTTCAAACTGAGATGTAAAGAAATGTCTTATTTCAGAAGGTAGTGAATGGTTAGAATTTCCTAACCCCGAGAGTTGTGGAGGTTGGGTCACTGATTGTATTTACAGACGGGTGGATTGGTTTGTGACATTTCAGCGAGTTGAGGGATGCAAGGGGTTAGCAGGAAAGTGAAGTTGAGCCGTGGAGTAGATCAGCCATGTTCTTATTGAATGACAGCGCAGGTTCCTATTTCTTACGTTCTTATTTATGTTTTTGGAAAATACTTGATTATTTTCCTGGAAGTCATGACGTAAAATGTTGCATTCAGAGACGGCAGAGGATTTGTCTGAGTTGACCCTGTGTGGGGCATGGGGGCTGAATTCAATGCGAATCTGGGCCTGTGCATGACCGACATCAGGAGCAGAAGTTACAGAGAGGGGAAGCCTGAAAAGAGGGATTGGGGGAGGGGAGTCACTGCCTGACCCAGCCTGGATTTTCCTATACATTTGCCAAGCAACACCAAACCATCGGAGTGGCCTCAATCTGCTCCTGCACAGCAGGACCGAAGGGCTGAATGAAACGGACACGACTGGGCCATTCGGAACTTTGACACTATTCCACCAGTCAATAAGGTCATGGCTCATCTCATTGTGTTCCCAGCTGCACTTTTCTCTGATTTCACAATGATCCCTGATTCACCTGTCTATGGAAAATCAGACAAAGTCAGCCTCGATATAATATAAAGATTCAGCCCTCCCAGTCTTCTGGGCGAGAGAATTCCCACTTGAATGAATTCCCACTTTGTGAATTTCTCCTCAGTCCGGTTCTGACTGAGGTTGGAGGGTGTCACTGTTTCCATTTCTAGTCCCACTCCTGCACTGCTCACAACAAATTTAAAATGTAATCAGGTTGGTGATATGGCCAATGATCAAGGTCTAATAAAGGTCAAGTTCAGTTATCAGAACAAGCCAGTTGGATTTCTTCAGTCAGCTACAAGTAATTAGCAGAACTAACTGAGGAGTATGATGGATATGTGGTTAGTACTGTGGCCGCACATAACCAAGGAACTGGTTTCAATTCCAACCTCAGGTGAGTTTGAACATTCCCCACGCATCTGTGTGGGTTCCCTCCCAAAGCTCCAGTTTCCTCCCAGAGTACAAAGATGTGCAGCTTAGAGTGGATTTGCCATTCTCGATTGCCCATTGTCCCCTTCACGGTACCCTTGTCAGTGTGGGTAACTTAACCTGCGCTGCTGGCCTCCCTCTGTGTCACAAACCAGCCGTCCAGCCAACTGATTGGGAGACAGTGTAACTGTTACAGACAGAAACAGTCACAGGCAAAGGGTAAGAGAAACTTTCATAACAAGGAAAAAGGTACAATTCAGATAACGGTCAAGATTACAGCTGAGGATAAAATGTTCTCTGTTCAAAATTGTATTTCATAACACGACAAGTATACAGAAGCAGTGTTTGGCTGAATACAATAAAGTGAGACAAAGTGAAATAGCCAGAATTACTAACTGTGATTGTATATAAAATAAGTTTATATTTTTGCAGGAACCCAGGGGGTTGAATGCCTGAAAGTTCTGATACCTGAAAATGGGTATTCTTTGGAACACTATCTGGAAAATTCCATGTTCAATGTGTGTGTGTGTGTGTGTGTGAGAGAGAGAGAGAGAGAGAGAGAGAGAGAGAGAGAGAGAGAGAGAGAGAGAGAGAGAGAGAGACTGCAGATACTGCACTGAGCTGGGTGGTGAGTTCAGACCATGCTCGGTGGGGCTGGTGGTGAGGCCTCCTCCGGGAAGAGAATGGACCTCCCTGTACTAGCCCATCCACTAGGACCTCTGTGCCTCTGATGAAAAACCGTGGCGTTAGCTCCACTTACCTGCCATTCTTGGGGTCAACTGTGCAGGGTGGTTTCAAACTGAGGAAGTACAACAGTGTGCCCATTGGCCATTGAAAGATGGCACCAGTGTCAGTGATCGTAGAATAGCCAGGGGCATCAGTGCGATGGTGAGTCCCTCCAGCCATGTTGGGTTGGAGAATTGAGGTGGAATTGAATGCGAGGAACACTATGAAATTTAGTGGGTAGTTAATGTGGTGAGTTCGATAAGATAGCGCCATGAATCTAGTTCAGTCTCGTACAGATAATCCCTTTGTCACACTCAATAAAAATGTCACTGAGACAAACTATTGTTAGATTCAGCCCAATGTGTCGAAGACTCTGCTGACCCCACACCCAGTTACAAAGTTGCAGAACAAATGTTCATCTAAAACTCTCCCTCGTCTTTATTGACGCCAATGTCCTCTTCACCTATCATCCTGGGAATACTGGCTCATGTTGTAGGATGCTGTTGAAATGCCTTCATTTCAGCATTCTCAAACCTGTGATCTTACATGAAATTGTCTCTCAATCTCCCTTTCGCTTTTTTCCCCAAAATCTTTTTTATCGTTGGTAGTTAAACTGATTTCTCCGCCATCTCTCTCTGTCAGGAACGAGGGAATACGGACCAGGCAATAAGGACTCTGTATCAGAGTGATCATGTAACTAGACGGGTAATTCAGAGGTACGGGCTGTGACTCCAAGGCAGTGTTTAACATCCTACCACAGCCGATGTCAGAGCTTAAATTCGAATGACAAAAATTGGAATAAAACCAAATTTCACTCATGGAAACTAGAAACCGTTAAGTTTTATTTTTATTATTTTACTGACAGTCTTTGTTAAAGAAACTTAACATTATTACCCAATCTGAGCTCAGTGTAACTTCAGACTCACAGCAACATTGTTGGCTCCATTTTGTCTTGACAAATGGCCGCGTGGTCATGGACAATTAGTGATGGACAACAAATGCTGCCCTTGCCCGTGATGCTGGAACCCCGTGAAACAACAGTAAAGGTGAAATAAATCAAAGAACGGTGGGTTCTAGAGATCGAAAATACAATTCTCCAGCGTCTGAAAGTGTTAGAGAATCTCGCAGGTATGGCAGCCTCTGTCAGGAGAAATGCAGATAATGTTTTCACCCTGCTTAATAACTGAAAGCAAACTGGGAAATAATATTATTTATCCTGGTATCATGGATGGTTGGGTTGGAGAGAGAGGTGGGGTCTAGGTTTAAATTGAATGGATGGTGAAATGGATAGAAAAAGAGAGGAAAAGAAATGAAAAGTAAGCAAAGGGATTGCTGATGATGAACTGAAAGGAAAAAAAAGGCAAGTTATTCTCACATTTCCCCATTTCCCATATTCCTGAATATCACGTCCATTTAGATATGTCCCTGTTTAAAGTGAATTAGGTTCCCTTATCTCTCTTCTCTGAGTGTGATGATCGAATCCATTAGCAATACTGGTGCTGCCCTTATAGTTGCTGAAATATAGAGGAAGTTAATGCTACATTGTCAACTGTTTCTTAGTGTGGGAGTGTGCAGAGATGCAACGGCTTGCTCAGCCACGAAGATAAACTCAGGAGTGGAAATAGTTTTCAACACTGAGCGCGTGCACGTTCCATGTGAGGAATTTACTTGTTCCTGTCATTGGAAAATCCGTGGAGTTTCTGTGGATGCTTATCTCTAGTTTGTATTGTCAGCTGCTGGGTCTGGTGACCCCACTCTATACACTGCATTTACAGAGTGTCTGGGTCCATGGTAAACAAATGGAGATGAGGCCCCACGGAAGGAAAGCTCTATAAATAGGGAGGTGCCGGACAGTACATTATCTTTCCTGGGATTTCTCGGGATATTTGTCTAAGCTGGACCAGGTGTCAGGTATGAAACCAGTTTGTTTCAAAATTGCGGTGGTCACAAAGCTGTGTCCCCTCCTTTAATATACTGTGTAGCCTCACACCAGTGACAGGACTGTGTTAATGCTCACCATAAATAAAACTGGATTAATTCTGGAACTTTCCAGGCAGGGGTGAGTAACATATCCATCATCACCGGAGTGCAGTCCTCCGATATATTCACTGGCTGACAGAACCCACCTGTCCACTGAGAGCAATATATTGTGCCCATCTCCCTGAGAAAGATACAGAAAGAAACTTCCAGAAATACAAGGGAACAGAGTGACTGGTGAAAATGAGGAACAGCAGGAAATGAGAATTAATAAAAGGTATGTCTTTTAAAATCTCATTGAATTTAAGGTTGGTATATTGCTGCATCCGATGAGCTACATCCCCGAGTATTGAAGAGGTGGCAGTAGAGCGAGTGAAAGAATTACTGATTATTCTTCAAAGCTGGTTAGATTCTGGAAAGGATCCTGCAGACTGGAAAGCAGCTATTGTAAACCTAAATATTTAAAACAGGACGGAGAGAGCAAACAGCAAACTAAACAGTGGTTAGCTTGATATAAGCTGTGAGAAAAACATTGGAACCTTTTGTGAGGACTGTGACAACTAGACACTTGGAAAATAATGACATGATTTGGTAGAGTCAATCTAGAATCAGGAAGGGGAAATGATCTTGATCTTTGATAAACCTGCTGGATATTGTGGAGATTGTCTGTTGTGACATCGACAATTGAGAACCAGTGGGAATGAAGTATTTGAATTTTCAGCAGACGTTTGACATGGTTGAATACTGATGAGTGGGGAGTCCATGGGTAGGTAGGGGTGGAAAACACCGAATGTATTAAAAGTTGGATAATCGAGAGAATGAAGAGAGTACTATAATTATCTGGAGTGAAGGATTAGTGTTTGTGCAATAGCTCTTCGCAAGATATAAAATATTTCAGATATGAACAACAAATATCATCATTCACATTTATGATCATTAAATAGTATGAGGTTGGGAAGTGCTGTTGTTGAAACAGACCTGGATGTGTTTGGTCATAAGTCACAAACAGAATTTTTACACAGCAGGTTGTAAATGATATGTGGCTCTTCATGCAAAATGATTAAAGTACCAGAGTAAATGTATCTTTCCAAATGATAGTGTTTTGTTGAGAGACTGTTCGGAGTATTGTGTACAGGTTGAATCAGCTTTATAAATAATGATCTTGTCAGCGATTCAGTCCAAAGGGGTTTCACCAGACTGGCATGATGCTACCATGTGGAGAAAGTGAAGAAATTTGTGCTTAATAAAGTACGTTAAGGTGTTTGTGAGTTTATATTAAAAATAATGCTGAAGCACATTGAGTGTTGAAGATACAAAATTGCCTTATTAGATCAATTAAAGGAATACCAAGGCAAATTCACATTTCCTATGTATTGGAGTGCAAATATATCAACTGTAAATATATTGCTGGTGCCTGTTCTAGTCGAGGAGAGATCTGCCCGGTAACAGCATGTAGATTGTGGTTTTTGAGGGTGGTGATGGTGGGCGGTTCAGCTGGTAACAGTGTTACAAATGGACAACGCAGCAGAATCATCTAGCCTGTAATAAGAAAACATGCATCATTCTCCCTCACTACTAAATTCACGAGAGCAATGGGTAATGGGAGATGTGATCAAGAAGTAGCGGTGCCAATATTCAATCCAGTCCAGTAGTTTTTATGAACTGAAGGAACCATACTGAAAGGGGTTAAATGGAGCTGTTTGTTCAGTGACTGTGATTGATGCCAGTCTCCATGGATCCTGGTTGTGTCACTGGATGTTTTCCGTCTCCTTTAGTAAGGGGCCTCTTGCAATGGTTTATGCCATTGTAGCAGCAGATGCATCAATTCCAACGCTCAACTCCACAGCTGCAGAGACACAAAAAGGAGATTGAAACATCTGACAATAGTCTGGAATGATCCAGAAATGGATCAGAATCTGAGAACATTAGACTGGAATGCTGCAACAAAGGACAGGAGTTTATCTGAGGGTCTCTTCTTTTTTTCCTGGTCTCGGTCAACATTATCATTTCGGATATATGGTGCACTGCTGATTATCCAGGCGGGTTACTATCCTATCCTCGCAATTGTTGGTGTTCCTGGTAAGTTTCTTCATCTCTATCCATTTATTAATCTCTTCAACTATGGCGAACTTCTTTGCTATTTCTGTTATCTATATTTGACAAAGACGAAAACTATTGTCCTCAGTTTCAAATGCAAATTCCATTAATTACCCACAAATTTCAGAACCGCCCTCACAAACATCTGAGAACAAGACTGTTCACAATACCAAAGTACCTTTCATCCCTGAATTCATTTATGTCTCGGTATTCTGACCAGCTCGATTATATGCCCAGTCACCATCTTGGCTTCAATGCTGACGCTTAATTATCCATTATCTGTGCTTCGGTAAAATTCAGACGTTATGGTTTCACCTCTCTTCTAAGCACTCTTTCACTTGCAAATATTTCGATCACATCTTTGTTCTTGTCTCTAAAATAACTTAATGACAGGAACACTCTCTCAGAGCAGTAATGTCGGAAGAAATGTAATTCAGATGCACAGGTTCTTACACAGAAAGACACTGTTCCACATTCTACCGCAGATGATGTCAGAAAGTAAATACACAAGACAGGAATTGGGAAAAAAGCAAGTTTTACTAATAACAACCATAACTTCTCCAGAATTTTGTCTATACGTTTATCTATTTCACTGATGTCCTTTGGTAAATAGATCTTCAGTTACTCTCTGGTCTGGCTTAAGATTGATGTGAGACCCACATCAATGTGCTTGGTTCTGTACGCCTGAAAGAATGACCTCGCAGTCAATGACATTTGGTTAGGTCAACAAATGCTGCCCCTGTCAGCGATGCAGACATTCCAAATAATAACAAAATTAAAGGTTATGTAAAGCAAAGAATTATCCAACAGATCAGAAACAATAAAGAACGAGAAAGTGCCAGACAAACTGAGCAGATTTGGCAACCCCCTCGGGTCGAGAGAAAAATAGAATTGGCAATTCGATTCATACATCAGAACTGAACACAGTTGGGAAATAATGTGATTGATGTTGGTGACACCGACATCTGTTATGAAGGGGAAAAGGATTGAGTTGAATAGATGGAATAAGAGAGAGATAGAGAGAAATAATCAAACAAAGGGATTGTTGATGGTCAGCTGTGATGGAAATAAAAACTGAAATTAAACATTACTTATGTTTTTCCTGTTCCCATATTATTGATAATCATGACCATGTAAGGTACATGTCAAAGTCCCTGCTTAAAGTTATTTATGTCTGTTGTTCTCTCTTCCCTGAGTGTGATCATCTTCCTTTCTTCAGTAATGGGATGCTGGGCCAGTATTTAATTGCCTTTCCCCATTGTCCTTGAGAAGGTGTTGGTGAGCTGCCTTCCAGACCCACTGCAGCCTGTGGGCTGTAAGTAGTCAGTGCTGAGATCCATGCGTTTCATTTCTTTGAGGCTTTGAAGTGACTGATATAACTGAGTGACTGGCTTGGCTATTTCAAACTGCAACTGAGAGTTAACCACATTGTTGTGCAGTAACAGGTAAGCCCGACCAGCTGAAGATGGGAGATTTCCTTTTCTGAAGGGCATGACGGTGCAAGGTAGGACAATCGACTTTGGTTTCATTGTTTCATTTGATTCTTAATTCCTGATATTTTATTGAATTTAATTTCCAACATTTGCCGTTGTGGGATTCGGATCCGGTGTCTGGGTCATTACCTGATTCCCTGGATTAATATTCGGAGATAATACAGCTAGATCATCGCCTCCTCAGTATTTCCAATCAACCCGAATGGCAACAGTGATGTTGTTGTTGGTGTGACTTTGCTTCATAAGGCAAATAAATGATTGGCAAAAATTGCCATCCTTCTCAGTTTGTATTTATGAGAAGGCGAGATGATGGGAAGTGCTCTTGGGGAAAAGGAGCTGGATGTCCTTGATCATGAGGCACTAACAGAATTCATGCAGAGCAGTCGGGTACTGGCAGGTGGGACTAGATTGGGTTGGGATATCTGGTTGGCACGGACAGGTCCGACCGAAGTATCTGTTTCCATGCTGTGCATCTCTATAACTCTATGACTCAGCAAGTAATCAGCACAACAACTGAGTAGTATCGTTCATTACAAAATGATTAAAGAATAAGAGTGAAGATACCGTCCTGCAGTTCTGGAGTATACTTGAGACAGTATTTTCTTTCATTTATAATCAATGGTCTCCTTGCGACAGAGAGACGGTGTAATGGTGTTTCACCAGACTAATCCCTGCGGTGATGGTATCGTGAGGAGAGTGTGAAGGAATTTGGCTGCCCTATCCTTACCTCTCGCTGTCAGCTCAAGATGTTTCATTTGCAACTGAATTCTTGCCATCCCTGATTCTGATGGTTTCTCCAGCAAGTTTAATTGACGGGATACCGCTGTAATTATCTCTCCTTTCCTCACAGAAGCAGTCAGTTCTAATTCCAGCTTCTCTGCTAATTCTTGCAACTTGGTCTTATTCATTTTTCGTAAAATTTCCAAAGTCACTGCATGCACACCCAGAAAACGTTTGGCGACTGAACTAGCCATTATTATTCTAAGTTTTCTCAACCCAATCAAGCTAATTCCCAAAATGAAACATTTGACTTTCGAAAAAATGCAGAAGAGAGGGAAAAAAGAAAGCAGCAGAACAGAGTAAAAGAAAGAATGGCAAAAGAGAGAGCAATAGGGGAGAGAGAAAGAGAGAACTTTTGAAGAGCAAAAACTGACAATTAAAAAGAAAAGTCAGTGTAAAAGGCTGGAGATAACGACTGAGGGTGGGCTTAGTAAGGAAGAGAGTGAGGATGGGAAAGCCCCTGGTAGCCAGAAGCCCAGTGAGAATTTGTTTGATTATGTTCACGCATCGTCTCCATTTGATGAGAAGAATGTGATGCCTTTTCATCTCATTTGAAAAGTTGGCTAAACAAATGCAGTGGCCAGAAGCTATGTGGATTTTGTTGATCCAAACGAAGCTTGTAGGTAGGACTGGTGAGGTATTCACATCCCTATCAGAGGAGGTATCTGGAGAGTATAGGGAGGTTGAAAAAACATTTTGTCTGCATAGGCAACATTTCAGGAATTTAATGAGGGATCCTGGTGAAACCCACACTGAGTTTGTAAGGATCAAACAGACTAATTTCGATAGTTGGATAAGAGCTTTAAAATTCAAGCAAAGCTATGATGCCCTTAAAGAGGTTAACACTTGGAGGAATTCAAACTGCCTGAAGTCGTGCAAACTCAGGTGGAAGAGCAGAGAGTGTAAGCAGCAATGTTAGCTATGGAATGTTAGCTGATTATGAACTGGTCCATAAACTTGGTTTGGCCTCCAGAACCAGTTCTGGTCTCTGAGGGACAGAAATCGGAGCAAACAGATATCCTCACGTGCAAAGGGAAAGGTAGATCACAGTGTAGATCATAAGGATAATTTACCACAGTAATAAAGAAAACATTGAGGGGGGAGGAAGAAGTTAAAAACCTGTCGTGTTTTCATTGCAAAAAAGAGGGCCACACAAAATCACAGTGTTGATGGGCTGGGAGAAAACCAGATGTAGGATAACCAAACAAGCCTGGAAGTTTTGTTGGACTCGTAACAAAAAGCATAAGGGAAGTAGGCAACTGCCTCAGAGTGTCCAAGATGATCAGTGGACGTGCCAAATCTGCAAACAAAACTTACATGAAAGGGTAAAGTTGATTCACATAGGCCAGGATTAATTGGTAAGAAGGTTTCAATATTAATTGATACAGGATCTTTTCAGTCTGTAATGCTGAGGGGTGAGGCTTTATGCACTCTTGAGAGACTATTTCCAGAAAATGTGCTGGTAACAGGAATTCATAGTGAGGAAAAAAGTGCTCAGTTATGGAAAGTGAGGCTAGAGTGTCCAGAGAAGATTGGAGCATGTGCGGTAGGTGTACTAGACCCCTAGCTTTCAGCTCTAGGAATAAAATTTGTCCTTGCAAATAATATAGCTGCTTCACTGGTAGGCGTGCTGCCGACTATAGTTGAAAAGCCAGTGGAGATGCAGGCAACTGAAGACCTGGAAAATATGTCTCCAGGAATTTCCCTTGATTGCATCACCAGAAGATCACAGAAGCACAGGTTTAAGCAGGATAAAGGCACAGCTAACGAAGCTGACGTAGAGTTATGCAAAAGTTTATTTTTGATCAGATAAGTGGAAAACAGACGGAGTGAGTAGGAAAATATGAACGTATTTTTAGCTCTGCTAAGCTGATTGAATTACAGCAGAAAGATGTGGAGGTACAGAAGTTATATCAAAAGATATTTAGCAAGAAAGAGAATGAATGCATTCCTGTGTGTTATTACTTAACAAATGATGTTTTAATGCGGATATGGAGATCAGCACACATTGAAGTAGATCAGACGTGCACAGAAATTCATCAAATTGTTTTGTCTGTTGGGTATAGAAAGGAGGTGCTGCGAGTGGCACGTGAGCTACAACTTGGAGATCATTTCGGGGTGAGGACATTACAGGCTGAAATACAAAGATATTTTCACTGGCCTGGACTACACAAAGATGTAGTGAATATTGCCAAATGTCTCAAACCTGGAACTTTAATATCTATTCCAGCATTTGAGGATCATTTCATAAGAGTCATGATAGATTGTGCAGGTCCCCTATCGCAAAGACTAAGTGGGAATAAGTATTTCTTAACAATAATGGATGTGTCAACTAGATTTCCAGAGGCAGACCCATTATGCAGAATCACAGCTCAAGGAGTTGTAGAAAAAAAATACTTAATTTTTACGTAGGTGCGGACTACCAAGAGATCCAGATAGATCAAACCTCACATCCGAACTATTCAAGCAGGTGATCGATAACTTCGGAATAAAGCAATTCAAATCTGCTACATAGTATTCGGAATCACAGTGAACATGAGCGAGATGGCATCAAACAGTGAAGACCATGTTGAGGGTTTATGGTCAGGATAATCCAGATGATTGTGATCAGGAAATTACTTTTGAACTATTTGTGATCAGAGACGCACAGAATGAATCGACCAAATTCAGACTATTTGAATTAATTTTTGAGCATGAAGTAAAAGGACTGTTAACATTGGTTAAGGAGAAATTATAAGGCAGAATTCAGAGACCACTCATTTGGACAATGTGTCAAATTTTAGGGAACGATTAAATAGAGCTGGAGAGTTACCTAGACAGCATTTAAAAGTATCGTAGCATACAATGAAACAGGAAGTGGATCAGAAATCACAAATTGGCAATTTTTCAATTGGGAATAAGGTATTGGTGTTACTTCCAGTCACAGCGGAGTCTTTAGAAGCACGTTTTAATATACCATATCAAATTGGGAAGAAATTGAATGAGGTAAACTACTTGATACGGACTCCAGACAGGAAGAAATCTCATAGAGTGTGTCATGTGAATATGCTCAACAGGTATTTTGATAGGGAAGGAAAGCAAGAGGAGAAGTTAGTAATGATTACAGCACAGAAGGAAGACCCACGTTTAGAGGATTCTGAATTGGACATTCCTAATATCAAATTGAACAATGAGAAAGTTGCCTAAAATTGGGATAAATTATTGAGTTACCTTCCACAAGAAAAGCATAGTGACCTGAAAGAGTTGTTACGGTATCTTGGAGAGATATACGGAAATAAACTGGGAAGTACGAACATAATTGTGCATGATGTAGACACAGGAGATGCTGTTCTGATTAAATAACATCCTTAAAGGCATTATCCTCTAAAGTTGGTACAGGTTCAGAAGGAAATAGAGCACATGCTCCAAGATGGCATAATCGAAATGAGTTACTGTGCTTGGAGCCCATGTATAGTCAAGGCACCAAAGACAGATATTACCCAGTGGACATGGGAGGACTATCACAAACCCAACACCGTTACACAGACTGATCCATCTCCTATTCCATGTTTGGAGAACTGTGTCGAAAAAGTGGGAGGAGCTCCTTACATTTCTAAGTTGGACTTGCTCAGAGGCTACTGGCAAGGACCTCTGTCAGAGAGAGCAAAGGCAATTTCGGCTTTCATTGCACTAAATGGATTGTATCAGTTCAAAGTTGTGGCATTTGATATGTAAAACGATCCAGCCACCTTTCAGAGACTGATAATGAGGTCATTGTCGGATTCCCCAACCATGTGGTGTACATTGATCACATGGTAGTTTTTAGTCACTCATGAAAGGAACATTTACAGCATTTATCGGACTTGTTTGATTGACTTCAGAAGGCAGGCTTGCTGGTAAACCTAGCTAAAAGTGAATTTGAGAAAGCCAAGCCACGTTCCTGGGTCACGTTATTGGACATGGACCAATGGCCCCATGAGATACAAAAACGAAAGTAGTTGGGGAACGTTCCACACCGTCGACAAAAAGAAATATGTAATACTACAGTTCCTGGGCTTGAATGGATTTTACTGAAAGTTTGTGCCAAACTTTAAGCAGTGTGGCTGTTCCACTCACCGAATTGTCAAGGGCAAGATCTCTCAGTGGACAGAGGACTGTCAAAGGACATTTTCCAGCCTAAACCCTGTGTTTGACACTGCCCCAATATTAGCTACACTAGATTACACGAAGTCTTTCAAGGTGGCTATCAATGCCAGTGATGTCGGTATTGGTCCAGTGTTCCTGCAGGAGGGTGATGAGGGAATAGAAAGACCTATCGGGTGTTTTTCTGGAAAGTCGAATGTTCATCAACAGAAATGTTCAACGGTGGAGAAAGAGACTTTAAACTTGGTGCTGGCATTACACCTTAACTGTGTTTATATTACCAGCAATGCATCTGAGACAATCGTATAAACTGATCACAACACATTGATATTTGTGGAAAAAAATTCAAGACAAAAATGCCAGACTGTTTAGAGGGACTTGTTGTTGCAGCCATTCAATGACAATTGTGCATGTGGCAGATCGCGAAAACGTGAAAGTTCATGAGTTACTGAGACTAGAATGAGATACGGAGGTGTTCGGTGGTGGGTATACAGCAGCCTGGTTTTGTATGGGTTTGTGCATGTTTGAATGTTTACAATTAGTACAGTATAGCTGTCAGTTTTGAGACTACAAACTGGGTTTGAAGGGTTACAAATGCAGCCACCTTTTAGCACTGATGTTTTTTTTAAGTAGCGAGAGATGTGGCACAAAGCCCTTTTTGTCTAAAAGCTGTTCCTTGGCTCAAGGAGACTCTGTCCTTGGATTTTTTAAAAGAGGAACAATAAAACGGGGCCAAGCTCCGATTAGAGTTGAAAAATGTGTTGCTGGAAAAGCGCAGCAGGTCAGGCAGCATCCAAGGATCAGGAGAATCGACATTTCGGGCATTATCCCTTCTTCACTTTCTCCAAGCTCCGATCAGTCTGGTTTGGTACAGAGATGAAAAGTACTTTCAGAGGTCTTTTATTTATATGGAAACAAATGAGTCTTCAGCCCAAAGTGGCCATGCTTTATAAGTGACCAGTATAATGAACGGAGAGTGGTGAGCTATTTTAGCTGAACTAGCTGAGCTGACCAGTTTTCAGTTGAGTCTTGAACTGGGAGGTTCACCTGGGAGCTGTGTGGAAACTCTCTCTTTTCTGACCCTCGACTTCAACCTGGAAGTTTGTGTTCCATTTATACTGTTTTTTTTTATTATTGGGAGTTTGCTTATTGCGACAGTTGTGTGTATTCGGAATAGCATAATTAAGTCTAGCTGAATAGGTTGAATTCTGTCGTGATTTTTTATTCTGTTCTTTGTGTTTCATCGTGTAATTTTATGAACAAAGTTTTTGTCTCTTTCAAAATCTAGTAGTCAACCTAGCTAAATTACCTCCGGTAATTTTCATTGTACACTTACCGAAACAAATTGCAAACGTATGCTCTGGGTTGCCTGCTTAAAAGTGTCTAACCTAGTTCATAACATCTCGGAGATGGAAGATGCCTCCTTGGAACTTGGCACAAACCATTCACTTTCCCTCCTCGTGATCAGCAAACCACGTTAACATAGCACGTGTGTACCATTAGCAATGTAGCCAGGAGGAACAACATGGAGCAGTCGGTCTGTGCAGTCTCTGCCTCATTGGTTTTGTCGTGTTGCAGCAACAATGACATCCTCCTATTTCAGTCTAACAGTTTGGAGGGGCTGAATGGCCTCTTCTGTTCATGTGTCAGTGTCTGGAGGAACTGAATGTCTTCCTCCTGGCCTGAGGCCAGAGGTTCAAGGACTTCAGTGGGCATCCCGTGGTTCCTGCCTACCCGCACGTTGTGCTGACCAGACTCTATCTTCCTGAGTTATCGGAGACAGACAGAAGCTGTAGAATACAACAAACCAGGCAGCATCATGAGCTGGGAAAGTCAACATTTCAGTTATAACCGTTCTTCAGAACTGGGTTGGGGGGAGGTAGGGGGAGCTGCAGATAAAGAGGGAAGGGAGTGGTTGGGGTGGGGAGATCAGGGGGATGGTCAGTTACGGCTATGTGGACACAAGTAGTTTGTGCAAAATGGTTGGGCGATTGGAGGGATGAATCAGTTTGGGAGCTGAAAGGTCGGGTCGTTCGGTGGAATGGAAGACATTCCAGTCACTTCCTATTTCAATTCTCTTTCCTAATGCCTTCCCGACATAGCCATTGATGGCCTCCTCCATTGCCACAATGAACCAAACCATAATTTGGAGGAACAAGATCTCATCTGTTACCTGTGCAGTCTGCACCCCAGAGACTCAACACTGAATTCTTCAATTTCAAATAACCTCCCTTCCAGTCCCCCGACTGCCTTCACAAGCCCTCCCCTCCATTCCATTGCTCTGAGCAACCTTTGTCCAGCAACTAACTGGATTCAGCCCTTCCATCAACAACTCGCTGATACCTTTATCTGTGTCCACTTATCCACACTTCGCCACTCTGCCTCCTCCTCCCTCACCTGCACTTTATCTATATACCCCCTTACTCCCATCCACAGTCCTGACGAGGGGATATATCCAAGGCGTTCACTTCTCAAAGTCTTGATGCTGCCTTGCTTATTCTGTTCTTCCAGCTTCCTGCGTGTGTCTTTTGGATTCCAAAACCTGCTTTTATTTTAAATTGTCTTCTTATGTAATCGGCAGGAGTGAGTGAATGCATTGCACCTCTTGTTATCCAGTCGATCTGATGGGCTGAATGGTTTTCTTACATTACAGTGAAACTAGCTAGGGTTGCTGAAGGGGTTCCTCTTTCTTTTAACCGTGAAAATGTTTAGAGTCCAGCAGTGCTTTTGATTAATGTTACCTATACATTATCAGCACAAGCTTGAATTTTGCCCAGATTTGATACTTTAGTACCATAGGAGGTGACCCAGTGTTCTGAAAAGTGTATAATCTTCAAAGAATATCCCCACCTCTGATTGCATGAAAGAGGGAAAGACATTGATGAAGCAGCTGAAGATGTTTGTGCCAAAGAAACTACCCTGAGGATTACCCACAAAGATATCCAGGGACTGGGAGGATTGATATCCACCAGCCCCATTGTGTTATGAATGATTCAACCAGCGGGGAGTTTACAACTGATTCCCATCAAGTTCAATTTTGTTCAGTCTCCTTGACATCTTAATCAAATACTGCCGTGATATCAGGACCAGTCATGTGTTCATATCTTCTATCCATGTCAATAGGTCAAGGTATATGTGTGGGGAGTGTTTCCTTCTCTCAGGGAATTGTGATGGTTGGGGCCAGACAGTTAGGGGAGGCTACATCACTGAAATGTTTGGGGGGTGCGAGTGGGTGTCAACGGGTTTTGACCCATCAGCGAGTTAACGGCTACAAAAAAATTGGGCATGAAAGAGAAATTGCGGCCGAGTGCAAATCAGCCCTGACTTACTGAATGGAAGGGCAGGTCTGAGGGGCTATGCGGCCTGGTTTTATTCCAATATACCTGATAGTCCAGTCACTTTGTGGCCTCTTCCATTTCCTGTGTTACTGATTCAAGTAGCTGAATCGATTGATCCTGTCGCAGTGTAACTGGATACAGGTGCTGCATGATCTGGTTACAGTTTTACAGGCCGGAGGGGCTTATTGGCCTCCTCCTGTAATTGTAAATGCTCCAGGGGCTAAAAAGCATCATTCTGTTCTGCTGTAACTGAAATCCATATCGATTAAATCTACTGACAATGGAGAAATTGAGCACGGCAGATGCTGGAGATCAGTGTCGAAAAGTGTGGCACTGGAAATCACGGCAGGTAAGGCAGCATCAGAAGAACAGGAGAATGGATGCTTTGGATGTTCCTGATTAAGGGTTTATGTCCGAAACATAGATTCTTCTGCCCCTCCAATATGCCTGACCTGCTGTGCTTATCCAACACCACATGTTTTGAAATCTACTGCCCCGCACAAATCAATCTTCCTGATCACATCATCCACTTACTTTAAGAGAATTGTCAGGCACACACTTCCTTGCACAAAGCCACACTTACTGTTCCTAATCAAAGACTGTCTTTCTAAATCCATGTGCATCTTATCCCTCAGACCTCCTCAAGTAACTTACCGACCACGGATGTTAAACCTACTGGTCTATAGTTCCAAGGCTTTTTTTGTTCAGTTCTTCTTGAATAAGGGCACAACATTTGCTATTCTCCAGTCTTCCGAGACATTACCTGTGGTTACTGATGATAAACATTATAAGCCAGGGTCCCCGCAAATTCTTCTGGAGCCCCTTGAGGTGTTCTTTGATATATCGGGTAAGGACCGTGAGATTTATCCACTTTCAAACATTCTAGGAAATCCAATATCTCCTCAACAATGATATAGATTGGCTCTAAGATATCACCACTAACTTCCTCAAGTTCTCAAGTCAACATGTCTTTTTCCACGGTAAACATAGAGTAGGAATATTAGTTGAGGACTTCACCCATCACTTATAGTTCGACACAAACTTGTCCACATTGGTCTTCGAGGGGTCGTATTTTCTATCCAGTTTTTGATTTTTATTTTAATATATTTAAAGTTACTTTTTGGATTCATCCTAATCTTCTCAGCCAAGGCTCTTTCTTGTCCCCTTTTCACCCTACTGCTTTCCTTTTTCAGAACTCCTGTATCTCTTATATACCTCCAGGAATTCCCTTGATCCCAGCTGCCTGGACCTGAACCACGCCCCAAATTCGAACAAGAACCTGTGGACCAGTTTTGTCCCTCTCCATAACTATTTGAAAATTAATAGAACGACGGTGACTGGTCACAAAGTGCTCCCCCACTGTTAACTCAGTCACCTGTCCTGCCCTATTTCCTAAGAAAATTTTGTGTTTTTCCCCTTCCCGAGTAGAACTCTCTGTACACTGCTTGAGGAAACTTTCCTGAAGCTTTTATCAGATTCTCTCTCATCAAATCTCTTAACGCTCTGGCCGTTCCAGTCTGTATTGCAAAAAAATAAAAGCCCCTATTATGATAACCCCATTGCTCTTGCAGGTTTCCCCTCTCTCCCTGCATATTTATTACTCTTATTCCTGTTGACTATTTGGGGGCCTATAGCACATCCCCAATCACCTCACCAACCCCTTCCTATTTCTTAACTCCACCCACAAAGCCTCACTGGGTAATTCATCAGTTATTTTTTCTCAGATTACTGCTGTGGTACTCCCCTTAATCAGAAATGCAATTACCCTCCCCTCCTTCCAACATATCTGTCTCACCAAAAGTACCTGTACCCTGGCACATTAAGCTGTCAGTCCTATCCATCACTTAGCCATGTTTGTGTAATGGCTATAATATACCAGTCCCACCTACCTAACTACGTCCTGAGTTCATCGGCCTAACCTGTAGGCCTTCTTGCATTGAAATAGATGCCATTTAATTCAAAAGGCATTTCTCCCTGTCATTTTCCAGCCTAAATTTACTATTTCTGATTACTCTATCTCATTCCAGCATGGCACTTGTTTCCCTGCTCTTGAGGATACCACCCCCTACCAATCTAGTTTAAACCCACCCTCGTCACACTAGCAAACTGGCCGCCATGATATTGGTGTCCCTTCCAGTGCATGTCTCGGACGGTAATCACTCTCTAAGGAGATTACCACTGTCAAGGTAATCTCGCTCCAGAACCTCGGCCCTATTTCAGCCAACGTGCATAATGATTTCTGGATGCTCACCCAACCCCTTGAGAATGTTCAGCAGCCACTTGGAGACATCCTGGACCCTAGTAGCGGGAGGTAACCCACCATCCTGGATTCCGGTTTGTGGCCACAGAATCTCCGATCTGTTCCTCTAACAATCGACCCTCCTATCTTTAACGTCCTGTTTACCTTTACCCTTTCCCGCTGTGCCCCAGATCCAGTGGTAGTATCACCAACCTGGCTACTGCTGCTTTCCCCTGAACAGACATCTCCCCCAACAATCCAAAATGGTCTACATGTTATGGAGAGGAATGGCCACAGGCTATTTCTGCACTCCCTGCCTACTCCCTTTGCATTCCTGGTGGTCGCACAGCTACTCACTACCTGGAATATGGCAGGAAGCAAGGAACGCCTGTTGGATTAAATTGTGTTTATTTAATTACAACAGGACTGACAGGTAAACTCACGGCGATGAACATTAGACTAGAATATTACAGTCACTAAAGAAACATAACTAGGGGTGTGTCTTGGGTGTGGCCACCATATAAAAACACTTATCTATGAAGTCCTCAGTATCTTGGAGGACCCTGTGTGCATCCTAAATTATCTTCAGCCCAACAAGTCCGCACCGACCCTCCAAAGAGCAGCCTACCCAGACCCACACCCTTACCCTTACACTACAGGCAAATTAACACGACCAATTCACCTAACCTGCACATCTTTGAGCTGTGGGAAGAAACCGCATCATCCAGAATAAGCCCATGCAAACACGGGCAGAATGCGCAGACTCCTCACAGACAGTTGCCCGAGCCAGGATTTGAACCCTGGTCCCTTGTGCTGTGAGGCAGCAGTGCTAAGCACTGAGCCACTGTACCGCCCAGCTCCAGCTCCCGAACACGGTCTCCCAGGAGCTGAAGCTGGGTGCACAGTCCACACGTATAGTCATCAGGGACGGTGAAACTCTCCGTGGGCTCCCACATCCCACAAGAGGTACTTGCAATAGCCCAAACTGCCATCTCGACGGCTATAACAATAAAGTTAAAAGGACTTTATTTCAGTTTCCCTGTACATATTTTTGAGGTGGAAGTGTCCGAAGCCTCTCGTGTCAAAGCCTTACTGCTTACTCTGCGACAACGGCATGTCTCTCTACCTCTCCACATATAGCTTTGGCCAGCGAAGGAAGGAGACACGACAGTGATGCAGTGTTTAGGCCTTCAGCACTCTTTGACACCTGGCCACTGACTACCAGGTCCCCAGTGCAGTTCGCTGCTTGGCCTTGGAGGGTGTCTTGCTGAGGTCTTCCTTCTGGTAGTGGTGACTTGTCCATGCAAATCCTCACCCTGACAGGCAACCTGCGCTGTCGCAGTCCTCTCATACTTTCTGTCTATTAGTATCGCGTTTATGAATTCCTTGAATCCCTCGAGAGAGGTGATGTTCTTGTGAATACAGGGCTATTGGAAAAGAAGACCATTAGACATAGGGACAACAATATGTCTGTCCTCTAACTGAGTCTGCGTTTCCTTCGAATAGGTTATTTTTATTTTGTTAATCCCACATTCCACTTTTCTGCAATTTCCCCGTAACACTTGTATAAACATCTGTCTGTCTCAGCCTTGAAGATATTTAATGATCCAGCCTCAACAGCCCTCCGAATTTTCAACAATTGTTTCCCTCTCACTGAAGTGAAACTTGGTGGTCATTAATTTGGTGATTTGCCCACTCTATCTTGCATAAACTTCCAATTCTTCCTCCGCTCCAGTGTCAATTTGCTCAAGGGTCAAACGGTCACTCTCCCTGAATCCAGTAACAGCTTCTCCAAACTCAAGACCGATTCGGACGATGTATTTAACATATTCTCTCTCTCTGTGGACAGGCTGTCCCCTTAGTCCCTAACACTCCCATTCTTTCCCACATTAGCGTCTTCCCCTTAATACACCAAATATATGACTTTGGATTCTTGCTAATCTTACCCGCTAATGTTTTATCACCCCTCCTCCTGCTCTTCCGCTGACTTTTTAAGTTTAGCCCTCCACTTTCTGTATTCTTTTAGGGCATTCATTGACCTGCTCACTTTGAACCTGCTTTAAGCTTCTCTTTCCTTTTTCACCCTGTTCGGGATTTGTGTCGACATCTGAGGTTCTCTGGGCTTGTTTTCCTAAATCTTATCTTCGATGTAACATGCTGGGCCGACACTGTCATCAATTCAATTTTAATCAAATGATCCCCCAACCCCCGCCCCACCTTGTTCTGCTATAATTTCACCCAGAAGCAACTGCACTTTGGCCAGATTCTGTCATTTTTTTTCATAAAATCTGTCTACCCAATCCAAAAAGCTTTTATGATTCAAACATTTTGGGGTCTTTTCCTTAGCCATGTCAAAATGTGTGATATCACGGTCACTGGTCCTATAATGCTCTCCCACTTCTACCTGGAACAGCTGACTGGCTTCGTTCCCCACAGTGAGGCCTAGCGCTGCACTGCCCATTGTTGTATCTGCTCTATGTTGATATAAGAAGCTCTCGGGAATAAATTTAAAAGCACCTGTTCCTCTTAAGGAGCTAACACTACCATAATGAATGGTTGGAATTGAAATGCCTGAATATAGTCATCCTATTGATGCTTTTACACACCTCAATAACTTGGTTATATACCGTACTTTCATTTATCTGGGGGTCTACAATATATCCCAAGCAGTGTTTCTGTTATGGTTTTGACACTGAGCTTTAACCACCAAACCGCATTAGATGATCCTTTCAAGATATCGTCCCTTCTTAAGCCAGTAACTAAATCCATAATTTATAAGGCAACACCACCTCCTCTTTTACCCTCTCTCCTGCCCTGACTATAGTTCTGGTACCACAGAATATTGAGTTGTCAGCCATGACCTCCCTCAAACACAACTCTGTAATGGTAAAAATGACACAATTCCACATGTCATCTAGTTTCCTTGTCATATCTGTCTGTCTGATAATATTCCCAGCATTAAGGTAAAGCACATCCAACCTGGAATATATTGCCTGGAATACTCTGTATCTCGGAGTTCTTCAGTCATTCACTGTTGGTTATCAAGCTGCCTAATTCATGAACCAAAACTGTAAATCTGGGACTGAATGAATATTTGTTGAGTTGTAATTTCGTTTTTAGTAAAAGTGTTCATCAAATGCAGCTTTTCAGAGCTGAACAGTCAGCTCTAACTACAACGGGTTTCCGCTGATTAATTGCCTGCTCAGTGTGCAGAGAGGACAGCCCTCAGTAATGGAGAACGTGAGGACTGCAGATCCTGGTTATCAGAGTCGAAAAGTGTGGGGCTGGCAAAGCACAACTATTCAGGCATCATCTGAGGAGCAGCAGAGTCAAAGTTTTGGCATCCCCACTCATGAGAAAGGCATTTCTGCCTTCCTATGTTTTCCATTCCATAATACACAGGATATCGGGAACCATACTTGCTCAGGAAGGCAGCACTGTACAGAGCCCTGAAATGGAAAGCAGTCAATCAGTTGGTTAGACAGGGAGTAAACAAGTTGAGGTGAAATACAGACTGATTGAAGTACAAACATAAGGATAGATAAATCCCTCGGCCAGGCAGGAAACACCCTAAGTTACTACAGGAAGAGAGGAAAGAGATTTCTGTGCTTTTGGCGATGGTCTTTGCGTCTTCACTCTCCATTTGAGTAACGTCGGTTGATTGGAGGGTGGCGAATGTTAGTCCGTTGTCCAGGCAAGGGAACAGGGATTGTCCTGAGAATGACAGACCAGTCAGTCTTACATCAGTGTTGGGCAAAGTATTGGAGAGGATTCTGAAAAATCAGAGTTTGATTAGAAACAGTCAGCATGATTTTGTGAGTGGCAGGTCATACCTCACAACTCTTATTGGACTCTATGAGGATGGGATCAAACGCACTGAAGGAGGCAGAGCAGTGAATGTGGAGTGCATGGATTTTAACAAGGTGTTTGATAAGCTTCCCCGTGGTAGTTTCATTCAGAAAGTAAGGAGGCATGGCATACACGGTGACCTATCTGTCTGGATACAGAATTGGCTAGCCCATAGAGGACAGAGGATGGTGGTAAATGGGAAGTCTTCAGTGTGGAATTAGGTGAGCAGTGGTGTTACATAAGGATCGGTTCTGGGACCTCTGCTGTTTGTGATTTTAATAAATGACTTGGATGACGAAGTGGAAGGGTAGGTTAGTAAGTTTCATGATGTAACACCGGTTGATGGAATTATGGATAGTGTAGAGGGCTGTTGTAGTTTGCAACAAGACATTGACAGGATGCAGGACTCAACTGCTTAGTGGCATATGGTGTTCAATATGGAAAAGTGGGATGCCATTCAATTTGGAAGGTCGAAGTTGAATGCAGAATACAGGGTTAGAGGCAGGATTCTTACATTGTGGGGAAACGGGGGATCAGATGGGCCATGGCGTAGCTCCCACAATGTTTCTACACAGGTTCATAAGGTGGTTAAGAAGGTGTTTGAAGTGTTCATTAGCCGAGGGATTTAGTGTAAGAGCTGGAAGGTTATGCGTCAACTATATGGAGCCCTGGTGAGACCACACGTAGAAAATTGTGATCAGTTCTGGTTGCCTCATTGTAGGAAAAATGTGGAAACTTTGATGAGAGTGCTGAGGAAATTTATCAAGATGCTGCCTGGACTGGAGGGCATGTCTTGCAAAGAAAGTTTGAGGGAGCTGGAGTGCTTTCCTCATTGGAACGAAGAAGAATGGAACGTGACTTGACAGTGGTGTACAAGATGATGAGAAGCATAGATAGAGTGGATAGCCAGAGGCTCTTTCCCAGGGTGGAAATGGCTACCTCAAGGGGTTATGATTTTAAGGTAATTGGAGGAAGGTTTAGGTGAGATGGCAGAAGTAGGTTCTTTACACAGAGAGTGGTGGGTGTGTGCAATGAACAGCCAACAGTTGTCGTAAAATGAGCTATATTAGGGATATTTAATTGGATAGGCACATGAATGATAGTATAATGAAAGGTATGTAGGTTAGTATGATCTTAGAGTACATAGAACATAGAACATAGAAAAATACAGCGCAGTACAGGCCCTTCGGCCCTCGATGTTGCGCCGACCGAAGCCTACCTAACCTACACTAGCCCAAAAACCTCCATATGCTTATCCAATGCCCGCTTGAATGACCAGAAAGAGGGAGAGTCCACCAGTAATACTGGCAGGGAATTCCATGAACTCACAACCCGCTGAGTAAAGAATCTACCCCTAACATCTGTCCTATACCAACCTCCCCTTAATTTAAAGTTGTGTCCCCGAGTAACAGCTGACTCCATACACGGAAAAAGGTTCTCACTGTCAACCCTATCTAAACCCCTAATCATCTTGTACACTTCTATCAAGTCTCCCTAAACCTTCTTTTCTCCAATGAGAACAGCCCCAAGTGCCTCAGCCTTTCCTCATACGATCTTCCTACCATGCCAGGTAACATCCTGGTAAACCTCCTCTGCACCCGTTCCAGTGCCTCCACATCCCTCCTATACTATGGCGATCAAATCTGTACACAATACTCCAGATAAGGCCGCACCAGAGTCTTATACAACTGCAACATGACCTCAGGACTCCGGAACTCAATTCCTCTACCAATAAAGCCCAGTACGCCATATGCCTTCTTCACAGCACTATTTACCTGGGTGGCAACTTTCAGAGATCTGTGTACATGGACACCAGGATCCCTCTGATCATCCACACTACCAAGTAGCCTACCATTAGCCCAGTAATCCATCTTCTTGTTACTCCTACCAAAGTGAATTACTTCACACTTAGCTACATTGAACACCATTTGCCACCTTTCTGCCCAGCTCTGCAACTTATCTATATCCCACTGTAACCTGCCACATCCTTCTTCACTGTCCACCACTCCACCCACTTTCGTATCATCCGCAAACGTGCTCACGCAGCCTTCAAGCCCCTCCTCCAGGTCATTTATAAAATTGACAAACAGCAATAGTCCCAAAACAGATCCTTGCGGAACACCGCTAGTAACTGCATTCCAAGATGAACCTTTACCATCAACTACTACCCTCTGTCTCCTTCCAGCCAGCCAATTCCTAATCCAAACCTCTAATGCACCCTCAATGCCATACCTCCGTAATTTTTGCAGTAGCCTACCATGGGGTACCTTATCGAACGCCTTGCTAAAATCCATATACCACACATCTACTGCTTTACCCTCGTCCACTTCCTTAGTCACCTTCTCAAAGAACTCAATAAGGTTTGTGAGGCACGACCTGCCCTTTACAAAACCATGCTGACTATCCTTGATCACATTATTCCTATCCAGATGTTCATAAATCCTATCCCTTACAATTCTCTCTAAGACTTTGCCCACAACAGAAGTGAGACTCACTGGCCTATAGTTACTAGGGCTGTCCCTACTCCCCTTCTTGAACAAGGGGACCACATTCGCTATCCTCCAGTCTTTTGGCACTATTCCTGTAGACAACGACGACATAAAAATCAAGGTCAATGGCTCCGCTATCTCCTCCCTAGCTTCCCAGAGGATACTAGGATAAATGCCATCAGGCCCAGGGGACTTATCTATTTTCACCCTTTCCAGTATTCCCCGGAGCTGTTCCCTGCATACCTCAAAGCCATCCATTCTAATCACTTGTGACTCAATATTCACATCAGCAACAACGTCCTGTTCCTGAGTGAATACTGAGGAAAAGTATTGATTTAGTGTCTCTCTAATCTCCTCTGCCTCCACGCACAACATCCCACTACTATCCTTGACTGGACCGGTACGTACCCTAGTCATCCTTTTATTCCTGACATACCTATAGAAAGCCTCAGGGTTTTCCCTAATGCTACCAACCAAGGACTTTTCATGTCCCCTTCTCGCTGGGGGAAGCTGTGGGTGGGAGATCTCCTGAGGTGATGAGGTTTTGTATGGTCTGGGCGATGATGGTTTGGTGATGCGGGGTGGGGTCATGGTCGAGGGGGCAGTAGGAAGAGGTGTCCTCGACTTGGTGTTTGGCTTCAGCGGTGTAGAGGTCAGTGCGCCAGACTACCACTGCGCCCCCTTTATCCGCTGGCTTGATGGATAAAAAGTCGACAGAACGCCAAGGGCCAAAAGGCCTGTACAGTGCTACACTATTCTATGTTTCCAGTTTCAGCCGGCTTGTGGATTCCCCTTAAATTGTTGAATGTGTGAGGGAGTGATATGTATGAGATCAGGAAGCTTTGGAGGGGTGTAAGGCCAAAGCCTCCAGTTGTGGTGTGCATTGTTGCAGGCACCTGAAAGCCAGTATAATATGTGTGTTTACTTAGGCCAGACAGTATCCACCAAGTTCAGTTATTAATGTAAATTTGGATTGCCGTTTGCTGCTGGTTACTTCACATCAATTCTACTGTGTGATCCATGTAGTAACTCTGATCATTCATAGAGATGTACAATTTTATTTTGATACTGGAAAATGTGAAGGTGACATTTAGTAGATTTGGCTTTAGAGACACAAGGCACTGCAATAGATTGAAAACTTGTTTACGTCTTCACCCATGCCTGGTCTGGGTGCAGATATATGGAGTCTGTGATGCAGGTCAGGTTTCATCACCATAGGTAACTTGTATGGTGTGATACTGGCTCTCAATGTCAACACGTCTGCTCTCTGGGCCAGGCTCTGACTGAAGATGAATTTCAAAATCTGGTTGCTGGTCAGCCATTAGTATTTAACCTGGACAATATTTGTAATGACACTGAGACCAATGATAGTCTGTTGGCAGGTTATCCACCTGCCCAAGGAAGGTTCAAACATATTTGTTTTGAAGTGATGTTTGCCTGACTGCGCTGAAGCAGGTTAGAAGCTCTATGCAAAAATTTTGGAACAGGCCACTGAGTCTCTCTGTATCACAGGCAGCTGTGAGGTCCAATAACACTAAATTATTTCAGCTAAATTGGAAGCAAGTTTCAACGTAGCTCATTGCAAGATGTTGAGTTTACTGACCCTGAAAAATAATCGGATATTTGCTATAGTTCATGAATTTCAACAATAAGATGATGTAAAACAATAACTGCAGATGCTGGAAACCAGATTCTGGATTAGTGGTGCTGGAAGAGCACAGCAGTTCAGGCAGCATCCGACGAGCAGCGAAATCGACGTTTCTGGCAAAAGCCCTTCATCAGGAATAAAGGCAGAGAGCCTGAAGCGTGGAGAGATAACCTAGAGGAGGGTGGGAATGGGGAGAAAGTAGCAGAGAGTACAATGGGTGAGTGGGGGAGGGGATGAAGGTGATAGGTCAGGGAGGAGAGGGTGGAGTGGATAGGTGGAAAAGGAGACAGGCAGGTAGGACAAGGCCAGACAAGTCATGGGGACAGTGCTGAGCTGGAAGTTTGGTATTAGAGTGAGGTGGTGGTAGGGGAAATGAGGAAACTGTCGAAGTCCACATTGATGCCCTGGGGTTGTTGTGTTCCGAGGCGGAAGATGAGGCATTCTTCCTCCAGGCGTCTGATGATGAGAGAGCGGCGGTGAAGGAGACCCAGGACCTCCATGTCCTCGGCAGAGTGGGAGGGGGAGTTGAAATGTTGGGCCACGGGGCAGTGTGGTTGATTGGTGCGGGTGTCCCGGAGATGTTCCCTAAAGCGTTCTGCTAGGAGGCGTCCAGTCTCCCCAATGTAGAGGAGACCGCATCGGGAGCAATGGATACAATAAATGATATTAGAGGATGTGCAGGTAAAACTTTGATGGATGTGGAAGGCTCCTTTAGGGCCTTGGATAGAGGTGAGGGAGGAGGTGTCGGCACAAGTTTTACAGTTCCTGCGGTGGCAGGGGAAGGTGCCAGGATGGGAGGGTGGGTTGTAGGGGGGCGTGGACATGACCAGATGGTCACGGAGGGAATGGTCTTTGCGGAAGGCTGAAAGGAGTTGGGAGGGAAATATATCCCTGGTGGTGGGGTCTCTTTGGACGTTGCGGAGATGTCGGCGGATGATTTGGTTTATGCGAAGGCTGGTAGGGTGGAAGTAAGCACCAGGGGCGTTCTGTCCTTGTTACTGTTGGAGGGGTGGGGTCTGAGGGCGGAGGTGCAGAATGTGGACGAGATGCATTGGACAGCATCTTTAACCACTTTGGAAGGGAAATTGTAGTCCCGAAAGGAGGAGGCCATCTGGTGTGTTCTGTGGTGGAACTGGTCCTCCTGGGAGCAGATATGGTGGCGGCGGAGGTATTGGGAATACGGGATGGCATTTGTGCAAGAGGTAGAATGGGAAGAGGTGTAATCCAGGTAGCTGTGGGAGTCGGTATGTTTGTAAAAAATGTCAGCGTAAAGTCAGTCGTCATTAATGGAGATGGAGAGGTCCAGGAAGGGGAGGGTGGTGTCAGAGATGGTCCAGGTAAATTTAAGGTCAGGGTGGAATGTGTTGGTGAAGTTGATGAATTGCTCAACCTCCTCGCTGTTGCATGAGGTGGCGCCAATGCGGTCATCAATGTAGCGGAAGAAGAGAATTGCTGGTGTAATTACGGAAGATCAACTGTTCTACGTAGCCAATAAAGACAGGCATAGCTGGGGCCCATACGTGTGCCCATGGCTACCCCTTTGTTCTGGAGGAAGTGGGAGGATTCGAAGGATAAATTGTTAAGGGTGAAGACCAGTTTGGCGACACGAATGAGAGTGTCAGTGGAAGGGTACTGTTGGGGACGTCTGGAGAGGAAAAAACGGAGTGCTTGGAGGCCCTGGTCATGGCGGATGGAGATGGAAAGGGATTGGATATCCATGATGAAGATGAGGCGTTTGGGGCCGGGGAAATGGAAGTCTTGGAGGAGATGGAGGGAGTGGGTAGTGTCTCAAACGTATGTGGGGAGTTCCTGGACTAGGGGGGATAGGACAGTGTCGAGGTAGGTAGAGATAAGTTCAGTGGGGCAGGAGCATGCTGAGACAATGGGTCAGCCAGGATCGACAAGCACAAGAGACAAGCACAAGAATTCCTAGAAACTTGGCATTCCAACCGGGACTCCATCAATAAACACATCAATTTTGATGCCATCTCCCACCCTCTGACTAATAGGGCCGGAAATGACATCATCGACAGAGGAATTTACATGACCAACGCAAGGAAACCGAAACCCTTAAACAGAAATTGGCAGATACCACCAGCACTTCACTGGAGGCTCACTCACTGAGTACAGTCAATGGAACAAACCAGGAACTGCCATTAGCTATTGCTTCAGAATATATCAGTGTTCATGGCTGCCACCACATAGAATCATTGAATGAAAATGCGAGCCTGCACCACCAAGTGTATATCCAAAGGCTTTTTGAAACGTTTTTGAGATTTTCTGCTCAATCACCCGCTGAGGGAAGGCACTCCAGCCACATGTCACCTGGGAGAGAACGGTGGCTCAAAGATTAGAACTCCTGCCTTAGAGCGCGGGGACCCAGGATTGATTCCTGCTTCGGGTGACTGCCTGCATGGATTTTGCACATTCTCCCCGTGTCTGCGTGGTTTCCTCCAGGTACTCCGGTTTCCTCCCACAATCCAAATATGTGCAGATTAGGTGAATTGGCCGTGCTTAATTGCCCATTGTGTTCAGGGATGTGTAGGTCAGGTGTAAATATAGGAGGAACGTATTTGTGTGGGCTATTCTTTGGAGGGTCAGTGTGGATGTATTGGGCCTATTTCCACACTGTAGAAATTTTATATTCTATGTCTGTGCCACCCTCTCAGTTCAAAACAGACTCACCAATCCTCTCTCAATCCCCTGCCTTTCACTTTAAGCATGTATCCCTTGGTTTTTGACCCTTCGAGTAAGGGAAACAGCTGCTGTCTGTTCATCCTCTCCATTCCCCTTATGCTTTTGTACACTGTACACCTGTACCAGGTTTCCTACTCAATCTTCCCTGCTGCAATGAAAAAAGGAGCAAATTTAGCACTTGCAATTCACAGTCTGAGTACTCATTTGTCTTGATAAATGTGAGACGATGCAAATCTAAATTATCAGTGTTAAACTTCATCGGGCATTAATCTGGATATAGAAATCATCTGTTTATATCGTTCCGCAGCCTAACCCTTTCCACTTCACTGTGAACCACCCAGCTAATCTTTGTGTCATCCCCAACATTAGTTATCATTCCACTGCCCCCATCTTCCACATTCTCACCATCATCATTTATGAATATCACAAACAAACTTTGATTTCCTTCCTGTTCTCCAGATGTGATTCAAAGAAGAGGAATTAGGAAATCCAGTCTCTTGCTATTCTTATTTTGGGGAATTTACAAAGTGATGTAGTTAACACCTATTATGAGGGAACTGCTAATAGCATTTTCGACACAGAGTTGAATTCACCTTTTTACTCTGCCCCTTAGCATGTGTTATTCATAAAGCGTGTACCTAATTTAAGATGAACTAGGGTTTGGCACCTTGCACTGGAACATTATCGATTTGTGTGGCACTGTTCTTTGTATCAATCGTCAGAGCTGAAGAAGTTTTTCATCTGCAGGATGGACACTGAGTCAATGCTTGAATCAGTGAATGTGATGAGGATAACTATTCAATTAAATTCTGCGTTATGGGCAAACTGCAGGAGATCAAATCATGTTCTCATGTCTACCTTGAATTGGAAACAAATACATATTTTTAAAAAATTCAAAAATGTATCATACTCGGTGAAAAAAATATAATCCGCAATTGATGGAGACACAATAATACAGAGTGAATGTTCAATCTGATCAAGAATCAAGTATAGAAAATGAAGTACATCAAATCTTAATTTTCAATGGAACCAGATCCCAAATTTCCTGAACAGTGATATTTTTCACCCAACAACACATTTGCTAAAGCAAGTTTTTCCCAGTCACTAAGACTTCATTAGCCATTCTTGCTCGGCCTTCTTACTCTTTTCTTACACTCCTACTTCCCTTGCACTGCCCCATCTGCAGCTACATACTCTTCCATTGATGATATCTCTTCACATCTTTCTTCTCCCACTCCCACTGTAAGTTACACCAGTTCCCTAGCTGTTCCCACTTCCACTGGCAAATCCTTTTCGTTTTTGCTTTCCAACAGGGGTGATGGGAACTACTGGCTTCTGTGCTGCTGTTGTCCATCAGTGAATGATGAGATTGAGATGATCAATGTCCAATAGGAACAGACAATAGTGTGTGTCTATCACCGTCCAATGCACTGTAAACATGATGGTTCTGTTCCCTATGGAGAGTGGAACTTTATTTCTGTCTCTGTGTCACACGCTTAACCAAACCAGCCTCATCACAAATAGGACAAACCTCTCCTCAGAATCAGGCGACCATGCATCAGTTTTTCATTAAACGTTGTGAGGACAGTGACCACATTGATCAAAACGCTGTGTTCTATTATTTTGCTCTTTACCATTTTAACTGATTTTCCAATGCCATTACAGGTGAGATCAGAGTAACTTGCCTCAAATCTAAGTAACATTTGACTCATGTAGCATCATTAACCCTCAGAAAACTGGTTAGCGGGAATCCGAGGATATTCTGTGCTGGTAATTTCCTCAATGAACAATGACACCTTCCCGAGAACTATTGGGAATGACAAATAAACTCTGCCTTTGCTACTGCAATCCAAAATCATGGATGGATTTGTCTTATTAATACATAATTTGTTTTCACAGTTTGGTCTAAAGTCTCAGAAAAGTAAGACTCTGCTGGTTGAGTTTCACCCCAATGAAATCAGAGAATTCCAATAAGATAACAATAATTTTCAATTACTTTCTGTGGACTGATCGTGAGATGTCAGTGCCACTGAGATCAACATTTTCTCTGTCCAACAGCATCTCATCAAATTGACTCAAGGCTGCACCATTCCACAATTTTACATCATTCTCCAGCTCATTCACCGTGCTCGCCAGCTATACGAGGACTACAAGGTGGAATAACTTAGAGATTGCTATGAGCCTCTGGAACCTGTCTCCCACCCATGCCCTGCGCTCTGAGCCAATCCCCTCCCCCAAGTCCACCTCCTGTCGTGTATTCACCATTCCTCCTAAACTGCCACGCTGTAATGCTGAATGTTCTGTACTCAGCAAAGGTCTCAGCTCTATCCCTCTGCGCCCCCTTTAATGAATTGTAGGAACGACATAATGTTGAACACCTCTTCCACCGTCTTCTCCTCGGTGTCCAGTTGTTTGGGCAAGAGTCCACTCCCCATCCCAAAGATCCTTCCCCCAGCTCCAACACTCTCCCTCCACCTGGACCCATTCCTCTGCTGTTTACTTTGACTCAATCTTTTCTTTGAGAACTTTCAATGTGACACTGGTTGTTTTAATTTCTTTGCATCCCCCTCACCCGATCCCACGTATCACTGGTCACCTATCACCCTCTGAACAGTCTATAAGCTGTATGTTTCGATCCACCCCTGACTGTGTTATTCAGCCTGTGCCGATAAGGGTGGTGCTGCGGTAGTCCGGTGGACTCATCTCTCCATTTCAGAGGCTGAGTGCCAGCTCTCAGATACCTCCACATATCACCTGCTCCTCCATAACCCTGCCATGGCACATCAGGCCATTTTATTAACTAAATCAGAGAACATTTCATCTGGAGATACTCACCCACTCGCCCACACGTAACAGTCCCGAAGCTGATGGTCCTCTGATAGCAGAGCTCGCTTTTATGTCCTCCTGAAAATCCACAAACAGAACTGCCAGGGCAGACCCATTGCTTCAGCCTGCTCTTGCCACACAGAGGGGGTGCATGGATACACACGTAGGCCGAAGTTAAACCTGTTCCTTCATGGGGTACGTAGACAATTCCTTGTTCCAGTTCTTTCCAGTCCCCATCCATAACTGCTTCTCCGATACGTAGATGATATCATCGCTGCTGCTCCTCTCTCTTGTCCAGAATTGGAAAAGGTCATCGTTTCCAATTTGCACTAATCCCTCACTTTCATAAGGTCTATCTCTGACTCCTCCCTTTCATTCCTCGACATCTCTGCTTCTATTTTTGGGGATAGACGGGTCACTGATATCCAGTATTAAGCCACCGACTCCCACAGCTACTTGGAGTAACACCCTCACACGCTGTTTCCTGCAAAGACTCCGTTCCATTCCCTCAGTTCTTCCCTCTCAACCGCATTGCTTCTGATGATGTCAAGTTCAAAAATGTGGCCTCTGAAATGTCCACTTCTTCCTCATCCGAGAATTCCCCAGCACTGTTCTCGGCAGGGCCCTCAACCAGTTCTGACCCAACTGCTGCACTTCTACTCTCACCCTCTCTCCTCCCTTCTGCAACAGTGTTAGAGTTCTCCTTGTCCTTACCTACCATTCCCACCAGCATTCACATGCAGAAGATCATCAGTCTGCATTCCCCCACCTCCAGCGAGTTGCCACCACTAGACACATATTTGTCTCCTCTCCCTTTTCCGCCTTCTGACCATTTCCTCCGAGACACCCTGGTCCGCTCGCTATTCACTGCCAACACCTCCCCCCACGTCATCCACCACCCCCCCAACACAGGTCCACGTCACTATCCCCTAACGGAGGTGTCACACCTTCCCATTTACCTCCTCCCTCCTCACTATTCAAGAGCCAAACATACCTCCCAGCTGAAGCAGCATTCTATCAACATTTCTCACATTCACTGCTCACATTGTGTCTGCTCTACATTGGGGAAACAAAAGTTAGACTGGGTGAATACTTCACAGTTATATCTAAACTGTACCTATGCAAAAGACCCTCACTTTCCAGTTTCCTGCCAGTTTAAAACCCCATCCTGTTCCTTGGCCAATATCTCTGCGTCAGACTTGCTGCAGTGTTCCAGGGCATTTCAACGCAAGCTGGAAGAACAACACCTCATTTTCCATGGGCGGACCCTGCAGCAATTCAGACTCAAAATAATGTTCAATAATTTTCGGGACTGGACTCCTCAAAGCCCCCTACCCCTAGCCCAGGCCTAGTACTCACCCCCTATTGTTAGCTACTAACAGTCTCCATTTACAGCTATTCAGCCTCTTCTGTATATTAATCAACATTTTCAGGGCGACCATCCGTTCTGAGGAAGGGCCACTGAACTAGAAATGTTAATACTGATTTCTCTGCACAGAGGCAGTTAGACTCGTATCGTCAGCTTTTTTCTCTCGTTACAGATGCTGCCAGACCTGCTGAGATTTTCAAGCATTTTCTCTTTTGGTTACAAATTACTCGAGATTCAACTCAGATAGCAACTTTGCTTACATCGTTCAGATCAGTCAATTTGTCACAGTTCAGTTAAAAAAAGAAAAAAATCGATAGAGGGTAGCTCAGCAGGTCTGGCACTCTCTGAGCAGAGATACGCAGAATTAACCTTTGATTAAATATGACTTTTTCAGAACAGTGTCACATCATATTCGATATATTAACTTTGTTTATCTCTGCAGATACTTCCTCAGCTGTGGCGCTTCTTCACCATTTTTTATTTGTTTTTCATGTTTCTGTATCACTATATTTCATGTTTCTTGGCAGGACTACATGCTGAATTTGGTTATATGGGGACAATGTAGTCCTTTCCTGTTACTATTATAGTTGGTGTGTCTGTGACACCTTTGTTACGGCCGAAATCTGTTGCTTCTTTAAGATTCAAAGGAAAAAAGAATATTTTTCTGATTATCCTGTAAATCTCAGGAACTCCACTTTGTTTGAAAAGACATTTTAGAGGCAGCAGAAATTTCATGAGATAATAGGAATAGATTATTGATGGTGGAGCACTCTGTGACCTTCGTTGAACTAGCTTGTCTCCCCCCTCCCAAAGGCTTTGCTTACATATCACAGAATTATTTACAGCAAAAGCGGGGGAAACTCAGCCCATTGTCTCTTCCAGTTTGGAACGACTGTATCTCTACTGTTAGTCTGCTGCACTGTCCCCATAGCCCTCCACATTTTGTTATTAGTGTCTGCTTTTCATTTTAAGTATCCTGCCAGATATGAACAATATGATCAAGCTCAAACAAAAAAAAAAGCAGAACTTAGAGGGCAAGCTCAGCAGGTCTGGCAGTATCTGTGAAGAGAAATCAAACTTAATGTTTCTGGTCCAGTGATCCTAATCGAACTGTATTCCCAATGATTAAGTGGTGTGTATATTAAACATAGTTCACTTTATCACATTTAAAATGATCCTGTTCAGATCATATTGTCATTCAGCATTGCATCTCTCAAATGTTGGCTGTTTCCTTGTTGTGCATTAGATGTAATTCTGTCTGGCAGAAAGCGTGATGATGACAGGGGAATATCATTGTACCCACCCCCCTCCCCCCCCCCCCCCCCAAGCAGTCTCCACAGCCACTATCCCATTCCGTCCTATCTCCCAGCGAATGTCATGTTCATTCGAACCTGACTCATTAATTCATAAGTCTTAATGAATAAGTTCATTCTAATTATCACTTTTCGTTTCGACTGAGGCCAAAATGCGTAAAAAAGTACGGTTTTACACAAATAAAACTGCATTTAGAAGTTTGTCAATTTGTATAAATAAATTACTGAAGCATATTCCCTAGTTGGCTTATTAGAGCAGTGAGAGGAACATTCAGAGAAGTCCACACTTCCTGTCTATGTTCAAGGCGACTGTGCCCGGTGACAGTGTGTTGGCTGGCGGTTGTTCCCGTGGAGGAGAGATCCGCACAGAAACAACATCCTGATTGTGTTTATTTTGGTGGATGGAGGGATTCGGGGAGTGATGGTAACAGCATAGTAAATGGACAACCGAGCAGAATCATCTAGCCTACGAAAAGATAACATTCATCTTTCTCCCTCACAACTGACTTCACTAGAGCAATTGGTGGTGATGGGAGATTTGAGCAATAGCCAGCAATGTCGACATGTAGTCGAGTCCAGTTATATTGTGAACTGGATGTGCTGGATTAAAAGCTGGGACTGATTGCTCAGTGACTATGATTAATGTCAGTCTCCATGCAATGTAAATGTGTCACTGGAGGGTATCCATCTCCTATTGGTGAAGGGCTTCATTCAGTGCGCTCTCCCAGTGTAGGAGCAGATGCATCAGCTCCAACAGTAACAGTGATCAACAGCTGCGTAGACAGAGAGAGGACAGATCTGAATCTGAGAATAGCGGACTGGAACATTACAACAATGGAGAGGAGGTTTTTCTTGAATCTTTTCAAGTGTGACTTCTCTTCAGAACAGAAAAGGATTGGAAAATGGGCTTTTAAATCCCTTCACCGCGGTAGAGGAGGGGTGACGGGAAACAAGATGATGTAGAGGAGCAATTCCACTGACAAATTGACTTTTATTTCTGGGAAAAGAGAATCAAATGTAAAATGAGTATTAATTAGATTGTGAAGGCGGAAATGGGTTCGTTAATTAACTGCAAGACAAACGATTCACAAACAGGGCAAGTTCATTGGGAGACCAGGAGAAAGAATGTGTGAAGAATGGAGACCAGCCATTATGCGGTCAGGCTGTGCAAGTATGGAATTGAATAAAAATTCCATCAGGATAGAACGTTCCAAGGTCTAAAATGATGTGTTATTCGAGCTTGGGTTTTGCTTCATTGGAGCATTACAGCAACCCAGGACTGAAATGTTTGCATGACAGCAAGATAAGTTTTTGAAATGGGAAGCAATGTGAAGGTCAGGGTTATTCCCACAGACAGAGTGGGAGTGTTCCTCAATACAGTTTCTGTTTGGTCTCCCCAATATAAAGGAGACTGCATTGTGAGCAGCAATGACAGGAGACTGGATTGAAAGAGTACAAATGAAATGCTGCTTCTTCTGGAAATGTGTATTGGGTTGTTAAGAAATAACAGATGTGTCCGCCATTTTTTCAAATGTCCAAATTTATTTCTTCTTATATTTAGACCACCTAGTTCCACAGCTTGGAGAGAGGAAGTACTATAGGTGCGGGAGGCCAGAGTTAATAAACTTGGATCTGGATAAACACAGCAGACCAGACAGAATCAGAGGAGCAGCAAAGGCAATATTTTGATCTTGGACCTTTCGTCAGGACGGGTGAGGGGGAGGGGTGCCCAGAAATGGAGTGATGGGATATGAAAGAGTGGCCGGTAGGTATGGTGGTGGTAGGTACATGAAGGTATGAGGTTACTGTGATTGGTCAGTGGGAAGGGTGGATCAGATACAGGTGGGTCTGGTCAGGGAAAAGGGACATTGGATAAGGCGGCAGCTGGAGGGTTTTTGAATCGGCTTCACTCAATATTGAGGCCATTGGGCTATCAGCTTCAAAGGTAAACTCTCAGGTGGTGGTCGTCTGACAGTGGACTGGCTAGGAAGGAAAAAGATCGTTCGGTCTGGTCATCCATACCACCAAATATCCTAAATTAATCTCGTCCCCCTTGCCAGCAGGTGGCCCATCTCCCTCTACACACTTCCCATGCATGTATCCATCCAAATGCCTTTTAAATGGTGTAATGTACCTGCCTCCACCACCTCTTTTGTCTGTTCAATCCATACACACAGCGGTCTCTGTGTGAAAATGTTGTTCCCTCATGTCCCTTTTTAAATCTTTCTCCTCTCACCTTAAACCTTTGTCTTCTAATTTTGGACACGTCTATCCTGGGAAAAGACATTGACTATTTACCTTATCTATGCCACTCATGATTTTATAAACCCCTTTCAGGTTCCCCCCCCCCCTCCCCCAGCCTCAACACTTGAAAATAGCCCCAGGCTATTCAAACTCTCCCTGTAACTCTAACCCTCCAACACCTGCAATATTCCTTTAAATCACTTCTACACCCTGTCAAGTTTGACAACGCCTTTCCGACAGCAGGGTGACCAGAATTAAAGGCAATATTACAAAAGTGGCCAAACAAATGTTTTGTACAGATTTAACATGTCACGCAAATGCTTCGGCTCAAAGCACAGCCAATAAAGGGGAGATCGCCATATGCCTTCTTCAATGCGCTATCTACCTGTGACAGAACTTTCAAGGAACAGAGAACCTGCACCACAAGGCTAGCTTTGCTGTCTCACAGGGCAGCGACCTGGGTTTAATTCCATCCTTGAATGACATTCTCCCCGTGTCTGCGTGAGTTTCGTCCGGGTGTAATGTTTTACTCTGACAGTATAAGGATATACAGGTAAGGGTAGATTGGCCATGCTAAATTGCGCACCGTACCCAGGGATGTGCAGGGGAGGTTGATTACCCATGTGAAATGCAAGGTCAGTTGGGATATGGCAGCTGTTTGTCCAGTGGGATACTGTTTAGAGGGTCGGTGTGGCCTCGATCGGCCAAAAAGCCTGTTTCCTCACCTAAGGGATTCGATCATTTCTATGGATTTCTCCTTCATTGGCACCTTTCGACAGGGCACTACCTGTATGTCTTGCCTTGATTTGTCTTACCAAAATGCAACACCTCACACTTAACTAAAATAAACTCCATCTGCCACTCCTCAGCTCACCTAATCAATGCCCCATTATATTCTAATAGATCATTCTTCACTGTCGACTACACCAACAAATTTGGAATTATCTACAAACTTCCTGACCATACTTCATATACTCAAGTGGAAATTATTTGTATCAGTGACAAAAGGCAGCGGATTCACTATTGATCTTTGTGGCACGCCCCTGGTCACAGTTCAATGAACAAATGCCCACTGTCACGTCCTGCCTCCAATATTCAAGAAAAGTTTCGATCTAAATGGCGAGCTCTTCCTGGATCCCAGGCAGTCTAACCTTGCTAACCAGTTTACCATGTAGAACATTTTGGTTTTCTTACTGAATTCCATAAAGACAACATCTACTGTCCTGCCTTTATCAATCACCTTCTGAATGATTCTGTTGACAACATGTGCCAATATTCCAGCTTACCACCTTTTCAAGTAGCAACAGGCTAATATGGGTTGAATTTTCTTCTCTTATCCCTCTGTAAGAGGCCCATCGGGACAGAATTGCTTCGACCTGTTGCTGAGCAGCAGTCACAATGCTCTGTCTCAAGGTTATGAAAGGATTTGATAACAGGGCATTAAAACCAGGAGTAGCCTCACACTGGTCAATAAGTACCGTACTTTGTGTTGAGGTGTCTAGAAACTTGCCCAACCGACTTTTTTTCATGCAGCCGATCTGTTATTTTATAACTGCTTCCTTTCATAAACAGAGTGGAACATATATAGATCCCTGCAGTGTTCTGTTAATACGCTCATATACAAGGCAGAAAAGATTAAAAAGATTGAAAGGTTTATGGTCCCTGCCTCAGCAACCCTCATCCATTCCATCCAAACCCAGTAAATGTTCCCTTTTATAGTGTTATGAAAAGTGATGTATGGAACTGGTTAACTGAGCCTATTTTTTCAGTGAATGTGATTAATTCGAGCCTCCATGGATTCAAATTATCCCAGTGGAGGGTTTCCATCTTTTAACGATAAATGGGCACCGTTCAATGTGTTATTCTCTTACATGAGCGGGAGCATCACCGACAGCACTGACAGGGATCAGCAGATCCAGGGAGAGTGGGAGGAAGGATCAGAATCTGAGAACATTAGACTGGAATTTTCCAGCAATGGATCAGAATCTGATAATTTTAGACTAGAATATTCCAGCAATGAATCAGAATCTGAGAACAGTAGACTGGAATATTCCAACAATAGATCAGCATATGCGAACATTAGACTGGAATGTTTCTGCAATGGATCAGAATCTGAGAATATTAAACTGAATATTCCAACAATAGACAGGCACTTATCCGATTATGTTTCGTATCGTTCTGCATTTGATTTGTTGTCATTATCATCGCTGATCTATTACACTCTTCTCATTATTCAATACTTTCATTATCCCTTCCTGGCTATCGTTGGTGTTCCTGGCAAGCGTCACTGTCCAGATTTTGTTTTGTATAAAGCAATTATGACTTTATTATTGTTCTTTCATATAGACTACACTTCTAGCCACTATTATTGTTCCTGTCGTAACTCTGAATCCAGATATTCACTCTCCAGACCACTACTAACTACATCAATGAAGCTGTTCAAATACTGCCTCCCTCTCTGCTCTGGCAGTGTTACTCACGGGTCTCTATGTTGATCTACTCAGTTTCAGCAGAGAACCACAATGCATTGCATCATTGCCTTTGTTAATTAAATATTTAGAGCATTGAGGTCACTGTCTACTGTTCTGGTTATAAATTCCACTTCCTTCCACTGTTTCCATTCCATCCCTGGCCAATATCTGCGGCTGAAGCACACAAGTCACAACTCATGATCCCTTTGACCATGAGCTGACTTTTGACACCATGCCCTGACCATTTCTAACTTGAAATACTCATCACTCCATAATATATCTCACAGGTTTATTCCATCTGCTGTTTGAATCTTGAGCTATGAATTACTATCTTAATGAAACCAATAATCTGCTGCTGACGTTTCCGGTTTCAAACCTGCCGAAGCAAATCTGATTCGAACTCACACCAAACTCCCATCCATCTGTCATTCATGTGTATGCCGATGTATATTGATATTGGGTCTGGCAATGCCTTTATTTAACATTCTCAAACACTTTAACTCATCTGTCCATGAAATCTCCCTCGTTCTCTCTGTTGATTAACAAAAAGCCTGCCAGTTGGTCGTATTTAAAATAGTTTCCTCCATGTGCGTTCCTTCTGAAACAATGCGCTTCACATTCAACCACCCCAATGGTGCACGCACTCTCTCTCAGTCTCTCATAAACACACACACACACGCGCAGAGAGAGCAAACCTTCCCATTGTAGGCAGTAATCTGATGTGAGTATGTTTAGCATATGATAATAAAGTTTGCAATACTCTGCATGCTGGTCAGATAGTGCAGTTTACTGAGCAACCCACGAGCATGGTCTGCACAACTCACTATGCTGGGCTGTCATCTTATTCCAGTTTATTTTGTCTGTGGTGTTCTGTGAAGCAGATTGAGAATATGATGCAACAAACCATTCCAGCTGATCTGACAATGCCTTTATTCAATGTTCTCATTCGTGTCATTTTACCCACAAAGATCTCACTTCTCCAGTTAGTCCCACTGCCCTGTCTTTTATCCCATATTTCCACAACATCTTTTCAGTTAATTAACTGTCTCTTTCTGTCTTTGCTATGAATCTCTCTGTCCCTCTGTATCTTTCCCTGGCCTTGGGTGTTGCCTCCCTAGTGTATCGAGTGCTGGCATTGTGTCGCTCAGAATTAATGAAATGGGGTGTGTCAGGCTATTGTTCACTTCCCGGTATGTCCCATGTGATGGTCCATGGACAGGCGTGTTTCAGAAGTTGTAACTTGGTCTGTGCCTGTGTTTGCCCCACTCAGGTGACCTTGCTATCAGTAACACGAGGAAGCCCCTTGAGTAAAGGATCAGGCATCTAAATTACGTGACAATGCTGTCACCTTTTTTTAAAAAAAATGTTATTCTCTCCTTTTTTTAGTAAGAGGTCTTAAAGACAAAATTGCCCACTGAAAACTGCTCAAGTAAATAACTTATGAGGCTTTTAGATTTTATAATAAATAGTGGGAACAATGGCCAGCTCGCATGGGGTCCCAGAAGGGTTGGCAGTTTAATAAGTTATCCGTCAATGCTATTCTCGCTGAAACCTCACTTGATACTGTTTCCTACTGGATTGGAGAACTGTATGCAAGAATGTATGTCTTAATGTTCCTTTTTGACAAGGGGTGTTCAGATTAGATTGTATTACTTACAGTGTGGAAACAGGCCCTTCGGCCCAACAAGTCTAAACTGACCCGCTGAAGCGCAACCCATCCAGACCCATTCCCCTATATTTACCCCTTCGCCTCACACTACAGGCAATTTAGCATGGCCAATTCACCTAACATGCACATTTTTGGATTGTGGGAGGAAACCAGCGAATCCAGAATAATCTAATGCAGACATTGGAGAGTATGCACTGGGAGATTTTTGGGTTCAAAGGTCACGTATGGTAGTTGTTAGCGTCTTTGGTTCCGTATGTTGAATTTGGTTGGTTTAAACAGTGTTTTGTGTATAAAGATTCTTTCGGTCCTTAAGAGTTCTCTGGGTGTGGAAGAAGTAAAGTTTGGGGTTTTAAAAAAGGTAATGAAGGCAAAGCTGTTGGAATTGGCAGGCAAGCTGGAGTTGGGGTTGCGTTTGTCTGTGAGAAAGTGAGAGATAATTGCAGCTATAGCTCGGCAAATACACTTGGTGGAACTGCCATCAGAATCTTTGGAAACGGCTAGAACTCAATTTCAAATGAGGCACTTTGAACATGAGAAGCAATTAAATTAGTTTGAATTATGATCAAAAGCAGAAATAAAAAAAAGGAAGTGAAGAAGAAAGAGAGAAAAAGAGAGAAGAAAATCAGAGTTTCAACTTCAAAAGTTAGTAATTAGAGAGGAAAGTTGACATAGACGGTGGCGATGAAGGGAGACGGTAGACTGGATGAGGAGGATAGTCAGGATGAGCAACCCTATAGTAGCCAAATGCCTGATGGGGTTCTGTTTAAATACATCCAGGCATCATCTAAATTTGATGAGAAGGATGGGGGAGCCTTTTTAATTTCATTTCAGAAAGTGTTTAAACAAATGCAGCGGCCAGTGACCATGTGGATTTATTTGATTCAAACGAAGCTGAGCGGTATTTGCATCCCTATCAGAGGAGGTATCTGGCCAGTATAAGGAGTTGGAGACAGCCTTCTGAAGTGTATATGACCATGTGCCAGAAGCCAACAGGCAGTGTTTCAGGATTCTAAAATAGTGTCCCTGGTTAAACGTACATTGAGTTTGAAAGGATCAACAAAGTAATTTTGAAATGTGGATAAGGGAATTAAAAACAGAGCAAACTTATGATGCTCTTAGAGAGACTCTTATTTTGGACAAGTTCAACAATTCACTTCCTGCAGTCGTGAGAAATCATGTGGAAGAGCAGATCGTTAAAATGGCAAGATCAGAAGCTGAAATGGCTGATGATGATAATTGAGTTCAGAAATCGAAGTTTGGTTTCTTTGAGAGGTTGAGAAAAATGTGTGAGATCTTCTTAAAACATGTATCTGTGAAAGTAAGGTTTATTGGCATAGGCCAGGAGTAGCAGGTAAAGAGGTTACAACATTAAGAGGTACAGAAGGATGTAATTCTTTTATGCTGAGACATGAGGAGCTATGTCTTTCAGAAGGACTATTGGAGAGATGAGAAGTGCTCCATTATGTAACGTGTGGTTGAAGCGTCCAGTGGAAACATCAACAGATTTATTCTACAATGGGGCAGGAGACCTTGAGCTTGGTGGTGGCGTTACAACATTTCAGCATTTACATTGCGAATAACGTACCTGAGACAAATCTTTATCACTGATTGTGACCACTTAAAGTTTTTGGAGAAGTTTAGGGAGAAAAATACCAGTCTGTTTCGATTGAGCTTATTATTTCCGCCATTCAGTTTGAAATTATACAGTTGACAGGGCGAGAAAACCTAAGTTTTGACACGTTGTGGAGACTTGGATGAAGAAAGACAGAAAACAGTCTGTGGCAGGAGTAAAATGACTGAAATCGAATCTAGTTGTGAACGTTTGTATGTTCAGAGTCAAAGTAATATACATGCATCGCAGTCTGCGAATAGAGGAAGATTAGGAGGTCTAAAATAAATCCAACTTTGTATATTGTTGGATCATTTTATTAAAGGCAGAGTTGTGAGGATACTATCACTGCAAAAAGGTTATTTACTCTTGGGTATTTTTGAAGATAGGTTTTAAAGACAGCGTTGAAGAATTGAAAACCGTTTAAGTAAATAACTGAAGAGACCTTTATGTTATGTTAAAACGGTGGGAACAATGGAAGGGCAGTGGCCAGCTCTCCCAGACCAGGTTTCCTCGTTTTGTTTTTAGCTGCAGCATTCAGAAGCTGTTTGGGTCCAAGAAGGGTTGGAAGTTTCAATACATGATCCCCAGCTGCCTTTCTCGCTGAGATCTCTGTGCTGTTAATTTCTCCTGGATCGGAACACTGCATGTAAGAATCTGTATTTTAATGTATCTTTGTGCCAAACAGTGTATACTAAGAAGGTACGGTATATATTGTTTGTTTAACTGTTCCAACATATAAGCTATCCCAAAATGTTCTTTTATTTGATTGTATTTTAACTAAAACATTTGAATAGATTATATTTTGCTTAATTTCGATTGGTTTGACCAGTCACAACATATCTGCAAGGCACACTTCCCATCTATATTCAAAATAACGAAAGGTTTGGGACCAAGCGGCCTTCTTAAAATATTTTGTGGGGATCTGGTCTGGTCCACAACACTTGTAGCCGAGGGTTTTCTGACTGACTCCTGTTATTGAAAAGTTAATGGAGGGGCTGGGGATGGTTTGCTGGAGGTTGTGTTGTGAGTTGCCTCAGACATTCAGGGAGACCTGAGGATTTGGTGACCCAACTTTGGATGGAGCATGGGAACTGCAGTTACAGCATCTGGGTCTGTAACATGAACAAAAAATGGAGCAGAGGCTGCAGAGAGGGGAAGGTCTGAAACCACGGAGTGAGTGTGTGTGGGGAAAGGGATTTGCTTTATGCTCTCTGGGATTTCCAAGACCAGCTTCCCAAGGGACACTTAACCCAGGAGCAGAGTGTGAGGGGACACTGATTGAACAAGGAGCTGGTCACAGATCAGTGTCAACTCCTTCACCATCGCCTGCAGCTTCACACCAGGGGGAAGATAGTGCTGTCAGTCATTGTTAGGGTCATGTTTCATTCAGCTTCGATGACCCGGACCTTTCCAGGTAGGACTGTGTGACATATCCATCATCTCCCAGTATCTCAACATCAATGTTACCATTCGGAGAAAGAGGATAAAAATAGTGGATGAGGTAAATATATTGTTTCTCCCTCAGCAGGGAGCTGCTGCTATTCTCATTTTACCAGTATCGTGGGATTCCTGATAGTGTACATGGCATCTGCGGAGTACCTGTGTCAATGGAGAGAGGTAGAGGAACTGAAGTAGATCTCGCTCTATTAATGTTACAGTGTGCCCATGCAGAGGGCATCATGTTGGTGAATACCCCTGTCCTGACAGCAGCCGCAGTTTCTTCCTTCAGAAGCAGGCAGCCATTCCCATCGTCTTCGGGTCTCCACGTAAAAGGGAATGAATATATCTTGGATAAAGGCCGTCCCCTGGATACACGTTTAAAAACACCATCCCCACCACCAACCAACCACATCAAAATATTCCATGTGTACGGAGAGCAATGGGGTCACTTTGAGTGTCTGGTAGCAGACGATAAGGGATGGACAAAACCTCCCATGTCTGAACAGATCTGAGTGAAGCCCCCAGTACACAGTATCATTCAGTCCTGTAATCCCTCTCCATTTCAGGAACATACTGCCTTCTATTATTCCTGTAAATGAAATGCCAGATTATATTATGTTATATTGCACCTGTCAAACTATTATCCATTGCCTTTAACTCTCTGTATCTATTTGCAGACTCTCCACCCTCTCTTGATAATTTAATCTCTTGCTTATCCCAGTGATATCACCAAACTCAGTATTTGTTTTTCTGTTCTATCGTCCTGATCATTGATATCGATTGTAAACAGTTAAGGACCCAGCACAGGTCACTGTGTGACTCCACTGGTGACGTTCTGTAAAACTGATTAAGACTGATTTATCCAGAGTGCCTGCTTCCTGTTTGATACACAGTCCTCCCCCATTACTGTGGAACATGGTCGAAAGGCTGAATATGGACGAGAGCATCAGTCAGGAATCCAACCCCTGGAACCTGCTCTGCCATTGAATACAATCATGGCTGATGTCATTGCGGCCTCTGTTCCACTTTGCTGCCATATCTTCATCCTAAGACACCTTCCTTGCAGGAATCAGTTGTGGTAATCATCGCTGAGCTCCTTACAATGTAACAATACCCTTCCTTCATTGTGTAGAATAAATCTGTGCACACGACTACAATGTGATCTCACTATGATCCTGTACAGAGGCAGCACAAATGTTACCAGCCTGCTGAAACGTTCCCAACTAGGTTAAAGCAGTCTAGTATCTCTGGGGAAATACACCGCATTATTTAAAATCATTGTCCTTCTCTACTCCACATGCATAACGGGAGATCTGGAGAAAATATCACAATGATGCTTGGGAAGAGTATTCATAATGTGCCGAGATGACCTCTAACATTAATGTTATTTAGAATCAGACCATAGGGGAGGTGCCAGGATACTGGAAAACAGCTAATTTGATTACACTTCACAGTAATCATGATTTGGAGCTGCCGGTATTGGACGGAGGTGTCCAAAGTTAAAAATCACACAACACCAGGTAATAGTCGAACAGGTTTAATTGGAAGCGGACTAGCCTTTGGAGAGCAGCAACTTCATCAGGTGATTGTCGAGGAAAAAATTGCAAGGCACGGAATTTATGGCAAAGATTTACAGTGTGACGTAACTGAAATTACTCATTAAAAAATACCTTGATTGTATTCTGCTGAGTCTTTCATCTGTTCGAATACCATGATAGTTTCACTTCTTTCATGTGTAAATCAAAAAACCTTTTTGTTAAAGTTGCATTCTCAGGTTAACTGTAACAATTGGGTTAGTGACACAATATGTCGAAGGTGTTAGTGCCCTGTGGTCTCTGTCTATGCCATGATGATTCGATCAATTCTAATCTAAAAACCCAGATGACAGAGTTTGACTGTATTCATGCAGTTTATGAGCAAAGTACAATGTAACTCTGCAAGTAAAAATTCACCCCACAATATATATGTGTGCATATGGGTCTTTGTATCTGTCTGTGTGTGTGTGTGTGTGTGTCTGTTTGGATCGGGGGTTGTGAGTGTGAGAGAGCGTGTATGTGTGTGTGTCGTGAGTGTAGAGTGGTCTAAGTCTCTGAGAGGATGAATGTGCGAATGTTGGAGTGTGTGTGTCTGTAAGGGTGTCTGTGAGTGTCTGTGTGCGTATCTGTCCGTGTGTCCGTGTGCATGTGTGTGTATAGCAGTGACTCTGTGTGTGTGTCTGTGTGTGTATAGTGCAATGGTGGTCACCTGTAGTGTAACATGAACCTAAGGTTGAGGCCCTCCCTATGGGTACCGAACTTAGCTATCAGCCTCTGCTTGACCACTTTTCACCGCTGCCTATCCCGATGTCCACCTTGGAGGATGGTCACCCGAAAGTCCGAGGTCAAATTTCCTGGACCACTGAAGTGTTCCCCAACTGGGAGGGAACCCTCCTGCCTGTTGATTGTTGTGTGGTGCCCATTCATCCTTTGCCGTAGCCTTTGCTCGGTTTCCCAAATATATCATGCTTCAGGGCATCCTTGCCTGCAACGCATAAGATAGACAACGTTGGCTGAGTCACATGAGCACCTGCCACGTACATGGTGGGAGGTGTCTTCACATGTAATGGTGATATCCATGTCCACACTCTAACACGTCTTGCAGCGCCTACCGTGATAGGGTTGTATGGAGATTTCCTGAAAGCTGGGCAGCTTGCTATGAACAATGATCTGTTTGAGGTTTGGCAGTTGTTTAAAGGCAAGTAGTGGAGGTGTGGGGAAGGTCTTGGTGAGATGCTCATCCTCATTGATAATGTGTTGCAGGTCACGAAGAACATGGCGTAATGTTCTGAAAAACGTAGGGTATCCTGTCGGTTGCCACAGCAAGGAACAGTAATGACCTCCTCGGGAGACAGACACGTGCTGCAACTGACAGGGTACCCTTCATTGTTCAGTATTTCCCAGGAGCTGAAAAGCTACGCCATGTTCTTCGTGACCTGCAACACATTATCAATGAGGATGAGCACCTCGCCAACACCTTCCCCACACCTCTACTGCTTCCTTTTAAGTAACCACCAAACCTCAAACAGATCATTGTTCATAACACGCTGCCCAGCTCACAGGACAACTCCATACAACCCTGTCATGGTAGGGGCTGCAAGACGTGTCAGAGTGTGGATATGGATACCACCATTACACGTGGGGACATCTCCCACCTTGTACATGGCAGGTACGCATGTGACTCAGCCAATGTTGTCTATCTTATACGTTGCAGGCAAGGATGCTCAGAGGCATGGTACATTGGGGAAACCCAGCAAAGGCTACAACAAAGAGATGAATGGGTATCGCACAACAATCAACAGACAGGAGGGTTCCCTCCTAGTTGGGAAACACTTCAGTGGTCCAGGACATTTTACCTCGGACCTTCCGGTGACCATCCTCCAAGGCGGACATCGGGACAGGCAACAGCGAAAAGTGGCCGAGCAGAGGCTGATAGCTAACTTCCATACCCATAGGGAGGGCCTCAACCGGACCTAGGGTTCATGTCACACGACAGGTGACGACCATTGCACTGTATACACACACACACACACACACCGACGCACATACACACACACACACAGAGTCACTCCTATACACACATATACAAACGGACATACACACACTCTTACAGACACACACACTCCAAAACTCAGACATGCATTATCACAGAGCCTTAGACCACTCTACATTCATGCACACACACATATACCCTCTCTTTCACAGACGCTCACAACCTCCACCCCAGACACACACACACTCCCACATGCTTAAGACACTCTACACTCACTACGCACACAAAAACACTGTCTCACACACTCACAACCCCCAACCCAGACAGACACACACACAGATAGTCACAAAAATCCACACGAACACATATATTTTGTGGGGTGTATTTGTACTTGTATAGTTATATTGTACTTGGTTCGAAAACTGCACGAATTAATGTAAAACTCTGTTATCTCATTTTTTAGATTAGAATCTATCTAAACATCATTGTTTAGAGAACACAGGGGCTAACACCTTCGACGTTTTGTCTAGCTAACACCAATTGTTACATTTAAATTGAGAATGCAACTTTTAAAGAAAGTTTTTTTGATTTACACACGAAAGAAGTGATACTATCATGGTATTCGAACAGATGAAAGACTCAACAGATAATCAAGGTATTATTCAATGGATAATTTCAGTTACGTCACACTGTAAATTTTTGCTATAAATTCTGTGCCTTGCAATTGTGTCCTCCACAATCACCTGATGAAGGAGCGACACTCCGAAAGCTAGTGTGCTTCCAATTAAACCTGTTTGACTATAACGTGGTGTTGTGTGAGTTTTAACTTCACAGTATGGATGGTAGAGATAGACCAGGGATCTGTAGACGCGCGAGTAGGAGATCACTGTTAAAGAAACTACTGGAGAAAATACAGAAGGATAAATTGTACTGCAATCTTAGTAGCAATGTTTGATCAGGGATAATCATCATGATTTTATCAGAAGGAAGTAACATCTAATGAATTTGATTGAATTAGTTTCAGGAGGTCGCTTATTTAGTTTTGCAGCAAGGCCTGTTACAAAGCCACATATGGGAAACTTTAAAATGAAGTAAAACCTCATGAATCAATGATAACGTGACAAGTTACAATGAAAACTTTCTTAGTGGCAGATGACAGAGGGTGGTGAGAGAAGTCTGTTTGTGTGACTGGAGACCAGTGCACCACAGGGGTCAGTGCTGCGTCCCTTGTTATTTGTGCTATTCATAAATGATGCAGATGTGAATGAAGGAGGTCGGTGAAGGGGGTGGGGATTGTGATAAGCAAGTTTGCATTTGCCCGGTTGGTTGGCAGTGAGGGGAAAGGTCTTATGTTACAGGAAGATACAGATGGAATAGTCAGATAGTCAGATCAATGGTAGATGGAACGTAACACTGATAAATATGAGGTGATGCACTGTGGAAGAAGGAACCAGAAATGGGTGGACTCAATGAATGGCAGCACAATGGGAAGCTCAGAGGGTGCTTCTCCACACATCACTGAATGGGACTGAGCAGTGTAATGGACTAGTTATTGTGGACCTTGGGTGTACCATTTATTAATCGGGGCGTAGATTATAAGAGCTATACGGAGCTTTGGTTAGGCCAAGATGGAGTACTGTATGTAGCTCCGGAAGCCACATAAAAGGAAGGGTATGGTTGCACTGGATGTTATGCAGAGGAGATTCACCAGGATGTTCCCTGGGATGGAGCATATCACCTATGGAGAGAGGCTGGATAAGCATGGGTTGTTTATATGGAGAAGAGAAGGCTGAGGGGGATGTGATTCAGAAGGTTAAGATTACACATGGAATGGACATTGGTGGATAGACTGCAGCTGTTCCTTTTAGTCAGAGAGTCGAGAATAAGCGAGCACACTTTTAAAGTGAAGGGATTGAGGATTAGAGAGAATTTGAGGATTGTTCTTCACCCAGCTGCTGTTGGGGTCTGGAATGCACTTCCTGAAAGGTGAGTTATCACAGGTAACCTCACAATCATGAAAAGGTCCTTGGACGAGCACTTGGAATTGTCATAACATTCCCTGCTATGGGCCTGGTGTTGGAAAGTAGGACTAATATAGATCTTGCTATATTTCTGTTGGTCTATGCTCCTGTGAGTGTATGGTGTGGAAGGTCAATTATTGAGTAGCCTAAGGTAGGAAATGATGAGTTCCTGAAGAGTATATGCACAAGGGGAATAAGAGTGAACTGGAATAGCTTGTCAAATCATGTCAATGTGAGAAGTATGAGAAAACAAGTGCAGCTTCCTTACAATCTGAAACCAGAGAATGGGCAATGGGGAACAGGGAAATGGCAGAACCTTGAAACAGCTACTTCAGGTCTGTCTTCACAGAACCTTCTAACAATACTAGGAAACCTAAGTCAGGTGTGGAAAATGGTTCTAGTACATGGATCGTAGAACACAGTAAGTAAAAGATTTAGGAGAAGTTATTGGGAGTGATAGTAATGGTCATAGACAACAGTAACATGGATTTATGAAATGGGAATTATGTTTGAGAAACGGACTGGGAGACAAGTATTTGGATTTTCAGAAAAGTTTTGGTAAAGCTAGTTTGCAAAATGAAATCTGAGTGAATTTGGCGAATATATGGCCACGTTTCTAGAATGGGACAGCTGGCAGGAAACAGTGAATAGAAATAAACAGACTCGTCAAGCAATAGCCTGACATTGTCAGAAAGGTATGATTCTGTGAGTATGACTATGTCCCAGACAACCCATCATCTTCCCCTGATATCCCCTGTCTCACCAGCAGGACAGACACAGCAGAAGTGGCGGCGCAGTGGGACACAGTTGGAAGGGAATTGCTCTGGGAGTCCTCAACAGTGACTTCATATCCCATGAAGTCTTATGGTGTTAGTTTGCCCATGGGAAAGAAAACCTCCTGCTGATAACCATGTACCAGCATCTCTGAACTGATGAGTCAGTACTCCTCCATGCTGACCAACACTTGGAGGAAGCAAAATGTACTCTGGGTGGGGGATTTCAATCTCCATCACCAAGTGTGGCTTAGCTGCAGCATTACTGATCGAAAAGGTCAGGTTCTAAAGGATATAACTACTAGACCGTGTCTGCCGCAGTTGGTGAAGGAACTAACAAGAGGGAAGAGACATATTTGACCACATCCTTACTAACCTGCCTGTTGCAGCAGTATCTGCCCATGACAGTATCGTTAAGAGTGACCATCGCATAGTCATTGTGGAAAAAAAGTCACACCTTCACATTGAGAATAGCCTCCATCATATTAGGTGGCACTATCACCATTCTAAATAGCACAGATTTCGAACAGATCCAGCAGTTCAATTCTGGGTTTCCATAAGGTGTTGTGGGTCATCAGTAGCGGCAGAATTGTACTCCCGCACAACCTCATGGCCTGGCTTATCCCCCTTGCAACAATTACCATCAAGCCAGACGATCAACCCTGGTTCAATGGAGTGTGCAGGATGGGGGCAGCACCAGGCATACCTGAAAATGAGGTGTCAGCCTGACGAAACCGCCAAACAGGACAACTTGTGCACCAAAAAGTCAGTAATGGACAGAGCTATGTGATCCCACAAGCCATTGATCAGATCTAAGCTCTGCAGTTCTTCGACATCTCGTCGAGAAACGGTAGGGACAATTAAATAAGTCATTGGAGGAAGAGATTCCACGAGTATCCCCATCCTCAATGATGCAATAGCCCAGCACTTCAGTGCAAAAGATAAGATTGATGCATTCGCAACAACCTTCAGTCAGAAATGCTGAGTGGATGATCCATCTTGGCCTCCTTCAGTGTTCCTCAGTAATTCAGTTACCAGTCATCAGCAATTCCATTCAGTCCACGCGATATCCAGAAACGGTTGTAGACACTGGATACTTCAAAGGGTGCATACCCTGACTACATTCTGGCAACAGTACAGAAAACTTATGCTCTAGAACTTGCCACTTCCCTAGCCAAGCTGTTCCAATGTAGTTACAACAACGACATTTACCCGATTGCGTGGAAAAGTACTCAAGTAGCTCCTATACATAAAAAGCAGAACAAATCCAATCCAGCCAATTACCAACCCATCAGTCTACGCTCAATCATCAGTAAAGTGATGGAAGGTGTCAGTGTTTTCAAGCAACACCTCCTCAGCAATAAACTGTTCAATGACGCCCAGTTTGGGCTCCACCAGGGCCACTCAGACCCCTAACTCATTACCTCAAACATGGACCAAAGAGCTGAATTCCAGAGGTGGAGTGAGATTGACAGGGCTTTAAATTAAGGCTGCCTTCGACCAAATGTGGCATCAAGTGGCCTTAGCAACGCTGGAATCAATAGGTATCAGGGTCAAACTCTCCGCTGGTTAGAATCATACCTGACACGTAGGAAGGTAGTCATGGCTGATGAAGGTCAGTCAACTCAGCTCCAGGTCAAGTCTGTAGGAATCCTTCGGGCAGTGGCCTCGGCCCAAGCATCTTCAGGGCTGCATCATCAATGGCTTGCCTCTATTATAAGGTCAGAAGTGGGGATGGTCGCCATTGATTGCACAATGTTCAGCAACATTTGTGGTGCCTCAGATACTGAAGCAATCCACGTCCAAATGCAAAAGTATCTAGGCTGACAAGTGACAATTAATGTTGACGCCACACAAATGCCAGACCGTGACCATCACCAATAAAATGCAATCTAACCACTGACCCTTGGCATTCAACGGTGTTACCATCACTGAATACCCCAGTATCAAACTCCTGGGGGGGTAATCATTGCTCAGAAACTCACTGGACTCGCCACATAAACACAGTAACTGCAAGAGCAGATCGGAAACGATGACAACTGCGGCGAGTAACTCACATTCTGACTTCCAAAAGCCTGTCCATCAAATACAATGCATAAGTCAGAAGTGTGATAGGATACTCCCTGTTTGCCTGGATGAGTGCATCCCCAACAACACTCAAGAAGCTTGATACCATCCTGGACATAGCAGCCAGTTTGTCTGTCACTTCATCCACACTGCTCCACCATCAACACTCAGCAGCAGCAATGTTTTTCTATCTACCATCTGCACTGAAATGATTCACCAAATATCCTCAGATACCATCTTCCCAGCACACGACCACGTCTATCTAGAAGGACTAGGGCAGTAGATGTAAAGGAACATCTACAAGTTCCCTCCAAGCCATTCATCACCCTGACTTGGAAATATATCATCGTTCCTTCACTGTCGTTGGGTCAGAATTCTGGAATTCCATCCTAATGGTATTGGAGGTCAACCACAGCAGGTGGACTTCAGCAGTTCAACAAGGCAACTCACCACCTTCTCAAGGGCAACTAGGTATGGGCAATAAATTCTGGCCCAGCCAGTCACACCCAGATTCATGAAATAAAGAAATTTTTAGAAATCTTTTTATTTAACAGAGGAAGGTTGCTGAAGTATCACAGGTATCGGTGCTTGGTTCCCAGATGTTCACATTACCCATTAAACATTTAGTTGTGTGAGTTAAATACAATATATCCCAGCCTGCTGACAGCACGAAAGAATGTTCGATTGTGTTTGGATGAGGAAGTCATTAAAAAGTTCCAAGGTGACTGAGACGAGTGGAGTGAATGCACAAATACATGGCAGTTGGAGAGCAGTGTGAGGAGAGTTGACGGTGGCAATATTGATTAGCAGCCTATCGTTTGAAAAGGGATTGTTTGAAACATGTTGATCTACAAACGGGAGTATGCTCCTTTTCATTGTTACCTTCAACATAAACCTCCTAGGCCCGTGTAGGGCAGTGAGTTCGGAAGCCAGAAGTCAATACTAAGAATGGCATAGGCACGCTGAACAGTATACATATACCCACCGGGTGGGGAGCTGTAAAACTGAAAATGATCTGGATCTTCCTGTAAACCAGACACTGAAAACATTATTGCAAGAACAGAAAGCAGGTCGGAAAATAAATGGTGTGTTGCCCTTCATTTCAGGGAGTTTTGAGTCCAGGAGTAAGGGTGTCTTACTGCAGCTGTACAGGCCTTTGGGGAGACCCCCATCTCGAACATTGTGCAGTATTGTGGGCAGTTTCGATCTTCGTACCTAATAAAGGAAAAACCTGACATCGAGGGAGAGTAGCGAAGGATGACCAAACTGATCTCTGGAATAACAACTCTGCGGGAGCAGAGTTTGGGGCGACTGGGCCTTTAGTCCATGGGTCTAACAAAAATGTGTGGAGATCTCAGTGAAATATATAAAACTCTGACAGGGTGAGACAGATTGGAAGCAGGGGTGATAATTCACGAGGCTGTGGTGTCTAAAACAATGGCCACAGTATCATGTACAGGCAGGCACTCTGCAATGAAATGAGAATAAATGTCTGCACTTACAAATTAGTGAACCTGGGGAATGTGCTCGCACCTGCAAGCCAAGACACTGAATATAAATAAGGATTTTGTGACACTAAAGAGATGGGGTGGGGCAGAGAGCAAGAGCACAGTGTGGAAATAAAGGGCCAGCCATCATTATATTGAATTGGATAGCAAACTCCATCGTCCAAAAGGACTACTGCACTTCCTATTTTATACCTTCCCAAGGTTAATCACTCAATGTACATTGAGTGGAATATGTGCATTGAGGAAATACTTGAACATGAACTAGAACGGGGAAGGATCATTATATTGTATGACCTACTCCTTTCCCGCTGTTTCTGTGCAGTCTGTGGGAAAGTTCTGTAAATGTTGTTATAAGATCTCAGATGTTAGGAAGGAGGTCTCTGCAGGGTCGACAGGATTGTGTTTCCCATTCCCTTTTCTGATAACGAGGCTGGAGCTGGGTGTTCTGTCCGGATTTATCCTTAAAGAAGTCGCAACAGTTTGGTACAATAGAGTGTCTTGTTTGGCCGATTCAGAGACCATTGAAGAGTTTCTCACATGTCTGTGTGTCTGGAGTCACTTTTAGGTTAGACCAGAAAAGCACGGGAGACTCACTTCCAGAAAGTACATTGGAGAAGGAAATTCGTGTTTACAATCGACATTGACTTCAAGCTCACTATTACTGACACCAGATTGTGCATCTCGATATGTTATTAATTGTTTTGAAATTCTACCACCAGCCAGAGCATTAGTCTGGTCTTGATTATTAATCCAGTAACTCCTCCACAACAGCACTGTCTCCACATGGGGACCTATCAGAGACCACACTGATCAGGTTATTTCTGTGCTGCTTGACAGCACAGAACTCCCACTAATTTAACTGTCGTGATGGAACTGAGGGGGTGGTAAATGATCAGTTTGTAATTATTTTCCTCTTATGGGACTGGACATAGCTGAGTAATTTTCCTCATTGCCAGGGAGATATCATAGTTGAAGCTGGAATGAAACAGCCTCCCCAAGGACACGGCTTGTTGTGCAGCACTAGTCTTCAGTCCTATTGCAGGAATGGGGTCAGGTCCCACTGCCTTTGACGTATCTGCTGAGTTCAGCTGTTTCTTCATGTCACGTGCATCAAATCAATTTGGTAGAAGACTAGCATCATGAGGAGGGTGAAGTGGATCATCCACTCAACACTTCTAGTCGAGAATGGTCCAGATACTACATCCTTGCCTTTTATACTGATGTGCAGGGCTGTTCGATTATTTAGAATGGGGATATTTGTGGATCCCTTTCCTCCAGTCATTTGTTTAATCGTCCATCACCATTTATGATTGCATGTGGCAGGACTGCAGAGGTTCGATCAGATCTGTAAGTCAAGCACAGTAGCTTTCACGGATCAGCATCAGGTTTAGGTTCACGTGATTCTGACCCTGACATGTTCACCCACAGTAATTACCGAAACACAGATGGTGTTGATGGTAATAGAAAACTGAGAAGGTTATTCGAGGCTAAAAGTTACAGGTTGTGGTTGAATGCAGGTCTGCTTCTCCTTCTGCTGTGTTCTACAGCACTATATGAATACGCAGTTTTGAGCTGCAATATCTGCAATGCAATTCTGCTGTCTGTCCCATAGATCACATCGAGACCCATTCACCCATCAGCCCTGTACTCTGGTTTATAATGTGGAAATGCTTCCATTTTCATACTCTCATTCTGCTGAGGGTCTCTCCCCAGGTCATGCTTCCAAACTGACACATTCCCCAAAATAAATTTTCAGATTTTAATTCAATTATTTAATTCATCAGAATCTTATTTTCCTTGAGTAATGCCATCTTCTGTGTTTAAAGTGGATGTCTTTCCCTCTGTTTCGCTCCCTGAACTTGATTAAGAACTCTATAGTGTCAGTGATTCCAGCCGATGTAATTTCAGAGCCAATGACATCTCTGGATCCCCAATCATCTTCAGCACATTGTATGTATCCTCTTTTGGTTAATGCCGTATTGGTCATGGCTGCCTTGTCCTCCTAAGAGCATATTTAATCTTCTTTGCGATGAATTTCTGATATACTCCGAATATTCACAGGAATTCCTGACTTTGCTGCTCCATGGTCTTCCCTGCTCGGCTCCCTTTCCAATTCACTCTGGCCGGCTCCTTCTGAATGTCTTTGTAGTTACATTGCTCAATTATAATCACATTACTTCGAGAAGTCAGCAATAGATGTAAAGCGAAAGAAGGAGTTTTGAGAGAAGGGACGCGAAGAATAATGTGTAGATTTCTTAACTAGCAACAAAGAGAGAAAGAGAGACAATATAGATGAGGAAATGTGCAAAATTAGAAAACCAGATCATCGAAAGGAGTAGATGAACATCCCCCAATATTTTGGCAATTCCTGTATGCTGTGGTCCTTTGTACAGTGCATGTACAAAAGAGTAATATATTCAAATGCTGGGTCTGATGCCAGAATATATATCTCGAATAATATGACAGCCACTAGCTTTGGAAAGAACCCAGCAGGCCAATATATTTAACTCTCAGTAGAAAGGGGAGTAACTGAAATAAGTTGGGATACGAGAAGCAAGAATTTTTGGGCGGCACACTGGCACAGTGGTTAGCATTGCTGCCTCACAGCGCCAGAGACCCGGGTTCAATTCCCGACTCAGGCGGCTGACTGTGTGGAGTTTGCACATTCTCGCTGTGTCTGCGTGGGTTTCCTCTAGGTGCTCCGGTTTCCTCCCCCAGTCCAAAAACGTGCAGATCAGGTGAATTGGCCATGCTAAATTGCCCGTAGTGTTAGGTAAAGGGGCAAATGTCAGGGAATGGGGGGGGGGGGGGTTGCGGGTCGGTGTGGACTTGTTGGGTAGAAGGGCCTGTTTCCACACTGTAAGTAATCTAACCTAATTTGGAGCATACATAAGAATGAGAGATTAGAGTTGAAAATTCCAGAAAGGAAGGGAACGTTGAGAGAACGGGAACATATCACGTCAGATGAGCATCAAATATGTTTTTATTTTTTATACATTTTATGCATCATATGCATCACCTTTCGTTAACTGTGTCTCTGTTCATTTCCAATGTGTTATGCACACGTGAAAAATGTTATTATCTGCACACACACACACATTGATAAAACAGTGTTTACAAAATCATTTTTCCACCTTTGAAACTGTCCTGTTGTCGTGTTACCAGGATACATCAACACCATCTGCCACCAAAAGACATGACCCATTATCATTATGTTCCATACATACAGACAAAGAAGGGCACACTTTGACTGGGACAAAGCACACGCATACTAAGACACGCAAGGACCTTCTTATAGGAATGGCATTCTAACCAGAAGTCCATCAATAAATGCATCAATTTAGATCCTATTGAACTCCTCTTGTAAAACAAAAGAACCGGACATGACATCACCCCCTTTCAGAAACAAAGACCTATAAATAGAGAGGCGGGAAAAAAAAGCACCAGCGCTTCAGAAGAGACTCTCACTGATGACGTTATCTAGCCATGGTGATGTAACGTCTGAAAACATACCTTCAAGCTCAGCGAGCCAACGTGCATTCATATAAATTGTTATTATTCGTTTAATAGTGGAATTTAGGAGTTCCCTGTCGCTCACAGTTTAACAGATTATGATGTGAGGTGAGCTTTTCTGGGTGTGTGGTTTTAATTAATATTACTAAAGAGGTTATAAAATTTTCCAAGGAAGTTTAGAAAGACAAAAGAAGGACATGTTTTAGAATTAGCAAATAGTTTGGAATTGGGTTTAATCAAGGAGAAAAGGAAAGCTGAAATTGTAATGGAGTTGGTCACGCACTTTGATGTATCAGCGAAACAGACAAGTGCTGTAGAGTTAGAAAAAAACTTAAATTGCATATATGGCAACTGGAGTTAGAAGATAAAGCAAGAGACGGATATAGAGAGAGAGGGAGAGAAGAAAGAGAAAGAGAAAGAGAGGAAGAACAGAGAGATAATTTGAAATTCAGAAGTTGGGAATTAGACAAGAAAGCTAAATTAACAGGATGGAGATGAAGGGAGAATGCCACAGCTATGTATACAGCTATGTTAATACATTGCCATATTTTGCTGAGAAAATGCCAAAATGTTTAAATTTTTTTGAAAAAAATGGCTCGGCAGATGGCGTGTCAAGTGAACTTGTGGGTAATGCTAGTTCAGACTAAGCTGGTGAGCACAACTAGTGAGGTATGTGCAGCGCTGTCAGATGAGGGGTCAAGAGATTATGCAGATGTCAAACAGGCTATTTTGAGTGCTTATGAATTGGTACTAGAAGCTATTAAACAGAGGTTCATAAATAAAGAGATGGAACCAGGGCAAGCTGATGTTGTATTTGAAAGAATTAAACACAGTCATTTTCATAGATGGGTGCTGGCCTTAAAAATGGATAAGACCTGTGAGGCTCGAAGGGAGATCATTCTGCTGGAGAAGTTTAAATGCTCACATCCAGAGATGGTAAGAATTCATCTGAATGAACAGAAAGTTCATAAATGAGAAGCGCGGCAGAAATAGCAAGTAAATATGCATTGGTGCATGAGATGATATTTTGCTTCTGCGAGGATTTCATCCTGTGAGAGATTGAAACTGGGAGAAGGAGAGTTCGTACATTACAAATCGAACAGTAGAGAACACTGACAATAGTTTACCAGAGGTGAAAAATGAAGCCCAAAGGGGTTGAAAGGAGATGAAAGGCCTCAGGTGTTCTCAATATAAGGGAGTGGAAAGCATAAAATTGCAGTGCCGTTGGTTTAAGAAGGGCACTGGGAGAAAGGTGTTTTCACTGCAGTAAGCTGGGACACACAGCGCTGGGCAGTGAAGGAACGCACTTTGGAAAAAGATGTGTGGAAGAGGCTAAGCCCAGTGACATTAGTGAAACTGGTAAAGGAGACCCCAAGTGGAGCCGAGGAGCTGTAGGAGAGTGCACTGCCGAGGCAGGGACTGTGTATGGAGGCAGTGCCTGATATCAATAAATAATAAGCCTCTGTGGTTGAAGTTTACTCAGAAAGAACAGAGGGAGAAGGACAAGCAGATACAATTTTGTGAGATACAAGATCTGCTCAGTCTCTAAAAGTTGAGAAGTTGGGGCACTGGAAAAGCACAACAGATCTTGCAGCATCCGAAGAGCAGGACAATCGACATATCAGGCATAAACCCATCGTCAGGAATGTGGTGGCGGACAAGAGGGCTGAAAGATAAATTGGAGGAGAGGAGCTAGTCTGGCAGGAGGGTCACTGGGAGGGCGAAAGGAAGATGTAGATGGGAGTGATAGTGATATGTTGGAAGGGAGGGTGGACTGGATAGGTGGGAAGGAAGATGGACAATTAAGACAGTTCAAGAGGGCAGTACTAAGTTGAACGGTTGGATCTGGGATGAAGCTGGGGAATGGGAGAATTGGAAATGGTTATGTCGATGTTGATGCGGTATAGTTTGAGAGTTCCAGCTGTCCTACCACCTATCCACTTCACCATCCTCTTCGACCTATCCCAACCTGCATCTACCTATCGCCTTCCAAGCTCCCTTCCACCCTTCTATTTATTTCTCAAACTCTTCCCCCTCCCTTACCCCCACTTTCCTGATGAAGGGCGTTTGCCTGAAATGTCGATTCTCCTGCCCCTCAGTTGCTGCCGACAAGCTGTGCTTTTCCAGCCCCACACTTTTCAACTCTGATCTCCAGCATCTGAAGTCCTCACTGTCTCTCCCGATCTAATAATAAGAGATGGAAGCATTTTCACTCTTTCTGACATGTTACTCAAGAGCATGATAACTTGTGGAATGGGGACAGAAATTAAGCATTCCCTTGTGTGACATCAGGTTGAAGTGCCAAATCAAGATTTGGGAAGTAACGGTGAGTGAGTGACAGGGTGTCCGTTCCAGGAATGCAGTTTGTTCTTGGGAACGATTTAACAGGATCCAAGGTGGGAGAGGAAACCCTGTGGTGGAGAAGGCAAAGGAAGACTATGGAAATAGGGAATTGAAAGAAAAATACTCAGAATTCTTTCCAGACTGTGTGGTAACAAGATCCCACTGCCATAAGTTACAGCAGGAAGGAAAAACAAAAGAAAAAGACACAGGAGTTGATGTTCAGTTAAGTGACATGCTGTTTGATGTAACTGTGCATAAAAATACCTGAAGAGGCAGAGGGTCAGGCAGAGGTGTTTTGTCCTGAAAGGCTAATGGACTTACAACAGAGATATGCACACACTTACACATACACACACACAGAGAAAATGAATCAGAATATATTGTCGAACGTTACTAACTTAAAGATAAAATCCTAAAATTGAAATAGAATCCACAATAGTTTAGTGCGGAAGAGACATGGGCTGAACTGCAACAGATTGTGTTACCGGTAGCATATAGTGTTACGGATAGCATACAGTGTTATGGGTAGCACATGAACTAACTGCAGGCGGTCACCTTGGTGTTCAGAAGACTCGGGCTAAGGTACATAAGCATTTCTATTGGCCTGGAGTGCACAAGGACGTGGTTATGTTTTGTTCTAGATGTCATACATGCCAAATGGTCGGTAAGTCACAGGCAGTAATAAAACCAGCACCTTTGTTGTCAATTCCTGCATTCGAAGAACATTTCCCGTACGTTGTGATTAATTGTGTAGCTCCTTTTTCTAAAATAAAAGTGGAAACTAATATTTGATGTCGATAATGGATGTGTCTCCCAGATTTCCAGAGGCAATTCCATTATGGAGTGTTAAGGCAAAAAAGGGAGGTGGAGGAGTTGGTAGCTTTCTTTACTCACTGTGGGTTTCGCAGAGAGATTCAGTCAGATCAAGGGTCTCATTTTACCGCTCAGCTCTTTTAAGAAGTGATGGATAGCTTAGGAATACAGCACTTCAAATCAAGTGTATACCATCCTGAATCCCGGTGAGCCTTGGAAAATTAGCATCAAACGCTGAAGACCATGTTAACAGCGTAATGTCAAGATTGCCTGAATGATTGTGATAAAGGGTTCCATTCAATTGCTTGCCATCGGACATGCCCCAAATAAATCTACTCAGTTTACTTCCTTTGAGTTAATATTCGTACATGAAGTGAGAGGTCCTTGAAATAAATTAAATATAAATTGACAGGACCGAAGTCAGAGATCTCACAAATGGATTATGTATGTGAGTTGAGGGAGAGATTATTTGAAGTAGGTGAATTGTCTAAACAGCACCCGAAAAGGGCACATCATTGAGTAAAGCAAGTGGCAGATATAAACTCTGAAACTTTGACGATTTCCCACCCCTGCCTGACCCTCTGCCAGTTGAGGAATTTTTCTGCACTGTTACAGCAAACAGGGTGTCAGTTAACTGAACATCAACTCCTTTGTCTTTTTCTTTTATTGCTTCTTCCTGCTGTAACTTATGACAGTGGGATCTTGTTAATACACAGTCTGGAAAAACTCCTGAGTAATTTTCTTTCAATTCCCCAGTTCCCTACTCTTCCTTTGACTTCTCCATCACAGGGAGTGCCTCTCCCACCTTAGATCCTGTTAAATCGTTCCCAAGAATCAAACTGCATTCCTGGAACTGACACTCTGTCACTCACTCTCACCGTTAGAGCTACACCAAATATTTTGAAAAATAAATTGAAAATTGTGCTTGATGCTCAGGATATAGGGCTTGGAGATGTATTGATACAGAAAGATGATGGAATTGAATTGTCAGTTGGCTACTTGACAAAAAATATCAATGTCCACCAGAAAAAATACAACGTCTCCATTATTGAAAAAGAATGATTAAGTTTCGCACTGCACTGACAATATTTTAATGTTTATAGGACAAACAAATTGTCGGAGATGATTGTGGACAACGACAAAGCTCTCGCATTTTTAGGAATATTTAAAGATTAGGATGTGAGTCTATTTCGTTGCAGTCTTATGTTACTGGCTTTAAACTTACAAAATGTACATGTTGTGCGTACTAAAATGTGATAGCAGATGTGTTATCGCAGATTTAAAGGAAAACGTTTAGATAAAATCTGACTTATTCCAGTGTTATATAGGTGTGCAGATTAATATGAATGGTATAACTGAGATTAATACTTTTGTATTTCATAATAATGGGATTAAGAATTAGAGGAAAATAATTGATGCCATATTTTCATTCTGATGGTTCATTTTCTTTTCTGAAGTGAGGAGGTGTTATGAAGCCGAAAGCTTGTCTGGTCACTTTAAAACAGAACGGGTTTTGCTGAATAGAAAGTACAGCCACAGATGCCAGCTAAAGGTCAGGCTGTTCCACATGTCACAATTAGCTGGTAAATGGATACCTGAGTTTTGGTTGCTGTTCTGACAGCAATTCAAATGCGAGCAAAGAGTTTAAATAACGCTCAGGTTAATAAAAGCCAACTGAATTTGAATATTATTGCTTGGACACCTGGAAAGCAATCAAATTATGAGAATGATTGTATCATGGGGAGTATATAAAGCCAGCATTTTGAACACTGAAGGGAGAGCCACTGCCATCCAACAGCAGAGTAACTGCTGCAGAGCAGGAGTGCTAACTGGCCATCTCAAACACTCTCTACCAAAGATGCATGTACATGTCCAACCTACTTGCAGTAAAAAAAACATGACCCAGGGAGATCAGCAGCTGGAAGAGTGAACTCAGCGGGGAAGATAGAGACTGTCTGGTCTTAAAATTGTAATGTTTAATATTTGGGTTGTTGGAAGAGCATATTTTTACAGAGTTGAATGCAGATAGTAAGTAGTTAAGAAAAGAGAAGCATGCATTTGTGAATAGTTGTTGTTTAGTGTTCACTATTACAGTAATGAAACTAACTTGTTAATTTTTGTTTAAATTGTAGAATGTAGGAGATTTGTGTCACTCATATTTTAAAAGATTATGAGTCGAGGCGAGCTTTTCTGTGTGTTGGTTATAACTAACAGAGGGGTTCGGCTCCACCTTGTAAATGTCCATCCACGCTCACCCCATTTCATTGCAGTTGGCCTACATCCTTGTAGTCCTTTCCTATCTACATATTTATGCAAATGCTTTTTAAATTTTGTTAATATACCCCCTTCAACAACATCTGCGAGCAGTTCATCCACGTACCATCCTCTGTGTATAGAAGTGGCCCCTCAGGCTCCCTTTTATTCCTTCCACTCTAACCTTAAACTGATCCTCTCTAATCCTCGATTCTCTAAAACTTGGAAAAAGACTGAGAACATTTACCCTATCCATACCCCTCGTGATCTTATACAGCTCTATAAGGTCCCCCCTCAGTCTCCAACACTCTGAAGAAAAAGTCCGACCTTGCCCAACCTCTCCCTATAACTCAGACCGTTGGGTCCTGGCAACGTCCTTGGAAATTTCTTCCGCGCTATATCTAATTTCATGACATTCTCTCTAAAACAACGTGACAAAAACAGAACATAATGCTCCAAGTGCGGCCTTATCAAAGTCCCGGTAACTGCAACATAAATTTCCAAATTCTACACTCAATGCCCTGATTGCTGAAGGCCAGTGTGCCAAAAGCTTTCTTCACTGCACTGTATACCTGTGACTCAACTCTTAGAGAACTGTGCAGCTGAACGCCAGGGTCTTTTTGCCCACTACACCCCTAAACACCCTCCTATTCACCATGAAACACTTACCTTGATTTGAGTTTCCAAAATGCAAGACCTGACACAAAAATATTGAATTCCATTTGCGATTTCTCGGCCCACTTCCCCACGTGATTAAAGTCTTGTTGCAATATCTGTTAAACTACCTCACTGATCACGATACCACTTATTTTAGTGTCATTTGCAAACGTACAAATCAAGCTTTGCACATTCTCAACCAAATCATAGATCACAAACAGCCATGCACCCAGCCTCTGGTCTGACAAGCATACCTCCACTAAACCCTCTGCTTCCTACCATCAAGCCATTTGGCAATTTCCGCTAGAATTTTACGTGACGGAGCTTCCAGAGCAGCCTTTCATGTGGAACCGTATCAAAGGCCATTGAACCTACGTCTCCCACTCAGCCCTCATCAACCTTCTTGGTCAATTCATTAAAGAACTCTAACAAATTTGGGAAGCATGATCTCCCACTCATAAGTCTATGCTGACTGCTCCAAATCTATCCCTGTGTAAGTAATGGGTGCTGTCAATGGTATGCTGTCCTTCATTGTAAGATGATTCGTGTACATAAGTAAAGGCATCTTCCTGCTGTGTTGAGCCTTGCTGAGACAGCATTCGGGGCACTCTGTACAGATTTGATCTACTTTGTAAGGAATGATCTCTTTACCACAGACACGGATGATGGTAACATGAGGATAGAGTAAAGAAACTGAGTGTTTAATCTGTAGACCTGTGAGAGACGAAGAAATGGTGACGCTGAAACACGAGGAATGGCAGTGATCACTTATTTCCAAAAGAGACATTGATAGGGTGAGAAATTCCAGACTTTAACCAGGATTGATTGGTTTGATTTCTTGTCACGTGTACCTCAGTACAGGGAAACACTTTGTTTATGAGCAGTTGAGGCAGATCATAGTGAGCATGGCCAGACAGATCATAGGGTGGAAATAGACTTGGACAGAGTAATGCATAAAGGTTACACTGCACAGGACATGCACTAGACGAGATCAACAGAGTAATGATTCGGAGATGCTGGTGTTGGACTGGGGTGTACAAAGTTAAAAATCACACAACACCAGGTTATAGTCCGTATAGTCCAGGTTATATGGACAGAGTAAGGCATACAGGTTACACTGCACAGGACGTGCACTAGACAATATTAACATGAACAAGATTAGCAATATTTGAACTTAGAGAGTCCAATCACCAGTCTAACGTGACTTTCCTAATAGTTTATATGCCTTCATTAACTCTCCCTACGTTATTGTACAGTCGGCGAGTGAGCCAGTACTGAATACCATGTTGCTCACAATCCCCAACAGCAGCCACAATACCTTCCTCCTGAAACAGGTAGCCATTCCCATCCACTTCTGCCTTACATAGAGAACACCAGGCTGGCTCCTCGGAGATGGAAGATGCCTTCTTGAGACTTCACACAAGACATATGGCTTCCCTCCTCAACGCTAGAAAACCATGTTAAAGTCCCACGTGTGTATCATGAGCAACGGAGCCAGGAGGAACAACGTGGAGCAGTCTGTCTGTGCAGCCTCTGCTCCACTTGTTCATCATATTAGTGCATCAATAAGGAGACAGTGAGTTCTACTGATGCTGGAGATCAGAGTAGACAGTGGATTGCTGGAAAAGCACAACAGGTCAGGCAGCATCCGAGGAGCAGGAGGATTGACGTTGTGGGCATAAGCCATTCATCAGGAATCAGCATCAACTACCTCATTCTGTCCCTTTGCAAATGAGTTGTGGGGGAAATGGCCTCCTCCTGTTCCTGCATAAATGACTTAAGGGGCTGAATAGCCTCCTCCTATTCCTGTGTAAGAGACTGAGGGGGCTGAATGGCCTCATCCTGTTGCTGTGGAAGTGACTTAAGAGGCTGAATGGCGTCCTCCTGTCCCTGTGTACGAGACTCAAGGGGCTGACTGGCCTCCTCTTTTTCCTGGGTAAGAGACTCAAGGGGCTGAATGACTCCTACTGTTCCTGTGTCAGCGACTCATGGGACTGAATGGGTTCTTCCTTGTCCGCTTGGACAGGGCCAAGAGCCTGATTGGGTTACCTCTGGTTCCAGTTTAACAGCTCGATGTGCTGATAAGTGTGATGATACTGCAGTTTTAAGAGGCTGTTTTGTCCTTATTTCTTTTCAGAGAGGGATTGAATGACCGTTTCCAAGCTGGTTAGTTAAGGCCACTTGAGTAAACAGCTAGGGAGGCATTGGGTTAATTTTAATGGAGCCTGAATGAGTGTGGCCAGCTCTCACAGATTAGGATCTCTGGGTTTTGGTTTCTCAGTAACATCAGAAACTATTGGGGTCTCAACAGAGTTGGAAGCTTCAGTGAATGTCATCAGGCTGCTACTCTCTCTATATGCAGTTTTTAATTCCTGGATTGGAGAAATGTTTGTGACATTCTGTGTCTGCATTTTCCTTTCTGCCAAGGGCTGTGTTTATGCGATTTTCCTATATTTGAACAGTTCATTAGTAATAGCTCCTAGATCTATTATTCTGTTAACTTTTCCAATAGAATTACCTTATTCTAAATTCGTCTTTCTTTGGTTTCATTTTATCTGTCGTGTTAAAATAAATGGTGTTTTGCTTCACAACGAATAGTTTGACCAGTCACATTGCATCAGTAAACTTACTAAATATGGCCCCAATATTCACATCCAAATTCTTGATATAAATGATGAAATGCAAAAAACTCGCAACTGATTCTTACAGCACACTACTATTCACAAGCTTCCAGTCTGGAAAATACCCCTCTTCCTTCAAGTCAATTGTGACTAGCATCCTCTGTATCGCATGTGACCGAAACTTCCTTACCTATCTACCAACCGGAATGTTGTGAACACCTTGCAGAGGTCTATGTAGACAATGTCTACCAAACTGCCTTCATCACTCTTCTTTGTCACCTCTTCATAAAATGCAATCAAATTAATGAGACATGATTTCCTATGCAGAAAGCCACGTTGACAACTCCGATCAGCCCTTGCCTTCCCAAATGAATGTAAATCCTGTCCCGGAGAATCTCCTCCAACAACTTACCCATCACTGACATCAGGCTCACAGATCTATAGTTCCCTGGCTTTTGGGGTCACTGTTTCCTTTTCTAGTCCCACTCTTCCAATGCTCACAACAAATGTTAAATGTCAGCAGGTCGGTGATATGGCCAATGATATTGGTCGCAGACTGGGTCAGGGTCAGTTTTTGGAACAAGTCAGGGTAGTTTCTTTAATCAGCTGAAATAGCACGTTTATGACCCAGAGAAATGTTACTCAGTCTATGACGGAAAGTTGAATGGCAAACGGTTTGCATATTGCAAATAAAGAATCGATATTTCCCTTTCTAAAAACACTGGCATGCGAGCGCACACACACACAAACGTGTTCCCCATGGTAGACTAATGGAGAAATTGAAGTCATATGGTTTGCATGGTGTTCTAGCTAAGTGGTTAAAGAACTGGTTCAGAAACAGGAGACGGAGAGTAGTAGTTGAAGGGAGTTCCTCAAAATGGAGAAAGGTGACTCGTGGTGTTCCACAAGGGCCAGTGTTGGGGACACTGTTTGTAATATATAGAAATGATCTGGAAAAAGGCACTTTTGGTATGATTAGCAAGTTTGCAAATGACACGAAGTTTGTTGGAGTAGCAGAAAGCACAAGGGACTGTCAGAGAATACAGGAGGATATAGATAGACTGGAGAATTGGGCGGAAGAGTGGCAGATTTTTTTAATATAATACATTTTTATTAACACAAAATAGATTATTAAATATTACAACTAATACAAAACAATGCAATTGAAAACATTACAAAAATAGTACAAAACTAAACACAAATAATAAAAAATTCCCCAACCCACCCTCATGTACGAATGAATAAACATATATAGAAAAGTATAAAATTTTTAAAAAACTGAAACTAGCTATTTAACTAACTAAATAAATACTTAAAAACAAACAAATAAATAGTGTTAACCCTGCTCAGCCAAACAAAACACTCATACATTCACAGTTCCTCCTCCCTGGATTTTGGAATCTTGAAACACAATCGTTCCGGCTTTCTAAAAGCCCTTGTTAGTGTGGCAGATAAATCTATGTCCAGGTATTTCAAAAAGGGTTGCCATATATTGCAAAAATTTTCAGTTTTGTGGTGTACTATGTTTGTGAGAAAATCCAGGGGAATATGCTCCATAACAATCTTCCGCCAAACCGACAGGCCTGGGAGGGGGTGGGGGGGGGGTGGTGTGTGGGGGGAGGTTCTGATATCTAACCTAGCAAGATATTCTTCTTTGCACAGAATTTAAGAATATTGAAAATATTTTCCTCATGCAAGTCTGCAGGAAATGCAATAGGTCGGCCCAAAAGGAGCGAAATAGGGTCCTCTCCACCCCTACACCTAAAATCTTCTCCATTGCACCCACCACAGTTTTCCAATATGTTTGAAGTCTGTCACAGGACCAAAGACAATCGGCAAGAATACCCGGACAGACCTGGCACTTGGGACATGCTGAAGATGTTCCCAGTTTAAATTTTGACGTACGGTCTGGGCTAAGTGGACACTGTGGAGAATTTGCAACTGTAATGCATGGGTCCTATTGAAAATTGATATCTTCCTTGCATTCTCCCAAATATCCTCCCATGCCTCTGAAGAAACTTCAAAACCCAGCTCTCTTTCCCACGTCTTGCAGAATCGATCAGACTCGTTAAGAGGTGGCACCCCCAATTGGTTATAGAGAGTCCTGACAGAGAGTGTAAACTTAGCCCTTAGTACCCCGCTTTCTATGTTAGATTTGTAGGGATCAGTCAAAAGTGAGGTCTTTTTTGAATAAAATCCCTAACTCGAAAAAGAACCCAAAGAGGTCTATGTTAGGTAACTCGTACCTCCGGACTAACTGATAGAAAGACATCATTACATCTCCCTCAAATAAATCGGCAAAGCAAGGTATACCCCTCGCTTCCCAACGTTTAAATCCTGAATCGATCATACCTGGTTGAAAACTCGGCATACCCACTAAAGGAGTAAATAAAGATGTTTTGCCAATATTACCTTCCCTCTGCCGAGTTTCCCGCCATGCTTTAACAGTATTGATGACTATTGGGTTATGGCAATATGACATAACTGTCCTCAATTTGTCCAAAAACAGCAAACTGGTAAGGGGGCACCTTGCCTGGGAGACTTCGATATCTTGCCATATTGAAAGAGGGTCCCAACAAACCCAATCACTTATGAAGTTTAAAACGAGCTTAATTGTTAATTTTTAATGTCCAGAAGATCTACTCCCTCCAATCTGTGAGGCAACTGCAGTTTGGCTAATTTAATAAGCGGCCTTTTACGGTGCCAGATAAAGGAGCTGAACCAACTATTCAGTCTTTTCAGCGTTTACTTATTGAAAATCAGGGGGAACATCCGTATCGTGTGTAGCAAACGAGAGAGAATATTCATCTTAATAAGCGCTATCCGACCCAACCATGAGACTGGATGTGCCTCCCATCTTTGGAGATCTTGTTTAATTTTTTCAAATAATTGAGTAAAATTGGCTTTGAACAGCCAATCCAGAACTGGAGTAATGAATATGCCTAAATACACAAAACCCCCCTGTGACCACCTAAATGGGAATCTATAGTCACTCTTAAGAGCCAATTCTTTCGTAAGACCACTCATAGGCATAGCCTCTGATTTAGCAAAATTAATCTTACATCCTGAAAAAGCGCCAAACGCGTGAATGCATTGTATCAGGCAAGGCACTGAGACTGGTGGATTTGTCAAGAAAATTACAACATCACCTGCATACAGCGAGATCGTATGTAATTTTGACCCCACTTTTGGAGCTGATATATTAAGATCCCCACGAATGGCCGTTGCCAACGTTTCAATCACCAACGTAAAAAGTAATGGAGAAAAGGGACTGCCCTGCCGGCTGCCCCTAGAAATATTAAAATTGCTTGATCTTACCCTGTTGGTAATGACCGTGCAGCGAGAGGTATACTGTAGAGAACGTTTATCCATCTTACGAAAACTTCACCCAGACCAAACCGGTCTAGAGAATATAAACGGTACGGCCACTCAACTCGGTCAAATACCTTCTCTGCATCGAAAGAAATCACCAATCCCAGTATTGACTGCTGTGGCCAAGCTTAAATTACGTTAAGCAGCTTCCTAACATTGTTGGAGGATCTGCGACCCTTTATGAATCAGGTCTGATTCTCTTTAATAATAGAGGTTAACACAGTCTCCAGCCTTAACACAAGTTCCTTCGAGAGGATCTTAACGTCCACATTTAAGAGCGAGATTGGCCTGTATGAAGCACAGCTGAAAAGGTGTTGCTGGAAAAGCACAGCAGGTCAGGCAGCATCCAAAGAGTAGGAGAATCGATGTTTCAGGCACGAGCCCGTCTTCAGGAATGAGGAAAGTGTGTCCAACAGGCTAAGATAAAAGATAGGGAGGAGGGACTTGGGGGAGGGGCGTTGGAAATGCGATAGGTGGAAGGAGGTCAAGGTGAGGGTGATAGGCCAGAGTGGGGGTGGGGGCAGAGAGGTCAGGAAGAAGATTGCAGGTTAGGAAGGCGGTGCTGAGTTCGAGGGATTTGACTGAGACAAGGTGGGGGGAAGGGAAATGAGGAAACTGGAGAAATCTGAGTTCATCCGTTGTGGTTGGAGGGTTCCTAGGCGAAAAGTGAGGCGCTCTTTCTCCAACCTTGTGTTGCTATTGTCTGGCGAAGGAGGAGTCCAAGGACTTGCATGTCATTTGTGGAGTGGGAGGGGGAGTTGAAGTGTGGAACCACGGGGTGGTTGGGTTGGTTGGTCCGGGTATCTCAGAGGAGTTTTCTGAAACTTTCCACAAGTAGGCAGTCTCCCCAATATAGAGGAGGCCACATCGGGTACAGCGTATGCAATAAATGATGTGTGTTGAGGTGCAGGTGAATTTGTGGCAGATATGGAAGGATCCCTTGGGGTCTTGGAGGGAAGTAAGGGGGGAGGTGTGAGCGCAAGTTTTGCATTTCTTGCGGTTACAGGAGAAGTTGCCGGGAGTGGAGGTTCGTTTGGTGGGGGGTGTGGACCTGACGAGGGAGTCACGGTGGGAGTGGTCTTTTCAGAACGCTGATAGGGGAGGGGAGGGAAATATATCCCTGATTGTGGGGTCCATTTGGAGGTGGTGGAAATGACGGCGAATGATATGCTGTACATGGAGGTTGGTGAGGTCTAAGTGAGGACTAGTGAGGTTCCGTCCTGGTGGCGGTTGGAGGGTCGGGGCTCAAGGGCAGAGGAGCGGGAAGTGTAAGAGATGCGGTGGAGGGCATCGTCGACCAATTCTGGGGGGAAATTACGGTCCTTGATGAAGGAGGCTATCTGGGTTGTATGGTTTTGGAACTGGTCCTCCTGGGAGCAGATGCGGTGGAGACGAAGGAATTGGGAATATGGGATGGCGTTTTTACAGGGGTCAGGGTGGGAGGAGAAGTAGTCTAGGTAGTTGTGGGAATCGGTCGGTTTATAGTAAATGTCCGTGTTGATTCGGTCGCCCGAGATAGAAATGGAGAGTTCGAGGAAGGGGAGGGAGGAGTCTGAGACGGTCCAGGTGAAAATGAGGTCGGGATTGTAGGTGTTGGTAAAATAGATGAACTGTTCAACCTCCTTGTGGGAGCACGAGGCAGTGCCGATACAGTCATCGATGTAGTGGAGGAAAAGGTGGGGGGTGGTGCCAGTGTAGCAACGGAAGATGGAAAGTTCCACATATCCTACGAAGAGGCAGGTATAGCTGGGGCCCATGCGGGTGCCCATGGCTCCTCGTTTGGTTTGGAGGAAGTGGAAGGATTGGAAAGAGAAGTTATTCAGGCTGAGGACCAGTTCAGTCAGTCGACGGAGGGTGTCAGTGGAAGGATACTGGTTGGTACGGTGGGAAAGGAAGAAGCGGAATTCTTTGAGTTCATCGTGATGCGGGATGGAGGTGTATAGGGACTGGATGTCCATAGTGAAGATAAGGCGTTGGGGACCAGGGAAGCGAAAATCATGGAGGAGGTGGAGGGCGTGGGTGGTGTCCCGAACGTAGTTGGGGAGGTTTGGACTAAGGGGGACAGGGCGAACGATTAGAAAGAGAAGTTGTTCAGGGAGGATTGGAAAGAGAAGTTGTTCAGGGAGGATACCACTCCTTGGTAATTCCCAATTCCTTCGTCTCCGCCGCATCTGCTCCCAGGAGGATCAGTTCCAATACCGTACAACCCAGATGGCCTCCTTCTTCGAAGACCACAATTTCCCCCCAGACGTGATCGACGATGCCCTCCACCGCATCTCCTCCACTTCCCACTCCTCTGCCCTTGAGCCCCACCCCTCCAATCGCCATCAGGACAGATCCCCACTGGTCCTCATCTACCACCCCACCACCATCCATATACAGCGTATCATCCGCCGTCATTTCCGCCACCTCCAAACGGGCCCCAACACCAGAGATATATTTCCCCTCCCTTCCCTATCAGCGTTCCGAAAAGACCACTCCCACCGTGCCTCCCTCGTCAGGTCCACACTCCCTACCAAACCAACCTCCACTCCCAGCAACTTTCCCTGCAACCGCAAGAAATGTAAAACTTGCGCCCAAACCTCCCCCCTTACTTCCCTCCAAGGCCCCAAGGGATCCTTCCATATCCACCACAAATTCACCTGCACCTCCACACACATCATTTATTGTATCCGCTGGAACCGATGTGGCCTCCTCTATATTGGGGAGACAGGCCGCCTACTTGCGGAACATTTCAGAGAACGCCTCTGGGACACCCGGACCAACCAACCCAAAAACCCCGTGGCTCCACACTTCAACTCCCCCTCTAATTCCACCAATGACATGCAGGTCCTTGGACTCCTCCATCGCCAGACCATAGCAAAACGACGGTTGGAAGAAGAGCACCTCATCTTCCACCTAGGAACCCTCCAACCACAACGCATGAACTCAGATTTCTCCAGTTTCCTCATTTCCCCTCCCCCACGTTGTCTCAGTCAAATCCCTCGAACTCAGCACCGCCTTCCTAACCTGCAATCTTCTTCCTGACCTCTCCGCCCCCACCCCCACTCTGGACTATCATCCTCACCTTGACCTCCTTCCAACTGTCGCATTCCCAACGCCCCTCCCCCAAGTCCCTCCTCCCTACCTTTTACCTTAGCCTGCTGGACACACTTTCCTCATTCCTGAAGAAGGGCTCATGCCCGAAACGTCGATTCTCCTGCTCCTTGGATGCTGCCTGACCTGCTGCGCTTTTCCAGCAACACGTTTTCGGCTCTGATCTCCAGCGTCTGCAATCCTCACTTTCTCCTGTATGATGCACAGTCTTCCAGATCCTTCCCTTTTTTAAGGATAAGTGAAATATTGGCCTCTCTCAGAGATGGTGGGATACAAACATGCCTGTACGAATCATTAAACATATTCAGCATCGGGCCTGACAGTGTACTTATAAAATCCTTATAGAATTCACGAGGAAGTCCTTCATGCCCGGACGCCTTTCCACTCTGAAGCTGCCCAACAACTTCTTGCACTTCTTGCTCTGCTAATGGGGCATTGAGAAAGGACTGTTGTTCGGGAGTCATACCTGGGAGCTTCAGATCCTTAGAAAAGGATTCCATTTTGGCCTGTCCCTCCTCACAATTCTCAGACTGATATAACTTTGTGTTAAATCTCTGGAACGCCACATTAATCTTTTTAGAATCACATGTTAGGTTCCCAGACCCTTCCCTAATCGTTGTACTGGTTTGTGGGGCACTTCCCTTTCTGGCAGGGTATGCTAAGTATTTTCCTGGCGTATTACCATGCTCGTAAATGGTGGGAATATGAAATCACTAACCCTCTGGCATAAGCTTTGGCAGTTTCCCAGAGAACAGATGAGCTATCAACCGAGCCTATGTTGATGTCTAGGAATGCCCGAAATTCCCTAGAGAAATACTCCACAAACTTGCTGTCCATGAGAATAAAGTGGTCCATTCGCCAGTACCTGGAATCCACTGGAACATCATTAATTTTAACCATGAGATAAAGTGGAGCATGATCAGAAATGGCAATATTTCCAATCGTACAGGATTCCACCAGATCCAGGGTTACCACAGGGATCAGAAACAAAATCAGTCCGTGTGTGACATCCATGCGAATTGGAGAAAAACGTGAAATCCCTACCTGTAGGGTGGAGACACTTCCAGATGTCCACCAACCCCAATTCCCCACACTAACCCAATAACTGTTTAGTTTGTGCAGAGGGTATCGAGGGACCTTTAGGCAACCTGTCTACTGTGGGTTCCATGAGGCAGTTAAAATCTCGCGATATAATGATGTACCGAGACTTGAGACTTATCAGTTTAGAAAAAGCATCTACCACGAGTTTAAGAGGATGAGCTGGGGGACAACAAACATTTAAAATGTCATATTCTTCCCTATTTATTAAGGCTTTAAGAATTACAAACCTCCCGTATGTGTTTTTAACGCGTCCAACCATTTAAATGAGAGAATTTTCCTTACCAATATAGCCACTCACCTACTTCTGGTATTAAATGATGAAAAATAAACTCTGTCAAAGCCATTCTGCTGTAATTTCAGATGATCCTTGTCATCCAAATGTGACTCCTGTAACAATGCAATATTCACCTTCTCTTTTCTAAGACTCAAGAGTACCTTCTTCCTCTTAGTTGGTTAGTGACATCCCTTGATATTCCAGGTACACCATTTAATCAAATCATTAGCCATAATCTTCTGCCATTACATTTAAATTCCAGAGAGGAGGAATCCGAACCATAAATTGCTGAGCCTTAGTGTCGCATGGTCCACCAAATATAAAACCACTACATTTAACAAACATACAAAATTATTAAAAGTAAAAAACAACAAAAAAAGTAAACAAATCAACATATAAAGCGCCAATAGCGCTGAGTCGGTGGAACTCACCCCCTGCCCGGACGGGGCAACTACCCGTCCCTAACTGCCCTTAAATAGGCATCTAACCATCTCAACAACCTTCACTTCTCCCAGCTAGAGCCACATCGCAAGCACAAGCTAAAAAGAATAAACACCCCATAGAATATCAATATGAATAAAATCATGCTTTCATTTAAAAAGGGGGAATAAATACCCCACCCATCCTTTGGTATGTCCTAACTTTAAATGTACATCATAACCACCGCCAGACATAATTTGAACCAAATTATTATCAATAGAGGAAGAAAAAAGGAAAAACAAAGCTCCAACCGGATATACTCCACTTCTGTTACAGAATGCTAAACGCATACTCAAGCAACAATATTTATACACACTACATTTAAAAAAAAAATAGGTTAGTTTGTCCACAAAGTCTCTTGCCTTCTCCAATGTGTCAAAGAGATGCATGGATTCACCTGAGGTGATCCGAAGCACTGCTGGATATCTCAGGGAGTGCTGAATCCCAAGTTCCTTCAGTCTTCTCTTGACACCATCATACGATTTTTTTTTCCTTATCACCGCCGCCAAAAAGTCCTGAAAAAACATGATCTTATGCGCCTTGTAAATTAGGGCCTTTGGATCCTTCCCCTAGAGTCTGGAAGACTCCATGACTCTCTCCTTATCCCGGTAATGATGGAACCGGACCAGGAAAGGACGAGGGCATTGAGCCAGACCCGAACTCCGTGCTGCGATCCGGTGAACCCTCTCTATCTTCAATCCTCTTATGCCAGTCTCCATGTCAAGGATTGCCAGAAGCCAATCTTCAATAAATTCCGCAGGCCGCTTAACTTCTTTACCCTCAGGCAGACTGATGACCCAAATGTTGTTTTCTCCTGCCCCTGTTTTACAGATCATCCACTTGGTCACGCAAATTACGAACCTGCGTCATCAGGGCTTGGATCTCTTCCTTGAATGAACTGGCATCAGCTTCCACCACTGTGACCCTGTGCTCTACCTCATCCATCCTCTTCTCCAGTTCTCCCAGCTGCTGCTCATGCTTTTGCAGCATGAGAGAGACTGGAGCCAGCTTATCTTCAATCTGTTTCCCCAACATCTCGCGAGATTTCGAGAGCTGTTTCACCTGGTCCTGGAGAGTAATCAGCTCCAAGGCTGCTGCAGGATGAGCTGCAGGCCCGGCATCAGATGCTCCTCCTACCTTTTTAGGCATTTCTGTACAGCTGAAAATACAGGAAAGTCAATTATTAAATGTTTCTTTGGGCACCACAATCTTTCCAATGCCCCAAGAAATCCTGATGAGCTGGGTTGGGTGGGGTAAAGAACCATCCTGTTACTGCTGCGATGTGAAGCTCTGCAGTGTGATCTTCTCAGATTGCCGCCATCTTCGATCCCCATGGCAGATAGTTTTTAATCCAGATAAATGTGAGGTGATGCATGCAGGCAATACTTATTCTAGAGCGAATTATACAATGAATGGAAGAGCCTTGGGAAAAGTTGATGTGCAGAGAGATCTGGAAGTGCAGGTCCATTTTACCCTGAGGATTGCTGCACAGGTGGACAGAGTGGTCATGAATGCATATGGCATGCTTGCCTTCAACGGACGGGGTATTGATTATAAGAAGTGGCAAGCCATGTTAACATTATACAAGACATTGGTTCGGCCGTATTTAGAATACTGTGTACAGTTCTGATCGCCACATTACCAAAATGATGTGGACGCTTTGGAGAGGGTGCAAAGAAGGTTAACGAGGATGTTCCCTGGTATGGAAGGTGCTAGCTATGAAGAAAAGTTGATGAGGTTAGAAACAAGGAGATTGAGGGGGAAGCTGATTGAGCTTTACAAAATCATGAAAGGTATAGACAGGAAAGATAGAGACAAGCTTTTTTCTCAGGGTGAAGGATTCAATAACGAGAGATCACGGTTTCAAAATGAGAGGTGGAAAGTTTATGGGAGATACACACGGCAAATACTTCACACGGAGGTTTGGGCATTTGGAACGCGTTGCCAGCAGAAGTCGTAGAGGCAGGCATGGTAGATTCATTTAAGATGCATCTGGATAACTGCATGAGCAGGTGGGAAGCAGAGGGTTACAGATGCTTAGGAATTGACCAACAGTTTTCGACAGTAGATTTGGATCGGCTCAGGCTTGGAGGACTGAAGGGCCTGTTGCTGGGCTGTAAATTTTCTTTGTTCTACTCTCACAAGCTCCTAGCAATGGGATTTCATCCTGGAACAGTTGGATTTCGCAGAATTCCCTTTGCATTAGGCAGTGAGGAAATTCCAATGAATTCTGGTCCGGGATCGCCCAAAGAGCAGCACGGTGGCTCAATGGTTAGCGCCGCTGGTTCACAGCACCAGGAACTTGGGTTTGATCCCTGCCTCGGGCGACTATCTGCGTGGAGTTTGCACATTTTCCCCTGTTTGTGTGAGCTTCTAATGGGTGCTCCAGTTTCCTCCCTCAGTCCAATGAGAGAGGTAGGTGGATTTGTCATGCTAAATTTTCCACAATGTTCAGGGATTTTTAGGTTAGTAAAATTAGTCAGGGGTAAATGTAGGGGAACGGGTCTTGGAAGGTTGTTCTTTGGAAGCTTCGTATGTACGTGTTGGGCCAAAGGGCTTGTTTCCACACTGCAAGAATTCTATGAAAACAAGAATGGTAACTTTGACTGTAGAGTTTTTTTAGCTCGCACACATTGCTGTGATGAAGAACAATGAAGGACAGAGAGTACAATACACCATTCCTTCTCGGGCAGAGTACATTTTCTCCCTCTCTGAGTTGAATCACACTGTAATATCATCCTCTCCCAAACTGGACCATGTGGAGTCTCCTTGTACATTGTCCAAACTATGTCTCCATCACATTCACTGCTCCAGGTAGGTGCATCATTGCTGCTGTCATACACAGAGCTATGTCCTTAGCAGAAAATGGTCTCGGTCACTGATTTCGCTGCTCCTTGGATGCTGCCTGAACTGCTGTGCTCTTTCAGTACCACTGATCCAGAATCTGGTTTCCAGCATCTGCAGTCATTGTTTTTACCTCACCGATTTGACGACAGGTTTATATGTCCCTGCATCAATAAAAAAAATAAAATGTTTAATATATCCAGAATACCTGTGTTAAAATGAATTCATTTTTGAACAAATACAGAAATTGCTGGAAAAGCTCGGCAGGCCTGTCAGTACCCAGCATGTTTTTTAGATGTTGTAGTTGTACCAGCCTCCACCACCTCCTCTGGCAGCTCATTCCATACGCACGCCACACTCTTCGTAAAAAGGTGCCCTTGAGACATCACCAAACCTTTCCGCTCTCACTTTCAAACAATGCACTCTAGTTTTGGACGCCCCTAAGCTGGGGGAAAGACCTGACTACTCACCCTATCCATGACCATTCTGATTTTATAAACCTCTACTGCTGCGAAATGTGACTCCAATCAACTTGAATAGCTGTGTTTTCAGTCATCCTGGGCCTACATTCTGAAATTCAATACTGATACCTCTTCCTTCTCCATCAAGTCACAATTCTAAATCTATTTAAATCAGTTTGTTCAGATGTATCATGAGACACTTCTGTGGGATTTACACCTAGACCTTTGTGCCTGGAGATGCGTTTGCTCATCAGCTTGTTCTGACATGCTGTGCTATACCTCTGCAACAGGCGGAACTTGAATCCAAACTTTCTAGTCCAGAGCTATGAACATTACCACACGAATTCAGGAATTAGAACCAAATCCAGAGTAGTAGCTCAGAGGCAGGGACACTACCCACTGCACTACCATACCCAGATTTTGTGTCATATTTTAAGTGTCAGCTGTCAGCTCGGTGTGGATTTATTATAATCAGGTTACCATTACTGAATTACACAAAACACTTTGTATTGTTAAACAAATGCAGGATATTTGTCTCAACTGTAGGATGTTGAGTGCACGTGCTGTGCCATCGAAATTAAGTATGATCGTCTTTAATTGCTATTATCTGTAGTCTGCAAATTTAGGGAAAGAAATCCTGTAGGCACACTCTGCACACTGAACGGTCTCGAATTGATATTTATTACTGATCACCAGAGACGGAGAAAGACCAAAATTTCTGGCCCCAAAACACTGATCAGTATTACCCAACTCTCACGTCTGTCTGCCCTCTGCCTAAATCCATGAAATGTTACCTGACCACTGTTTACATTCCAGCCTCCCTCCCCACCCCCCTGACTGTGTCTGCAATCTGTCCCTCCTCCCCAACAACACAAGGCAACCCAAGCTCAGGGTATTTGCGAAAATCAAGGCCAGAGTAAGCAGGCTTCCTGGGGATGGGGATGGTATTTTAAAATTAAACGGGGAAGGTGAGGAGATTGGGATATCACTCAATGGGCTTAGGGGTGGCAGATGGTGTATAGTTTGGATTAATGCGAGGTATTGGATTTGGTAAATCAAAAAAGAGCAGGACCTATACAATTAAAAGTAGGGCCTTTGGCAGTGTTGAAGAACAGTGACCTAGGCCGTCAGGTATAATTCTTTAAAATGTGCATCTCATATAGATAGTGTGGTCAAAAAGGCATTCAGCTCACTTGTCTTCATTTGTCAGACCTTTGTGTATCGGAATTGGGAAATCTTGATGAAGTTGTGCAGGACATTGGTGAGACCTCTTCTGGAATACTGTGTCCAGTCTGGTCATCCTGCCCTCTCATTCCATAGGCACACTACCCTCCTGGTGAAAAAGCTGCCCCTCAGGTCACTTTTAAATGTTTGCCGTAAGACCTTAAAACAATGCTGTCTAGTTTTGGTCCCCCCTACCCTCAGAAAAATAATTGACTATTCACTTTGATATTATTGACCTTGATATTATTCAGCCGCAGAGGGTTCAGATGTGATTAACCTGGATGTTGCTGCGAATGTAGAGATTGAGCTATAAGGAGAGGCTGGATAGGATGGAAAATATTTCACTGGAGAGTATGAGATTAAGGAGTAACTTTACTGAGGTTTATAACATCATGAGGGGTACAGATAAGCTGAAGGGCTGATGTCATTTCGCTAGAATCTGGGGATTCAAGACTGGGGGATAGTTTAATGTGCGCAGAAAAAGATTTATAAAAGTCATGAAAGACAATTGTTTTAGACGGAAGATGGCTTGTGTGTGGAATGAACTTCCAGAGGAAGTGGTGAAAGCAGGGACAGTTCCAATATTTAAAGGACATTTAGATCAGTACGGGTATAAAACATCAGTTTGGTTGGTGCTGTGAGCAGCTGCCCTCTCCCTCCCCCTCTCTGAATGAATCCCTGTTGGTTATTCCCCTCTGCCAATGTCTGTGCAGTGGCTTGTGAAGGCCTGCAGAGGGAGGCATTGTATCAGTTTAAAGAGCACGGAGACTGCCCCACACAGAGACACACAGATACACACACAACAATTGTTAGGACACGGCGTGAAACACATCTTGAAATACAAACTAAACATAAAGAAATGCTCAATTCACCTCATAAATAATATTTAAAAATGAGTGGCAGAGAACTCCCAAATTCCACTGTTTAAATAAAATACATCTTTTTTTTACTCTGAAAGTAAACATTTTACATCAACTATTCACAACTCTGAGACCCTCTTTCTCTAAATTGCTTATTAACCAACTCCAGCTCTATAGCAATATACTGTTTCCATAGCTGCTTATTGAAATTGCATTAACTTAATGTCAAAACCACACAGCAGCTGCTGATTTCGATGTCTTCTTCGCTTTTGATCTCCTTGGGTCATCTTCTTTCTGTTTACTGCGGATATGTTCGATATAAAAAGGTACCTTTGATAGACAGCGTTTCGTAATTTCTTGGATCTGTGTTGATGGCATTTGCTCTGTCTGCAATTTTCAAAATGCCAGCATTCTTAATATCCACAACATTGTATTATCTCATTGGTTCGATTTTCGAAAAACAACAAATTCAAACGTGATTTGGTTTTAGTATCCTGGGGCATAATTTAAACAGATTGGCAAAATTCGAATTGTTGTCCAAAGAGCAACCACTCAGGGATCTATTACACTGCCAAATGGGATATATTTTCAGTTGTCTTTGACACACAGGGTCTCCCATCCTCTCATACCACAGGTGCTTAGAAGCTCTCAGTTCAGAACAGCTTTCCCTCTCTCTTAAAGGTACAGTACACACTTTCAACTTCATAACATTAATACCCTGTTGTCAATGAAGATAAATGGAGCCTATCCGGATTTCTACGTGATTTGTCAATATTTCATTCACTCCGTGTCGTGTGTGTCAGGATTTTTGTTGTTCCATTGACAGCATGTCATTATTCAACTCTGTCCCTGGGAATATAGCGGTATTTGACTTGCTCATACTCGTGAGTGTGGCAGGATTTCAGTTCTTTCATGGGGACTGTGACACTATGACAATCTCAACGTTTGTAGATGGCACCAATCTCGGTCGAATTGTGAAGTGTATGGAGTACAGTGTGCAACTAAAACAGGACAATCACAAAATGGTGTCGTTTTCATGCAGATGGGGATCAATGCAGAGCAGTGTGAGGTGATGCACTTTAGTAGGAAGGACATTGAAAAACAATATAAAACTGGCTGTCCCATTATAACGGTGGTGCAGGAACAGAGGGCCCTGGTGTAAATGAGCACAGGTTATTGAAGATGTCAGGACAAGTGAGGAGAGCAGTAAATCTCACAGATTAGTTTCAGTATCTGAGCTGTTTATAGGAAGAGGTGTAGGAGGGAGTTTCCGTGCTGCCTTCCTGGGAGGAGATGGTGACGATGTGTTGTGAGCCCATCCTTCTGCCCAGCGAGATCATGGGGATTCCAATTTGTACCAGCTCGAGACAAAAGGGAGATGAAATCAAGGCCACTGCTTCTAAGTTGTGCCGGGGGGAAACGTAGCTGCCAGTGGGTTTAAAGTGAGATTTTCCCTTCACTGAACATCGTTCCTTACTCGGTCAATGGTCCGTGGATGTTTCAGAATCTCCAGACAAGGCGTCCCAGCCCACTCCAGCTCTTACTAGGGTCATCCCCACATGGCGGGGAGAGGGGGTGATGGAATGGATATCGGGCGCTCCACCACCCAGCTTGGTCCTTCCTGTCCTATTCCAGTTTGCTTATCCTGGAATGGGAGAAAGGGAGGGAGGGACGCTGGGAGTGGGTGGCCCAGCTGTTAGTGCTGGTGCAGGCGGGGGTGAGGGTGTTATGGTGATGTGTCCAGAGGGAGTCAGTCCACAGTGTTGTATCCATGCAGTGTTATTAGTGTGGTGGTGGTGGTGGTGGGTGGGGTAAAGTGGAGAGAGAGGGGGATGAAGAGAGAGAGAGAGAGAGAGAGAGAGAGAGAGAGAGAGAGAGAGGGAGGGAGGGAGAGAACGTGCTGCATGCGGCAGTGACAGTGTTGGAGCATGAGCCTTGTTCTTGGGTAGGTGCTATAACAGATGTACACCTGACAGAATGGGGAAGATTATTGATGCTTGTCCTGTATTGCTGGGCATTTCTTCAGACAACAGATAATGCACTGAGCTGGGTGGTGAGTTCAGACCATGCTCGGTGGGTCTGGTGGTGTGGCCCCCTCTGGGAAAAGAATGGCCTACCTCTATACTAGCCCATCCACCAGGACCTTCCTGCCCCCGTCCACAAGCCGTGGTGCAATTTCCCCTTATTTGCCATGCTCGTGGTAAACTGTTCAGGACAGCTTCAAGCTCAGAAATCTCAACAATGTGACCATTGGCCTTTTAAAGATGGCATCAGTGCCAGGGATCATAGAATATCCAGGGGCATCCGGGCGATGGTGAGTACCTCCAGCCATGATGAGTTGGAGAATCGGGCCAGTATTGAATGAGAGGGGCACGATAGACAGTTAATGAGGTGAGTTCAATTTGATAGCACCAGTAAATAGCTTAGCCTCGTGTGGATGATCCCTCTGTCACACTCAAGGAAATTAAAACAAAGATAAATTATTGTTAGAATTTGCCCAATGAGTCATAGATTCTGTTGAAAGTAATTCCAGTTACAAAAATGCAGAACAAATGCTCATCTGACTTCACACCAATATCCATTTTTCCCATCTTTCCCAGGAAGATTGGTTCATGTTACAGAATGCTGTCAAAGTGTCTAAATTTCAAATCCCTGAAATCTGGCAACACCTCCATCCATAGCAATGTCTCTCAGTCGCACCCTCTCTGACTATTTCCCAAACCCCTCCCATATGGCGATATTTAAACTGATTCCACCGCCATCTCTCTTTGGCAGTGATGTTCACACACACAGCACCCCTTTTAATGGCACAATGGAGATATGGAACTGTAAATGGATGGGAGAGGTAGATCGTGTTATACCAGCATGGGCTGCAAGTTTCCCCACACTGGACAAGGTTCTATCGCAATGTTACTGAGCAATGCACTGGGGTGGTGTACACAGTCCTACATGCTGAGAGGGCAACTGCTCCTGGTTTACAGATCAATGCACCAGGGTGGTGTACACAGTCCTACATGCTGGGAGGGTAACTGCTCCTGGTTTACAGATCAATGTACTGGGGTGGTGTACACAGTCCTACATGCTGGGAGGGTAACTGCCCCTGGGTTACAGATGAATGTACTGGGGAGGGGTACACAGTCCTACATGCTGGGAGGGTAACTGCTCCTGGGTTACAGATTAATGTACTGGGGTGGGGTACACAGTCCTACATGCTGGGAGGGTAACTGCTCCTGGGTTACAGATCAATGTACTGGGGTGGGGTACACAGTCCTACAAGCTGGGAGGGTAACTGCTCCTGGTTTACAAAACAATGCACTGGAGTGGGGTACACATTCCAAGTGCTGAGAGGGTAAGTGATCCTGGTTTACACACCAATGCACTGGGGTGGGGAACACAGTCCTACATGCGGCGAGGGTAATTGCTCCTGGTTTACAGATTAATTCACGGGCGATCACTGCAAATGTCACCGTGTTGGTTAGACTATCTGGTTGTGGTTTATAGATAATGCAATGATGTGGTCAGTGAAGCTCCCCGTGATGGATGGATATGTGGACTTTGCACAGTACATCATGTTGGTGGGGTGGATGGGGGGGGGGGGGGGGGGGAAGGTCATGGACAGTTCAAGGAATTCCTCGGAACGTTCTGACCCCAACATCCTATAACTGACATTCCCCGGAACGTTCTGACCCTGACATTCTATAACTGACATTCCCTGGAACGTTCCACCCCAACATTCTATAACTGACAGTCCCCGGAACGTTCTATGCCTAACATTCTACAACTGACATTCCCGGAACGTTCTGTCCCCGACATTCTATAACTGACATTCCCCGGAACGTTCTGTCCCTGACATTCTATAACTGACATTCCCCGGAACGTTCTGTCCCTGGCATTCTATAACTGACATTCTCCGGAACGTTCTGTCCCTGACATTGTGAACGGTCGGACGTCAGTGAATTGGACAAATGATAAGATCCCGAGGTAAGAGATCCCATTCCAGGGAGAAGGAGACACTGTTCCGAAGGCCCCTCAGGCAGTTAAAGGGTTGAATACGTTTTCCCTGCGTTTACATTTCACCACGACACAGGATCGACCACAACTTAGACCAAACTACAGGAATTCCGAAACTCCGTTTGTCTCCAGGAAACTAGGAGAGAATCCTTCAGGACAGCAACGTTCCCACCCTCCGTATTAGGAACTGGGAAGGAGTGACCTGTGTCTACTCTCGAGGGATCGAGTGTGTGGGAATGTTCTAGAAACCATCTGTCTTTATGGATGTGTCTCTGTGTGTTGGGGAGGGAGGGTTTCTTGTGGTTTCTGTCATATTTTTGTCAGTAATTCAGAACTTCTCATTTGTTATTCCAGCTCCAATTATTTTAATAAATCCCTGAATACAGGGACACATTTGAAAATCTCACCAGTTCCCCGATAAAACGGGTCCCGTTGCCTCCAGGCTGATGGATAATGGGTTTGTTTTCCTTCCTCACAGTTAACGTAGTGACCATCTACGTCCTGCTTTATAAAGATTGTGGATTGTCTCCATGTGTCAGACGTTACCTGGGGGCCATGGCAGCGGCGGATCTCCTGGTCATTATCCTCGACCTGATCCTGAGACACATTCCCATTGTTTATGATGAACAGTTTTATTTCCTGTACTCCGTCCCCGTGTGTAATATCCACGCCGTCCTGCTTTATGCAGCCACTGACTGCTCTGTCTGGTTCACCGTCACTTTTACCTTTGATCGGTTTGTGGCCATTTGTTGCCAGAAGCTGAAAAGTAAATATTGCAGTGAGAAAACGGCGGCTGTGGTTCTGGGAGCAGTGACTGTGCTGAGCTGTTTAAAGAACATTTTCTGGTATTTTATGCTCACGGCTCGGTATTACCTGGGGAACATTCCCTGGTTTTGTGATGTAATACACGCTGTTCGATTATCCAGTGTCTGGGTCACAATCGAGTTCCTCCACCACATTCTATCCCCGTGTGTCCCATTTCTCCTGATTCTGCTGCTCAATGTTCTCACCGTCAGACACATTTTAATGACCAGCAGAGCCCGCAGGAGACTCCGCGCTCACACCAATGGGGACACTCAGTCTGACACAGAAATGAGAAACCGAAAAAAATCCATCATTTTACTGTTTGTGATCTCGGCCAATTTCATCCTGTTATGGTCAACGTTCATGCTGTTTTCTATATGGAAACGGATGTATTGGATTATGTATACTCCTGTTTTTCTCCATTGGTATGTGCTGGAATTGGGCTTCATGCTGCAGCTCCTCAGTTGCTGCACAAACACCGCGATTTATGCCGTGACCCAGACTAAGTTCAGGCAGCAGCTGAAGAATGTGCTGAAATATCCCTTCAACCAAATCCATCCATCCATCAAATTCCCTCATTAATCAATCCATCCGGGATTTTCTCATTTAAGTTCAGTGTTTCAGCGATGGAGCAGCCTGTCGCTCTGGTAACAGACTGAGGGTAGCACTGGTTTGTCCATCCTTACCCCACAGGGGGGTTACAGGGAAACATTTCAATGTTTCTCACAACTCAGGGACCAGTGAGAAAAGGCACCATCCCAATGACTGTATCCATCACTTCCATTTGTAAACAATAAAAATGTTGATTAAAGCGTGCCGAGCAGCAGAGTGACCGATGTTGTTGTGTGTCTTTGTGTTGGAGAAGCTGAGCTGGAGAGAGACAGACTCAGCCCCAAGTCCTAGTCCTCGGGGAAGGGGAGGGCACCACGCCCTGAGCTCAGGAGCTGGGTTTAACTCCCTCTGTCCCACCACTGCAGCCTGGCCTCCCCATTACCTCTCCACTCCTCTTTCTTCTCAATTCTCTCTCTTTTTCTCACTTTCAGCACACACTCTCTTTCTCAACCCTCTCCCTCATCCCCCTCTCTCTACACACTCACACCCCCCAACCACGGTTTCTCCACCTGCCTCCACTCTGCCCTCTCCCCCTCTCTCTCTCATGCCGTCGCTGTCTCTCTCCCACAATTCCATCTCTATGACATTTTCCACACCTCCCACATCTCACACCCACCCCCCACATGCAGACTGACCCCCAAACACACCCAGTCTCTGGGTCAGAGGGAGAGACAAGGATCGGGGAGGCGGAGTATGTCAGAGAGAGAGGGAGTGAGGGAGGGACAGGAGGGAGAGAGATTCAGTCAGAGGGAAAGAGAGGGAGGTTGGAAGAGAGAGATACCGAGGGAGGGGCAGAGCGAGAAGGGGGAGAGAGAGAGAGATAGGGTGAGGGAGAGACATGGGAGGAGATAATGAGAGAGGGGCGAGAGAGAGTGAGACTGAGAGAGGGGTGAGGGATGGGGCAAGAGGGATAAAGACACAGAGAGAGAGAGGGGCGACGAGAGAGAGAAAGGAGCAAGAGAGATAGGGAATGCGAGATAGAGAGAAAAAGACAGGGCAGAGAGAGAGGGGGCGAAAGATGGACAGGGGTTGGGAGATGGGGGCAAGAGAAAGCGGGATGGCTGGAGAGAGATAGAGGAGGGAAGAGAGAGAGATAGAGGTGAGAAGAGAGAGAGGGTCGAGAGAGGGAGGTAGAGAGAGAGAGAGAGAGAAAGACTGGATGAAAGAGAAAATGGGCGAGAGAGAGAGAGAGATGGTGAGAGAGAGGAAGGGCACAAAGGAGAGAGGGGTGTGTGAGAGGGCGAGAGAGAGAGGGAGGGGGCGGGCGAGAGAGAGAGAGGGGGCGAGAGAGAGAGAGGAGGGGGCGCACGAGAGGGGGATGGGGGTGAGAGAGAGAGAGAGAGAGAGGGAGGGGGTGAGAGAGAGAGGGAGTGGGACGAGAGAGAGAATGGGAGGGCAGGCGAGAGAGAGAGATAGGGAGGGGGACGAGAGAGAGGGGGAGGGGGCGAGAGGGAGAGAGAGGGGGCTGAGAGAGAGAGAAGGAGGGGTACGAGAGAGAGAGGGAGGGGACGAGAGAGAGAGGCAGGGGGCGAGAGAGAGAGGGAGGGGGACGAGAGAGAGAGGGAAGTGGGTGAGAGAGAGAGTGAGGGGTACGAGAGAGAGAGGGAAGGGGTGAGAGAGAGGGAGGGAGGGAGGGGATGAGGGAGATAGAGGGAGGTGGGCGAGAGAGAGCGGGGGAGGGGGCGAGAGAGAGGGAGGGGGTTGAGAAAGACAGAGGGAGGGGGGCACGAGAGAGAGAGGGAGGGCGGCGAAAGAGAGAGAGAGAGCTAGAGAGAGGGAGTGGACGTGATCGAGAAGTAGGGGCGAGAGAGAGAGGGAGGGGGTGAGAGAGAGAGAGGGGAAAGGGGTGAGAGAGAGGGAGGGGTACGACAGAGAGAGGGAGGGAGGCGAGAGAGAGAGAGAGAGAGAGAGAGATAAGAAGGGGGACGGGAGAGAGAGGGAGGAGGATGAGAAAGAAACAGGGAGGGGGAAAGAGAGAGGGAGGGGGGCGAGAGAGAGCGAGTCGGAGCGGGAGAGAGAAAGGGAGGTGGGATGAGAGAGAGAGAGAGGGAGAGAGTGAGGGTGGCGAGAGAGAGAGGGCGGGAGGGGGTTTAGAGAGAGAGGGAGGGGTGAGGGAGAGAGAGGGAGGGGGCGAAAGAGAGAGAGGGAGGGAGAGGTGACAGAGAAAGGGAGGGCGTGAGAGAAAGAGGGAGGGGGTGAGAGACGGAGAGAGAGAGAGGGAAGGTTTGAAAGAGGGAGAGGGAGATGAGCGACAGAGAGAGGGAGGGGCGGGCGAGAGAGAGGGAGGGGCAAGAGAGAGAGAGAGGGTGGCGAGAGAGAGAGAGGGAGCGAAAGAGAGAGAGGGGAGGGGGTGAGAGAGAGAGGGAAGGGAGCGAGAGAGAGAGGAAAGGGGGTAAGGGATGGGGGTGTACGAGAGAGAGAGAGAGGGAGGGGACGAGAGTGTGAGAGAAGGAACGGGTTGTGAGAGAGGGAGGGGGACGAGAGAGAGAGATAGAGGGAGGGGACGAGAGTGTGAGAAAGGGAACGGGTTAAGTGAGAGGGAGGGAGACGACGAGAGAGAGGTAGAGGGACGAGAGAGAGAGGGAGGGGTTCGAGAGAGAGGGATGGGGCGAGAGAGAGTGGAAGGGGCGAGAGAGTGGGGGGGCGAGAGAGAGGGAGATTGCGAGAGAGAGGGAGGGAGGTGGGGCGAGAGAGATGGAGGGGGTGAGAGAAAGAGGGAGGGGGCAAGAGAGAGGGAGAGGATTGTGAGAGACAGAGTGAGGTGGGTGAGAGGGAGAGGGAGGGGGTTGAGAGGAAGGGAGCGAGGGGGACGAGAGCGAGGGAGGGAGGGGGATGAGAGAGAGAATGGGAGGGCGGGCGAGAGTGTGAGAGAGGGAGGGTATGAGAGAGAGGGAGGGGATGAGAGCGAGAGAGAAGGTGGGAGGTGAGAGAAAGAGAGGTGGCGAGTGAGAGAGGGAGGGGGAGGAGAGGCAGAGGGAGGGAGACGAGAGAGAGAGGGATGGGGACTGTGAGAGAGAGAGCGGGAGGGGCTGTGAGAGAGAGAGAGAAGGAGGGGGACGAGAGAGAGAGAGTGGGACGAGAGAGAGAGGGGGACAATAGGGTGGGGGCGTGAGAGAGAGGGAGACGGCGAGAGAGAGGGAGGGGTGAGAGAGAGTGCGAGGGGAGTGAGAGAGAGGAAAGGAGGGAAGGCGAGAGAGAGAGAGGGAGGGGGTGAGAGAGAGAGGGAGGGGACCCGAGAGAGAGAGCGGGACGGGGTGTGAGAGAGAGAGGGAGGGGGCAAGAGAAAGGGGGTGGGGGCAAGAGAGAGAGAGGGATGGGGAGAGAGAGAGAGGGGGATGGGGTGAGAGAGAGACTGAGGGGGATGAGAGAGAGAGGGAGGGGGAGCGAGGGAGAGGCAGGGGGCAAGAGAGAGGGAAGGGGAGGAGAGAAAGAGGGACGGGGTGAGAGAGAGTGGGAGGGGAGAGAGAGAGGAATAGACGGCAGGCGAGAGAGACAGAGGTAGAGGGGTGAGAGGGAGAGGGAGGGGGATTAGAGTGAGAGAGAGGGTGGGGGTTGAGAGAAAGAGTGTGAGGGGGAGGAGAGAGAGAGGGAGGGGGACCGAGAGAGAGAGCGCGAGGTGCTGGTAGAGAGAGAGAGGGAGGGGGGAGAGAGAGGGGGCGGGGCAAGAGAGAGAGAGGGAGGGGGAGAGAGACAGAGAGAGAGAGAAGCAGGGGGCGAGAGAGAGAGAGGGAATGGGACGAGAAAGAGAGGGACGGGGTGAGAGAGAGACGGAGGGGGATGAGAGAGAGAGGGAGGGAGGGTGAGAAAGAAAGAGGGAGGGTGCAAGAGAGAGAGAGTGAGGGGCAACAGAGAGAGGGAGGGAGGGGTTGAGAGTGAAAGGGAGGGGGAGAGAGAGAGAGAGAGGGGGGTAGAGAGAGCGAGAGAGGCACGGGGCGGGAGAGAGAGAGGTAAGGGGACGAGAGAGAGAGGGACGGGGTGAAGGGAGAGACGGAGGGGGGCGACAGAGATGGGAGGGAGGGTGAGGCGGGCGAGAGAGAAGGTCGGAGGGGGCGAGAGAGAGAAGGGGATGAGAGAGAGAGGGAGAGGTACGAGAGAGAGGGTGCGAGAGGGAGGGAGGATGAGAAAGAAAGAGGGAGGGTGCAAGAGAGAGAGAGTGAGGGGCAACAGAGAGAGAAAGAGGGAGGGGTTGAGAGAGGGAGGGAGTGGAGAGAGAGAAGGAGGGAGGCGGGAGAGTGAGAGGGAGGGCCTGTGAGAGAGAGAGAGGGAGGGGGACAAGAGAGAGAGGGAGGGGACAAGAGAGAGAGGGAGGGGGATCAGAGAGAGAGGGAGGGGGGTTTGAGAGAGAGGAAAGGGGGTGAGAGAGAGAGAGTGAGGGGGACAAGAGAGAGAGAGGTAGGGGACGAGAGAGAGAGGGAGGGTGTGTGAGAGAGAGAGAGTGAGGGGGGCGAGAGAGAGAGGGAGGGGGATGAGAGAGAGAGGGAGGGGGACCGAGAGAGACTGCGCGAGGTGGTGTTAGAGAGAGAGAGGGAGGGGGGAGAGAGAGGGGGCGGGGGCAAGAGAGTGAGAGGGAGTGGGAGAGAGACGGAGAGAGAGAGAAGCAGGGGGCGAGAGAGAGAGAGGGAATGGGACGAGAAAGAGACGGACGGGGTGAGAGAGAGATGGAGGGGGATGAGAGAGAGAGGGAGGGTGAGAAAGAAAGAGGGAGGGTGCAAGAGAGAGAGAGAGTGAAGGGCAACAGAGAGAGGGAGGGAGGGGTTGAGAGTGAAAGGGAGGGAGAGAGAGAGAGAGAGAGGGGGTAGAGAGAGCGAGAGAGGCACGGGGTGGGAGAGAGAGAGGGCGGGGGCAAAAGAGCGAGAGAAGGAGGGGTCGAGAGAGAGAGGGAGGAGGCGAGAGAGAGAGGGGTCCGAGACAGAGAGGGAGAGGCGAGAGAGAGACAGGGAGGGAGGCGATAGAGAGAGTGAGGGAGGGACGGGGGTGAGAGAGAGAGGGAGGGCGGTCGAGAGAGAGAGAGGGAGGGGTACGAGAGAGAGAGGGAGGGGTGAGAGAGAGGGAGGGGGCGAGAGAGAGAGAGAGGGGGATGGGAGAGAGAGAGAATTTGGTGAGAGAGAGGGAGGGGTATGAGAAAGAGAGAGAGAGGGGGTTAGAGAGAGGGAGGGGTTGAGAGAGGCAGGGGGTGAGAGAGAGAGGGAGGGTGGTGAGAGAGAGAGAGAAGGTGGGGACGGGAGAGAGAGGGGGATGAGAGAGAGGGAGGGGAGGCGAGAGAGAGAGAGGGAGTCAGAGAAAGAGAGAGAGAGGGAGGTGGGATGAGAGAGAGAGAGAGAGGGTGAGAGAGACAGGGAGAGGGTGAGAGAGAGGGAGAGCGTGAGAGAAAGAGGGATGGGTGAGAGAGAGATAGAGGGAAGGTTTGAGAGAGGGAGAGGGAGGTGAGCAAGAGAGAGAGGGAGGGGGCGGGCGAGAGAGAGGGGGAGTGAGAGAGAGGGGGGGTAGCGAGAGAGAGAGGGGAGCGAAAGAGAGAGAGGGAGGCGGTGAGAGAGAGGGAGAGGAGCGATAGAGAGAGGGAGGGGGATGAGAGAGAGGTAGAGGTACAAGAGAGAGAGGGGGATGGGGTCGAGAGAGAGGGAGGGGGTGAGAGAGAGGGAGGGAGGTGGGGCAAGAGAGAGAGAAGGAGGGGTGAGAGAGAGAAAGACGGAGGGGGCATGAGAGAGAGAGGGAGGGGGCGAGAGGGAGAGAGAGGCTTGTGAGAGAGAGAGAGCGAGGTGGGTGAGAGGGAGAGGGAGGGGGTGAGAGGAAGGGGGCGAGGGGGGCGAGAGCGAGCGAGGGAGGGGGATGAAAGAGAGAATCGGAGGGCGTGCGAGAGAGTGAGAGAGGGACGGTATGAGAGAGGGGGAGGGGGATGAGAGAGAAACAGGGAGGGGGAAAGAGAGATAGGGAGGGGGCGAGAGATAGAGCGAGTCGGAGCGAGAGAGAGAGAGGGAGGTGGGATGAGAGAGAGAGGGCGGGAGGCGAGAGAGAGAGAGTGCGGGAGGGGGGTTAGAGAGAGAGGGAGGGGGCGAGCGATAGAGAGGGAGGGGGCGAAAGAGAGAGAAGGAGGGAGCGAGCAAGAGAGAGAGAGGGAGGGGGTGAGAGAGATTTGGAGGGCGTGAGAGAAAGAGGGAGGGGTTAGAGAGGGAGAGAGAGAGGGAAGGTTTGAGAGAGGGAGAGGGAGGTGAGCGAAAGAGAGAGGGAGGGGCGGGCGAGAGAGAGAGGGATGGGGCAAGAGAGAGACAGGGGGTGGCGAGAGAGAGAGAGGGAGCGAAAGAGAGAGTGGGGGAGGGGGTGAGAGAGAGAGGGAGGGGAGCAAGAGAGAGAGGAAAGGGGGTGAGGGATGGGGGTGTACGAGAGAGAGAGAGAGGGAGGGGACGAGAGTGTGAGAGAAGGAACGGGTTGAGAGAGAGGGAGGGGGACGAGAGAGAGAGGTAGAGGGACGAGAGAGAGAGAGGGAGGGGGTCGAGAGAGAGGGAGGGGGTGAGAGAGACAGAGGGGGAGTGAGAGAGAGAGGGAGGGGGCGAGAGAGAGAGGGAGGGGCGAGAGGGTGGGGGGCGAGAGAGAGGGAGGTGGCGAGAGAGAGGGAGTGAGGTGGGGCGAGAGAGAGAGCGAGGGGGTTAGAAAGAGAGAGAGGGGCGAGAGAGAGGGAGGGGGCAAAAGGGAGAGAGATGAGGGGGGGCGAGAGAGAGAGAGGGAGGGGTGAGAGACAGAGGGAGAGGGTGAGAGAGAGGTAGGGCGTGAGAGAAAGAGGGAGGGGTGAGAGAGAGAAAGGGGGGAAGGTTTGAGAGAGGGAGAGGGAGGTGAGCGAGAGAGAGAGGGAGGGGGCGGGCGAGAGAGAGAGAGGGGAGCGAAAGAGAGAGAGGAAAGGGGGGTGAGAGAGAGAGGAAAGAGGGATATGAGAGCGAGAGGGAGGGGGATGAGTGAGAGAGGTAGAGGGACGAGAGAGAGATAGAGGGATGGGGTCGAGAGTGAGGGAGGTAGTGAGAGAGACAGAGGGCGAGTGAGAGAGAGAGGGAGGGGGCGAGAGAGAAAGAGGGAGTGGGGGACGAGAGAGAGGGAGATGGCGAGAGAGAGGGAGGGAGGTGGGGCGAGAGAGAGAGGGAGGCGGTGAGAGAGAAAGAGGGAGGGGGCAACAGAGAGAGAGGGGGCGAGAGAGAGGGAGAGGATTGTGAGAGAGAGAGAGCGTGAGGTAGGAGAGAGGGAGAGGGAGGGGGTGAGAGGAAGAGAGCGAGGGGGGCGAGAGCGAGGGAGGGCGGGGGATGAGAGAGAGAATGGGAGGGCGGGCGAGAGAGAGGGAGAGGGAGGGTATGAGAGGGGGAGGGGATGAGAGCGAGAGAGAAGGTGGGAGGTGAGAGAAAGAGAGGGGGCGAGTGAGAGAGGGAGGGGAGGAGAGACAGAGGGAGGGAGATGAGAGAGAGGGGGAGGGGGACTGAGACAGAGAGCGTGAGGGGCCGTCAGAGAGAGAGAGAGGGGGTCGAGAGAGTGAGGGAGGGGGAGTGAGAGAGGGAGAGGTAGGAGAGGAGAGAGAAGGAGTGGGACGAGAGAGAGAGAGGGGGACAATAGAGAGGGTGGGGGCGTGAGAGAGAGAGGGAGGGGTGAGAGGGAGTGGGAGGGGAGTGAGAGAGAGGAACAGAGGGCAGGCGAGAGAGACAGAGGGAGGGGGATGAGAGAGAGATGGAGGGGGACCGAGAGAGAGAGCGGGACGGGGTGTGAGAGAGAGAGGGAGGGGGCAAGAGAAAGGGGGTGGGGGAAAGAGAGAGAGAGGGACGGGGAGAGAGAGAGGCAGGGGGTGAGAGAGAGAGGGAAGGGGACGAGAGAGGGAGGGACGGGGTGAGAGAGAGTGGGAGGGGAGTGAGAGAGAGGAACGGAGGGCAGGCGAGAGAGACAGAGGGAGAGGGGTGAGAGGGAGAGGGAGGGGGATGAGAGCGAGAGAGAGGGTGAGGGTTGAGAGAAAGTGAGGGAGGGGGAGAGAGAGAGAGGAAGGGTGATGAGAGAGAGAGGGAGGGGGACCGAGAGAGAGAGTGGGAGGGGGGGTTAGAGAGAGAGAGAGGGAGGGGCGAGAGAGAGGGGGCGGCGCAAGAGAGAGTGAGGGAGGGGGAGAGAGAGAGAGAGAGTGAAGCAGGGGGCGAGAGAGAGAGAGGAAAGGGGACGAGAAAGAGAGGGACGGGGTGAGAGAGAGACGCAGGGGGATGAGAGAGAGCGCGATTGATGGTGAGAAAGAAAGAGGTAGGGTGCAAGAGAGAGAGAGAGTGAAGGGCAACAGAGAGAGAGGGAGGGAGGGGTTGAGAGTGAAAGGGAGGGGGGGAGAGAGAGAGAGAGGGCTTAGAGAGAGCGAGAGAGGCACGGGGCGGGAGAGAGAGAGGTAAGGGGACAAGAGAGAGAGGGACGGGGTGAAGCGAGAGACGGAGGGGGGCGAGAGAGAGAGAAGGGGATGAGAGAGAGAGGGAGAGGTATGAGAGAGAGGGTGCGAGAGAGAGAGAGAGGGAGGCAGGATGAGAAAGAAAGAGGGAGGGTGCAAGAGAGAGAGAGTGAGGGGCAACAGAGAGAGAGAGGGTGGGAGGGGGCGAGAGAGAGAGGAAGGCGGGAGAGTGAGAGGGAGGAGGTGTGAGAAAGAGAGAGGAAGGGGGACAAGAGAGAGAGGGAGGGGGACGAGAGTGTGAGAGAGGGAGGGGGTTGAGAGAGAGGGAGGGGTGTGAGAGAGAGAGGGAGGGGGACGAGAGAGAGAGGGAGGGGGTGTGAGAGAGAGAGTGAGGGGGACGAGAGAGACAGGGAGGGGACGAGAGAGAGGGAGGGGGTGACAGAGAGACAGAGGGGGGAGTTAGAGAGAGAGGGAGGGGGGAAAGAGAGAGAGAGGGAGGTGTCGAAAGAGAGAGAGGAAGGGGATGAGAGGGAGAGAGGGAGGGGGCAAGAGAGAGGGGCGAGAGAGAGGGAGAGGGCGAGAGAGAGAGAGGGAGGTGGGGTGAGAGAGGGGGAGGGGACTACAGAGAGTGAGGGCGGGGGCAAAAGAGAGAGAGAAGGAGGGGTCGAGAGAGAGAGGGAGGAGCGAAAGAGAGAGAGAGGGAGGGGGTGAGAGAGCGAAGGAGGAGACCGAGAGAGAGAGGAAAGGGGGGTGAGAGAGAGGGGGGTACGGGAGAGAGAGGGAGGGGGATGAGAGAGAGAGGTAGAGGGACGAGAGAGAGAGAGGGATGGGGTCGAGAGAGAGGGAGGGGGTGAGAGAGGGAGGGGGTGAGAGAGACAGATGGGGAGTGAGAGACAGTGGGAGGGGGCGAGAGAGTGAGGGAGGGGCGAGAGAGTGGGAGGGAGGTGGGGTGAGAGAGAGAGAGGGAGGGCGTGAGAGAGAGAAAGAGGGAGGGGGCAAGAGAGAGAGTGGGAGGGGGCGAGAGAGAGGGAGAGGATTGTGAGAGAGAGAGAGCGAGGTGGGTGAGAGGGAGAGGGAGGGGGGTGAGAGGAAGGGAGCGAGGGCGGCAGGAGCGAGGGAGCGAGGGGGATGAGAGAGAGAATGGGAGGGTGGGCGAGAGAGTGAGAGAGGGAGGGTATGAGAGGGGGAGGGGATGAGAGCGAGAGAGAAGGTGGGAGGTGAGAGAAAGGGTGGGGTGGCGAGTGAGAGAGGGAGGGGAGGAGAGACAGAGGGAGGGAGACGAGAGAGAGAGGGAGGGGGACTGAGAGATAGAGCGGGAGGGGCCGTGAGAGAAAGAGAGGGATGGGGTCGAGAGAGTGAGGGAGGGGGAGTGAGAGAGGGAGAGTTAGGAGAGGAGAGAGAAGGAGGGGGACGAGAGAGATGGGGGGACAATAGAGAGGGTGGGGGGGTGAGAGAGAGAGGGAGGCGGCAAGAGAGAGGGTGGTGTGAGAGAGAGTAGGAGGGGAGTGAGAGAGAGGAACGGAGGGCAGGCGAGAGAGACAGAGGGAGGGGGTGAGAGAGAGAGAGGGAGGGGGTGAGAGAAAGAGATGCGAGGGGAGGAGAGAGAGAGGGATGGGGACGAGAGAGAGAGGGAGTGGGACCGAGAGAGAGCGGGACGGGGTGCGAGAGAGAGGCAGAGGGGGATGAGAGAGAAAGGGAGGGAGGGTGGGGGGGCCGAGAGAGAGAGGGATGGAGGGGGCGAGAGAGAGAGAGGGAGGGGTAGAGAGAGAGAGGCAGGGGGCGAGAGAGAGAGAGGGAAGGGGACGAGAGAGAGATGGATGGGGTTAGAGAGAGAGACAGAGGGGGATGAGAGGGACAAGGAGGGAGGGTGGGGGGGGCCGAGAGAGAGAGGGATGGAGGGGGCGAGAGAGAGAGAGGGAAGGGGATGAGAGAGCGAGAGGGAGAGGTACGAGAGAGAGGGGGCGAGAGAGAGAGTGAGGGGATTGAGAAAGAAAGAGGGAGGGTGCAAGAAAGAGAGAGTGAGGGACAACAGAGATAGAGGGAGGGAGGGGTTCAGAGAGAGAGTGAGGGGGTGAGAGAGAGAGAGAGAGGGAGGGAGGGGGAGCGAGAGAGAGGCAGGGGGCAAGAGAGAGAGGGAAGGGGTGGCGAGAGAGAGAGGGACGGGGTGAGTGAGAGTGGGAGGGTAGTGAGAGTGGAACGGAGGGCAGGCGAGAGAGACAGAGGGAGACGGGTGAGAGGGAGAGGGAGGGGGGCGAGAGCGAGAGAGAGGGTGGGGGTTGAGAGAAAGAGAGGGAGGGGGAGGAGAGAGAGAGAGGGTGATGAGAGAGAGAGGGAGGGGGACCGAGAGAGAGAGAGCGGGACGGGGTGTGAGAGAGAGACAGGGAGGGGAAGAGACAGAGAGAGAAGCAGGGGGCGAGAGAGAGAGAGGGAAGGGGACGAGAGAGAGAGGGAGGGAGGGTGAGAAAGAAAGAGGGAGGTTGCAAGAGAGAGAGAGTGAGGGGCAACAGAGAGAGAGGGAGGGAGGGGTTGAGAGTAAGAAGGAGGGGGGGAGAGAGAGGGGGGAGAGAGAGGGAGGGACGGGGGTGAGAGAGAGAGGGAGGGGTACGAGAGAGAGAGGGAGGGGTGAGAGAGGGAGGGGGCGAGAGAGAGAGAGAGGGGGACGAGAGAAAGAGAATTGGGTGAGAGAGAGGGAGGGGTATGAGAAAGAGAGGGAGGGGATGAGAGAGAGGGAGGGGGTGAGAGAGGGAGGGGGTGAGAGAGAGAGGGAGGGGGTTGAGAGAGAGAGAGAAGGAGGGGGACGGGAGAGAGGGAAGGAGGGGGACGGGAGAGAGAGGGGGGATGAGAGAGAAACAGGAAGGGCGAAAGAGAGAGGGGGGGCGAGAGAGAGAGAGGGAGGTGGGATGAGAGAGAGAGGGAGGGTGTCGAGAGAGAGGGAGGGTGGTTAGAAAGAGAGAGAGGGGGCCAGAGAGAGAGAAAGAGGGGGCGAAAGAGAGAGAGAGGGAGGGGGGCGAGAGAGAGAGAGGGAGAGGGTGAGAGAGTGAGAGGGTGAGAGAGAGGGAGGGCGTGACAGAAAGAGGGAGGCGGTGAGAGAGAGAGAGGGAAGGTTTGATAGAGGGAGAGGGAGGTGAGCAAGAGAGAGAGGGAGGGGGGTGTGCGAGAGAGAGGGAGGGGGCGAGAGAGAGAGGTGGTGGCGAGAGAGAGAGAGAGGAAAGGGGGGTGAGAGAGAAGTGGGTGCGAGAGAGAGAGAGGGAGGGGGACGAGAGTGTGAGAGAGGGCACGGGTTGAGAGAGAGGGAGGGGGACGAGAGAGAGAGGGAGGGGGATGAGAGAGAGAGCGAGGGTGGCAAGAGAGAGATTGGGATGAGAGAGAGAATGGGAGGGCGGGCGACAGAGTGAGAGAGGGAGGGTATGAGAGAGAGGGAGGGGGATGAGAGCGAGAGAGAAGGTGGTAGATCAGATTAAGAGAGGGAGGGAGACGAGAGAGAGAGGGAGGGGGGCCGAGAGAGAGAGTGGCAAAGGGTGTGAGAGAGAGGGAGGGGGCGAAAGAGAGGCGGCGGGGGCAAGAGAGAGAGTGGGAGGGGGGAGAGAGAGAGGCAGGGGGCGAGAGAGAGAGAGGGACGAGGTGAGAGAGAGACGGAGAGGGACTAGAGAGAGAGGGAGGGAGGGTGAGGGGGGGCGAGAGAGACGAAGGAGGGGGCGAGAGAGAGAGAGAAGGGGATGAGAGAGAGAGGGAGAGGTACGAGAGAGAGCGGGGCGAGAGAGAGAGAGGGAGGGAGGATGAGAAAGAAAGAGGGAGGGCGCAAGAGAGAGAGTGAGGGGCAACAGGGGTAGAGGGAGGGAGGGTTGAGAGAGAGGGAGGGGGCGAGAGAGAGGGAGGGAGGCGGGAGAGTGAGAGGGAAGGGGGTGAGAGAGAGAGGGAGGGGTACGAGAGAGAGAGGGACGGGGTGAGAGAGAGAGAGGGAGGGGGTGAGAGAGAGAGAGAAGATTTGAGAGAGAGAGGGAGGTGAGCGAGAGAGAGAGGGACGGGGTGAGAGAGAGAGAGGGAGGGGGTGAGAGAGAGAGGGAGGAAGCGATAGTGATAGAGAGAGAGAGGGAGAGAGAGGCTGTCGAGAGAGAGGGAGGGGGAGCGAGAGAGAGGGAGGAGGCTAGGGAGAGAGAGGGGGGGAACAAAAGAGAGAGAGGGAGGTGCCGAGAGAGAGGGAGGGAGGGGGTGAGAGTGAGAGGGCGACGAGAGAGAGAGAGAGAGAGAAAGGGGCAAGAGAGATAGGGGTGGTGAGAGAGAGAGACAGGGGTTGGGAGATGGGGGCAAGAGAAAGCGGGATGGCTGGAGAGAGATAGAGGAGGGAAGAGAGAGACATAGAGGTGAGAAGATAGAGAGGGTCGAGAGAGGGAGGTAGAGAGAGATAGAAAGAGAGAGAGAGTGAGAGACTGGATGAGAGAGAGCAAGGGCGAGAGAGAGAGAGATAGTGAGAGAGAGGAAGGGCACAAAAGAAAAAGGGGTGTGTGAGAGGGCGAGAGAGAGGGGGGATGGGGCGAGAGAGAGAGAGGGAGGGGTGAGGGGGGTGAGAGGGAGAGAGGGAGATGAGCGAGAGAGAGAGGGAGGGGGTGGGCGAGAGAGAGGGAGGGGTCGAGAGAGAGGGGGTGTCGAGAGAGAGAGAAGGGGGCAAAAGAGAGGGAGAGGGAGGGGGTGAGAGAGAGAGGGAGGGTGCCGAGAGAGAGAGGGAGGGGGACGAGAGAGAGAGAGAGAGAGGAACGGGGGTGAGAGAGGGTGGGTACGAGAGAGAGGGGGGGAGGGGGACGAGAGTGTGAGAGAGGGAGCGGGTTGAGAGAGAGGAAGGGGGACGAGAGAGAGAGAGACACAGTGTGAGAGTGAGAGAGGGAGGGGGACGAGAGAGAGAGGGAGGGAGACGAGAGAGAGAGGGAGGGGGACGAGAGAGAGAGGAAAGGGGGTGAGAGAGAGGGAGGGGGACGAGAGATAGAGACGGAGGGTTACAAGAGTGTGAGAGAGGGAGGGGGTTGAGAGAGAGGGGGAGGTTCAAGAGAGAGAATGAGGGGGACGAGAGAGAGAGGGAGGGGGTGAGAGAGAGAGAGAGGAGTGAGAGAGAGAGGGAGGGGATCAGAGAGAGATTGGGAGGGGGCGAGAGAGAGGGAGGTGGTGAGAGAGGGGGATGTGGGTGAGAGAGAGAGGGAGGATTGTGAGAGACAGAGAGGGAGATGGGTGAGAGGGAGAGGGAGGAGAGGTGAGAGAGAGGGAGCGAGGGGGCGAGAGCGAGGGAGGGAGGGGGATGAGAGAGAGAATGGAAGGGCGGGCGAGAGAGTGAGAGAGGGAGGGTGTGAGAGAGACGTAGGGGGATGAGAGCGAGAGAAGGTGGGGGTTAGAGAAAGAGAGTGAGGGGGCGAGAGAGAGGGGGAGGGGAGGAGAGAGAGAAGGAGGGAGACGAGAGAGAGGGAGGGGGATGAGAGAGAGAGAGAGAGGGAGGTGGAGTGAGAGAGGGAGGGAGGGGGATGAGAGAGAGAGGGAGGGGGACCGAGAGAGAGCGGGAGGGGGTGTGAGAGAGAGAGAGGGAGGCGGCGAGAGAGAGAGGGAGGGGTGAGAGAGTGGGGGGGACGAGAGCGAGAGAGAGGGTGGGGGGTGACACAAAGAGAGGGAGGGGGAGGAGAGAGAGAGAGGGAGGGGGACCGAGAGAAAGCGGGAAGGGGTGTGTGGGAGAGAGAGGGAGGGGGCGAGAGAGAGAGAGTGCGGGGGCAAGAGAGAGAGGGAAGGGGACGAGATAGAGGGAGGGAGGGTGAGAGAGGGGGGCGGGAGAGAGATGGATGGAGGGGGCGATAGAGAGAGAGGTAGGGAGGGAGTGTGAGGGGGGGCGAGAGACAGAGGGACGGAGGGGGCGAGAGAGAGAGTGGGAAGGGGATTAGAGAGAGAGGGAGAGGTTCGAGAGATGGGACGAGAGAGAGGGGGGGATGAGAAAGAAAGAGGGAGGGTGCAAGAGAGAGAGAGGGAAGGTCAACAGAGAGAGAGGGAGGGAGGGGTTGAGAGAGAGGGAGTGGGCGAGAGATAGAGGGAGGGAGGCAGGAGAGTGAGAGGGAAGGGGTGAGAGAGAGAGGGAGGGGTACGAGAGAGAGAGAGGGACGGGGTGAGAGAGAGAGGGAGGGGGTGAGTGAGACAGAGAGGGAGGGGGTGAAAGAATGAAGGGGGCAAAGGAGAGAGAGGGAGGAGGGTGAGAGTGAGAGGGTGGGGGCGAGAGAGAGAGGGAGGTGGTGAGAGAGAGAGGGAGGTGGGGTGAGAGAGAGAGAGGGCGAAAGAGAGAGAGAGGGAGGGGGTGACAGAGAGGGGGGATTGAGGGGGAGAGAGAGAGAGGGAGGGAGGGTGGTGAGAGAGAGAGGGAGGGGGGCGAGAGAGAGAGAGTGAAGATTAGATTAGATTACATTACATTACATTACAGTGTGGAAACAGGCCCTTCGGACCAACAAGTCCACACCGACCCACCGAAGCGTAACCCACCCATTCCACTACATTTTCCCCTTACCTAACACTACAGGCAATTTAGCATGGCCAATTCACCTGACCTGCACATCTTTGTACTGGGAGGAAACCGGAGCACCCGGAGGAAACCCACGCAGACACGGGGAGAATGTGCAAACTCCACACAGTCAGTCGCCTGAGGTGGGAAATGAACCCGGGTCTCTGGGGCTGTGAGGCAGCAGTGCTAACCACTGTGCCACCGTGCTGCCCACAAAGGGGGTGAGAGAGAGAGAGAGGGAGGGGGAAAGAGAGAGAGGGAAGTGGGCAAGAGAGAGAGATGGAGGGGGCGAGAGAGAGAAAGGGAGGGGGATGAGAGAGACAGAGGGAGCGGGGGTAAGAGAGAGAGAGGGAGAGGGCGAGAGAGGGGGTGGGGCGCGAGTGAGAGAGGGGTGAGAGAGCGAGATGGCAGGCGAGACACAGAGAGGGAGGGAGAGGAGACAGAGAGGGAGGCAGCGAGAGAGAGGGAGGATGGGGAGAGAGAGAGAGAGGGAGGGGCGAGAGAGAGGGGCAAGAGAGAGGGGGAGTGGGTGAGAGACAGAGGAAGGAGGGGTGAGAGAGAGAGGGAGGGGATGAGAGAGAGGGAGGGGGACGAGAGAGAGGGAGAGGGAGGGATCGAGAGAGAGATGGGGAGGGCAGGCGAGAGAGAGGGAGGGGGGCAAGAGAGAGGGAGGGCGTGCGAGAGAGAGAGATGGAGGGAGTGCGAGAGAGAGAGGGAGGGGGACGAGAGAGAGAGGGAGGGGGACGAGAGAGAGGGAGGGGGACGAGAGAGAGGGATAGAGGGGGACGAAAGAGAGGGAGGGGGCGAGAGAGAGAGAGGGAGGTGGGGCAAGAGAGAAAGGGAGGATTGTGAGAGAGAGAGGGAGGGGCTCGAGAGCGAGGGAGGGAGGGGGATGAGCGAGAGAATGGGAGGGCGCGCGAGAGAGAGAAAGGGAGGTTGACGAGAGAGAGAGGGAGGGGGAGTGAGAGACTGAGAGGTAGGAGACTGGAGAGAGGGAGGGGGATGAGAGAGAGAGGGAGGGGGATGAGAGAGAGAGGGAGGGGGGTGAGCGAGAGAGAGGGAGGCGGCGAGAGAGAGAGCAAAGTGAGAGAGAGAGAGTGAGGGAGGGCAGGCGAGAGAGACAGAGGGAGAGTGGCGAGAGAGAGGGAGAGGGAGAGGGGCGAGAGAGAGAGGGAGGGGCACGAGAGAGAGAGGGTGGGGGTGAGAGATAGAGAGGGAGGGGGCAAGAGAGAGAGGTAGGGGAGGAGAGAGAGAGGGAGTGTTTCTGACAGAGAGACAGCGGGAGGGGCTATGAGAAAGATTGAGGGAGGAGGCGAAAGAGAGAGGGCGGGGGCAATAGACAGAGGGAGGGGAGAGAGGGAGAGGGAAGTGGATGTGGGAGAATGGGAGATCGGGCGAGAGAGAGAGAGGGAATTGGATGAGAGAGAGAGGTGCGGGGCGAGAGAGAGAGGGGACCGAGAGAGGGAATGGAAGGGCGGGCGAGAGTGAGAGGGGTGGGGTGAGAGAGAGTGGGGGCGGACGAGAGAGAGAGGGAGGGGGCGAGAAAGACAGAGGGATGGGGCGAGAGAGAGGGGTGGGGACGAGAGAGAGAGGGAGGGAGGTGAGAGAGAGGGAGGGGGTGAGAGAGAGAGGGAGGGGGCGTGCGAGAGAGAGTGAGGGGAACGAGAGTGAGAGGGGCGAGAGAGAGAGATGTAGAGGGTGAGAGAGAGAGGATGGGTGCGAGAGAGAGGGGGAGGGGGTGAGAGAGAGGGAGGAGGCGAGAGAGAGAGAGGGAGTGGGCGAGAGAGAGGGTGGGGTCGAGAGAGTGGAAGCGGATGAGAGAGAGAGATGGAGGGGGCGAGACAGAGAGGGAGTGGGCGAAAGAGAGAGAGGAAGGGTGGTGACAGAGAGAGGGAGGGGGACGAGAGAGGGAGGGGGCGAAAGAAATGGGAGGAAATGAGAGAGAAAGAGATAGGGGCGAGAGAGAGAGGGAGGGGTGCGATAGATAGCGAGGGAGGGGGAGAGAGTGAGAGGGAGGGGCGAGAGAGAGGGAGGGGTCGAGAAAGAGAGAGGGTGAGAGAGAGAGAGGGACGGGGCGAGAGAGAGAGAGGGGGAGGGGCGAGAGAGGGAGAGGAGTGCAAGAGAGGGAGGTGGGCGAGAGAGGGAGGGAGTGGGGTGAGAGTGAGGGGGCGAGAGAGAGAGTGAGGGGGCGCGAGAGAGTGGGCGAAAGAGAGAGGGATCAGGCGATAGAGAGAGAGGGGGCGAGAGAGAGATGGAGCAGACGAGACAGAAAGGGGGGGCGAAAGAGGGGGGTGAGAAACCGACAGAGAATCGGTCGAGAGAGAGAGAGAGAGGGATGGGGGCGAGAGAGGGTGGGAGTGGGGTGAGAGTGAGGGGGCGAGAGAGAGAGGGAGGGGACGAGAGAGAAGGGAGGGGGCGAGAGACAGAGAGTGCGGGGGCAAGAGAGAGAGGGAAGGGGACGAGAGAGAGGGAGGGAGGGTGAGAGAGGGGGGCGGGAGAGAGAGGGATGGAGGGGGTGAGAGAGAGAGGGAGGGGCACGAGAGAGAGAGGGTGGGGGGTGAGAGATAGAGAGGGAGGGGGCAAGATTGAGGGAGGAGGCGAGAGAGAGAGGGAGGGGCGGGCGAAAGAGAGAGGGCGGGGGCAATAGACAGAGGGAGGGGGAGAGAGAGAGAGGGAAGTGGATGAGAGAGAGAGAGGGAAGTGGATGTGGGAGAATGGGAGATCGGGCGAGAGAGAGAGAGGGAATTGGATGAGAGAGAGAGGTGCGGGGCGAGAGAGAGAGATGTAGAGGGCGAGAGAGAGAGGATGGGTGCGAGAGAGGGGGGGAGGGGGTGAGAGAGAGAGGGAGGAGGGGAGAGAGAGAGAGGGAGTGGGCGAGAGAGAGGGTGGGGTCGAGAGAGTGGAAGCGGATGAGAGAGAGAGATGGAGGGGGCGAGACAGAGAGGGAGTGGGCGAAAGAGAGAGAGGAAGGGTGGTGACAGAGAGAGGGAGGGGGACGAGAGAGGGAGGGGGCGAAAGAAATGGGAGGAAATGAGAGAGAAAGAGATAGGGGAGAGAGAGAGAGGGAGGGGTGCGATAGATAGCGAGGGAGGGGGAGAGAGTGAGAGGGAGGGGCGAGAGAGAGGGAGAGGTCGAGAAAGAGAGAGGGTGAGAGAGAGAGAGGAACGGGGCGAGAGAGAGAGAGGGGGAGGGGCGAGAGAGGGAGAGGAGTGCGAGAGAGGGAGGTGGGCGAGAGAGGGAGGGAGTGGGGTGAGAGTGAGGGGGCGAGAGAGAGAGTGAGGGGGCGCGAGAGAGTGGGCGAAAGAGAGAGGGATGGGGCGATAGAGAGAGAGGGGGCGAGAGAGAGATGGAGCAGACGAGACAGAAAGGGGGGGCGAAAGAGGGGGGTGAGAAACCGACAGAGAGTCGGTCGAGAGAGAGAGAGGGATGGGGGCGAGAGAGGGTGGGAGTGGGGTGAGAGTGAGGGGGCGAGAGAGAGAGGGAGGGGACGAGAGAGAAGGGAGGGGGTGAGAGACAGAGAGTGCGGGGGCAAGAGAGAGAGGGAAGGGGACGAGAGAGAGGGAGGGAGGGTGAGAGAGGGGGGCGGGAGAGAGAGGGATGGAGGGGGCGAAAGAGAGAGGGAGGGGCACGAGAGAGAGAGGGTGGGGGGTGAGAGATAGAGAGGGAGGGGGCAAGATTGAGGGAGGAGGCGAGAGAGAGAGGGAGGGGCGGGCGAAAGAGAGAGGGCGGGGGCAATAGACAGAGGGAGGGGAAGAGAGAGAGAGGGAAGTGGATGTGGGAGAATGGGAGATCGGGCGAGAGAGAGAGAGGGAATTGGATGAGAGAGAGAGAGGGAAGTGGATGTGGGAGAATGGGAGATCGGGCGAGAGAGAGAGAGGGAATTGGATGAGAGAGAGAGGTGCGGGGCGAGAGAGAGAGGGGACCGAGAGAGGGAATGGAAGGGCGGGCAAGAGTGAGAGGGGTGGGGTGAGAGAGAGTGGGGGCGGACGAGAGAGAGAGGGAGGGGGCGAGAAAGACAGAGGGATGGGGCGAGAGAGAGGGGTGGGGACGAGAGAGAGGGAGGGAGGTGAGAGAGAGGGAGGGGGTGAGAGAGAGAGAGTGAGGGGGCGGGCGAGAGAGAGTGAGGGGAACGAGAGTGAGAGGGGCGAGACAGAGAGATGTAGAGGGCGAGAGAGAGAGGATGGGTGCGAGAGAGAGGGGGAGGGGGTGAGAGAGAGAGGGAGGGGCGAGAGAGAGAGAGGGAGTGGGCAAGAGAGAGGGTGGGGTCGAGAGAGAGGAAGCGGATGAGAGAGAGAGATGGAGGGGGCGAGACAGAGAGGGAGTGGGCGAAAGAGAGAGAGGAAGGGTGGTGACAGAGAGAGGGAGGGGGACGAGAGAGGGAGGGGGCGAAAGAAATGGGAGGAAATGAGAGAGAAAGAGATAGGGGAGAGAGAGAGAGGGAGGGGTGCGATAGATAGCGAGGGAGGGGGAGAGAGAGAGGGAGGGGCGAGAGAGAGGGAGGGGTCGAGAGAGAGAGTGTGAGAGAGAGAGAGGGACGGGGCGAGAGAGAGAGAGGGGGAGGGGGCAAGAGAGGAGGAGGAGTGCGAGTGAGGGAGGTGGGCGAGAGAGGGAGGGAGTGGGGTGAGAGTGAGGGGGCGAGAGAGAGAGTGAGGGGGCGAAAGAGAGAGGGAGAGGGTGAAAGAGAGAGAGAGGGGGCACTCGAGAGAGAGAGAGTGAGGGCTGGGCGAGAGAGAGAGAGGGGCGGGCGAGAGAGAGAGAGGGATTGTGCGAGACAGAGGGAGAGGGCGAGAGAGAAGGAAGGGCGCGTGAGTGAGAGGGAAGTGGCAAGGGCGGGGTGAAAGAAAGAGGGAGGCGAGAGAGAGAGAGAGGGCGTGGCGAGAGAAAGAATGGAGGCGAGAGAGAGAGGGTGGCAGGAGAGAGAGAGAGGGGCGGGCGAGAGAGAGAGAGGGAAGGGGCGAGAGAGTGGGGTGCGAGAGAAAGAGGGGAGGTGAGAGAGAGAGGGAGGGGGCGAGAAAGAGAGAGAGGGGCGAGAGATAGAGAGAGAGGGAGGGGAGGAGAGTGGTATGGAGGCAAGAGAGAGAGAAGGAGGGGGCGAGAGAGAGAGAGGGACGGCGGCGAGAGAGGAAGGGAGGTG